>NC_135237.1:565776200-566090534 GCF_051348905.1 Ranitomeya variabilis | reverse complement strand
TGACAGATGGAATTTGGAAGATGGCTGGAGCAGACTACGTCTGGGGCAAACGCATGGCTCAGAATATATCTTGGACTAAGGCCAATGAGGTGTGAGTGAGCGGTTGGGTGTGAATGGCCAGACCAGATGCTCAAAGAGAAACAAAGGTGATAAGAGGGAGGGATTGGAGTGACCTCTCACTCAGAGATATGCATGAAAACACAAGAGAAAAGAAACAGATTATGGAAACTAAATGATGGGTATGCAAAGTATCCCATAGAGAGAGTAAATGCAGTGTACAAACAGGAGCCGGGGCAAGAGGAGTACATTCAGAGCATACCATAGAGTAAATGCAGTTCACTAATAGCCAGGAGCCGGGGAAAGATGAGTACATTCAGGGCATACCTGCAGAGTCCTCCACAGTAGTAGTCTGCTCCTCCAGTGACAGCCTCTGGAACTGTTCTGCCTGCAGAGAAATGAGATCCATGAACCCAATGGGTGGCTTTGCAAGGTCCTCAGACTCGTTCACCACTGTCCTTCTTGTGTAAGCCACATCTCTCTGTATATACTTGAGCTCAGGGTACAAGTGATCGTATACATAACAAGGACTTTCCTTTCCAGCGAGTCGGGTACTACGCCTAAGAGGGTTTTTCTTTGTTGGTCCTGTTTTAGACCTTTTCCCCCCTTTTTGCAGCTTCATCTGCTGTAGTCAGGGGCCCCGGCCGCACAGCACACAGGGGACAACTGTGGAGGAAGAGCAGGATTTACGTTGTGTATTCTGCCTCCTTCACACTCCTTAGAGTGTGTCCCTATCATTGAGAAGGACGTCCGCCATTGCCCCGTGGAGATCCCGCATTGTAGATCCCTCTCCCATTTGTGGAGAAATGAGTCCAGAGAGCGGAAGGTCTCCTCCAGCATATGGTTGTATATTACGGACAGCGCTCTTATCTGCCGCGCTGGGGTGAGGAGTATCATATATAGTTGGTAGGTAGTGAAAATATATATTTTTCTTTTCCCTGCAGAAAGTGTCTTATTTAGAGATATTTATAATGATCTTTTTAATCATGGAGAATTGCAGCAATATTCTTTCCTCATACATATCCCCAATCAATAGAAGTCCCATGCATTTCCAGCTACAAATCTGGAGGACCCGAATACACGGCTCCAGAGTTTCTATGGGGGCCCTAGAGAGCGCCAAATTGATAGTATGCAGTTTATTGATTAGAATGCTCCACACTCCCAGCGCCACTTCCACCGCTGGTGATAGATACAAGTTTTTTTATCATCGCTGTGGTTAAACCCGGTAATGATATAGGAGTAATAAAAGATGCAACATTTGGGGATTTTATGAGAGGTTTCTCGATTTCTATCCAATGTGTTATCCTTATCATTCAACATCACCCTCAGTTGTTCAATTATGGCTGCCCTATAATACCTCACCGCTGAGGCAGCCCAGTCCTCCGTCTTTTATTGGGATATATAGTATATCTGCTTTAACTCTGTGCTGTTTTTTTTCCTGCCATATGTATTTTAATATGATTGTTTGTAACTGAGTATTTTCATGGAGACTGTGATAAGGAGGTTGCGGAGTACGTACAATATTTGGGGGATTATGAACATTTCTATGGACGATATTCTTCCTAACCAAGACATGTCGTGGTGTTTCATGCGCAGCATGTCGCCTTTGAGCTTTTGTCTCAGAGCCTCTTAATTTAATAAGAGCATTCTATCTACTGAGGGCGCCAAGCGGGTTTGAAGATGTTAGGTTTTCATTATCCCACTTAAACGGGTACTTAGCTTCAGGGGTTACAGGATGTGGAAAGGAGGGCGTTAGATTCAGAATTGGGCATTATAATATGATACTTGGTTAAAGAGTCTATCACTTTCATTACTCTATTGAGCGACTCTTCGGGATTGATAAGGGATAAAATAATGTTGTCCACAAATAGCCCGATTTTGTTCTCTACATTGTCAATTTTAATGCCAGTTATTCTGGGGTCTGATCCAATTTTTTCAGCTAAGGGTTCAATTAATAGCGCAAATATTAAAGGAGAGAGTGGGCACCCCTGCCATGTTCCATTAGGGATATCCAATGTATCGGGCATCATTCCTGAAATAAGAACTGAGGCTTATGGGCTAGATTCTAGAGGGATAATCGCTCATAGTATATTACCGTCAAACCCCAATCTGGACAGCACTTCAAACAAGAACCCCCAATGCACCCGATCGAACGCCTTTTCGGCATCTAAAGAGAGTATCATAGATAGGGTCTGCCTTAATCGATCATCCTCATTGTGCCTTCCAGGTTCTGTCTAGACTTAACAAATCCCACTTGATCTTTATGCGCTAAGGCCAGGATTATTTCTAAGATTCTATTGGCTAGGATTTTGAAATAAATTTTAAGGTCTTTAACTCCTTAGTGACAGAGCCAATTTGGTACTTAATGACCAAGCCAATTGTTACGCCACCGCTGCTGCCACCGCTGTCCCGGGTGCCTTCTCATACTTACCATCTTACGGTATCCCGGCGCGCTTCTGTCCCTTCTCCTGCTTCTGCTCGTTTGTCCATCTTCTGTACCACCAGGTCCCACTGCACACGCGCACACACCGCTCTTTGATTCAGCCGCTCCTTCCGCTCCTCTCTGCCTCAGGAGGACCCTGACCCGGAAGGTATGCTGCCGCTCTGCATTTCAGGCCACCTCTTCCTTTTCGCGGTGCCTGATTAACATTTGTTTCTTGCTAGTGACTCTGGCCCCCGTATTCCACTGCGTTCTGTCTTCAGCTAGCCCTCCATTCCGGTTCTTAGCTAGCCTGTTTCTGACTGACCATTGTGCTTCTCTGTTTCCTTCCAGCACCAGTCTGCCTGTGTCTCCGTCTCGTCAGTGTACCCGTGTGTCTGCGTTGCCTCCCTGCTGGTATCTTCTCCTCCTCATCTGTTTTCCTGTGTCTCCGCCTTGTCTGCTGGTTTGTTTCCCACCTTCCCTTGGACTCCAGTCTCTTTTATATAACAGCTTACATCTCAAACTCCATACGTGTTTTCCTGCGTCTCTGCCTAGCCGTTCTCCCCACCTTGTCTCTCCTGTCTCCCGCTGTTAGTCCCGTTCTTTCCTTGAGTATCAGCTGCCGTTGCAGTAGTCTCCTGTTGTGAATTCTGCTCTTGGGCTCCCTCCAGTGGTTATAAGTGGTAGCGCTGCTGTTTTCGATCGCAGCATTTCATCAGGTGTGTCCACTTAATGCTATCCACTGGGCTATTTAGTTTTGCTTCACCCTTTAGTCAGTGCCAGTTGTCCATTGTTCCTGAAGGATTCACATCTCTTTCTGGTCTCTCCTGCTTGCTGTTTATTTCAACAAAGATAAGTTCTGGCTTTGTTTTTGCAGTCCACATTCTGTGGGCCTTATAGTTCAGTGCATTTTTATGTTTTGTCTTGTCCAGCATGGTCTGTATAAGGACTTGCTCATCCAAGCTTGTATCTCTGGAGATGCAGATATACCCTCCATACCTTTAGTTAGATGTGGAGATTTTGTATTTTCTGAGGTGGATATTTTATAGTGTTTTAATACTGACCGCATAGTCCTCTATCCTATCCTTTCTATCTAGCTAGAATTGCCTCCTTTGCTAAATCCTGATTTCAGTCTGTGTATGTTTATTCCCTCTCCTCTCAGTCAATATTTGTGGGGGGCTGTCTATCCTTTGGGGATTTTCTGAGGCAAGATAATTTTTCCGTTTCTTTCTCTAGGGGTAATTAGTCCTCCGGCTGTGACGAGGTGTCTAGGGAGTGACAGGAACATCCCACGGCTACTTCTAGTTGCGGTGTTAAGTTCAGGGTCCGCGGTCAGTACAGTTACCACCTTCTCCAGAGTACATCTCATGCTGCTCCTTGGCTACCAGATCATAAGTCTCCCTTGGGCCTGCTCCTAACGCTCCCTGTATAGGGGGTGGTCCACCTGGTCTCCTCGCCCTGGGGAGGTTCGCTGTTGCGGTCCAGTGGGTTCACTCTTTGTAGTTTTTCCTAGCTCAAACTGCATAACACCAATTTTTGCAATTCTGACCACTGTCAGTTTATGAAGTTATAACTCTAGAATGTTTAAACGGATCCCGCTGATTCTGAGTCTGTTTTTTCATGACATATTGTACTTGATGTTAGTGGTAAAAGTTGTTAGATATTACTTGCAATTATTTATGAAAAAAAAACGGAAATATGGCAAATTTTTTTTAAATATTGCACTTTTCAAACTTTGAATTTGTATCCCCTTAAAATCACACCGATACAGTACAGACCAAAAGTTTGGACACCTTCTCATTTAAAGATTTTTCTGTATTTTCATGACTATGAAAATTGTACATTCACACGGAAGGCATCAAAACTATGAATTAACACATGTGGAATTATATTAACAAAAAAGTGTGAAACTGAAATTGTCTTATATTCTAGGTTCTTCAAAGTAGCCACCTTTTGCTTTGACTGCTTTGCACACTCAAGAGGTAGTCACCGGAAATGGTCTTCCAACAATCTTGAAGGAGTTCCCAGAGATGCTTAGCACTTGTTGGCCCTTTTGGTAGCCATGCTGGTTCAGTATGCCTTCAATTTTGAATAAATCCCCAACAGTGTCCCCAGCAAAGCACCCCCACACCATCACACCTGCTCCATTCTTCACTGTGGGAACCAAGTATATAGAGTCCATCCGTTCACCTTTTCTGCATCACACAAAGACACGGTGGTTGAAACCAAAGATCTCCAATTTGGACTTATCAGACCAAAGCACAGATTTCCACTAGTCTAATGTCCATTCCTTGTGTTCTTTAGCCCAAACAAGTCTTTTCTGCTTGTTGCCTGTCCTTAGCAGTGGTTTCCTAGCTGCTATTTTACCATGAAGGCCTGCTGCACAAAGTCTCCTCTTAACAGTTGTTGTATAGGTGTGTCTGCTGCTAGAATTTTGTGCAGCATTGACCTAGTCTCTAATCTGAGCTGCTGTTAACCTGCGATTTCTGAGGCTGGTGACTCGGATAAACATCCTCAGAAGCAGAGGTGACTCTTGGTCTTCCTTTCCTGGGTCGGTCCTCATGTGAGCCAGTTTCTTTGTTGCGCTTGATGGTTTTTGCCACAGCACTCGGGGACACTTTCAAAGTTTTCCCAATTTTTTGGACTGACTGACCTTCATTTCTTACAGTAATGATGGCCACTCGATTTTCTTTACTTAGCTGCTTTTTTGTTGCCATAATACAAATTCTAACAGTCTATTCAGTAGGACTATCAGCTGTGTATCCACCAGACTTCTGCACAACACAACTGATGGTCCCAACCCCATTTATAAGGCAAGAAATCCCACTTATTAAACCTGAGAGGGCACACCTGTGAAGTGAAAACCATTCCCGGTGACTACCTCTTGAAGCTCATCATGAGAATGCCTAGAGTGTGCAAAGCAGTCATCAAAGCAAAAGGTGACTACTTTGAAGAACCTAGAATATAAGACATAATTTCAGTTGTAAGAAAGTTCCATAATTACCTTGAGAAGCTCCTTTTCAGCGACTGGGCCGCCGTTGACTGCGTTTTCATGCCAGGTGGAGAGCCTACACCTGCCCTGAAATAAAAACCTTACTATTAGAGCTTTTAATGAGTGCACCCATTAGCTTGGCATCATAGTATTTAATTAAAGGTATACTAACTGTCTAATCGCAGGTTCTCTAGTATTCACTTCTGCAGCTCTTTAGAAGTGTTAGAAAAAGCAAATATTAGTGTTTGTAAAATACAAACTCACACCTGCTTTGCAACAAAGTTGACATAAATACCTTGATGCGCTGGCTCTTGATTCCTGCATTTCTTCCTCCCATGACCGTAGGACTACCGAGTGGCCATGGCAAATATTTTCCAAGGTTTTTTCACGGTAGTTTCTTTGTCGTTTCATTAGTGTCCTAGATACCTGGTAAACAAATGTTTTTCTGTGTCCTTCAGTCTCGAGATGGTCCAGGATTCAATTACCTTCCTAATAATTTGGCTGGTGACAAGGGGGAAGCTCAAGCCTAGAATAGAATGTAGAGAACCAAATGTAAAGCTCTGCACACAAACTTTCAGAAATATTTTAGACTTTCTAAATCTTACTTCTCATGGTAGCGCATAATGTCATTGGAGGCATTCTAGATGGCGTTCCCTGTGGTGGATAGGAAATAAGTATTCGGTATGTGTGGCTTGACCAGATTGGGTTGCACTTTCTGTAAATACACGTTGAAACATTGTAAGATGGAAAATCCCAGAGTCCATCTCTATGAAGAAAGGATGCTTTGAGAAATCTTACTACTTGTTCAATTGGAGTAAGCGCAAAGTAGGTTACTTGTTGTGTAGAGGTTTTGTGCGCCTTCACCCCAAGTACTATGAAGTCTTGCCCCTCAGATGAGTGAGGCCTCCTCCTGGCCCATTCCGAAACCTGTGAATGAAGACAGATGAGAACGTGACAGGTATCATTTAAGAAGATAATGTAAGCTTGTAATCAGGGCCCCCACTCCTCACGGTATCTATGTCCCCTCTGAATTGTAAAGTGCTGTGGAATATGTTGGTGCAATATAAATGAAATTATTATAAAACAGAGGAGGTGGTTATTTACTGTGACATTCCTTACTAAGCCTGGCCGTTGTCCATGCTTTAACACCAGTAGGGTCTCCAGGTAATCCAGGACTTTTAGCTGATGTTCCTTTTTTCTTGGTACCACATTGGATATATCTGAGTAATTTCATAAAGGATGGCTTGGCCACGTACAGAATCTTCAAATAGTGTACTGGTGGCAAATGTGATGGGGTTTTTTTAACCATAAACTTTTTATTGATTATAAAAAGTCATTTATAACAAACATTTAGTCTCCGGTCATTGTACATTGTTACAAACATTTCCTCAATCATTTAATGGCTAAATATAAAATAGTATTTTAACATAACTGAATATTATGGGAAAAAGGAGAAAAGGAAAGTGGTGATAACAGATTACTATACCCGTACTTTATCATTAACAGCTCTATTATATCTCTATGACCACAGTGATTAGTCTGAATGATAGCCAGCTGTCCCATTTCCTGAGGAATAATATTGTTTTATTGGTGGATGAAGCAATTATCATCTTATTCAAACATTTTTATTAAGCATTTAGAAAATTTTTATAAATTTAATTAAATTTGAGCAATAGTAGACAAAATGTAAACTAGTATCATTTACATAGTAGATTTTTTAACATCGATATAGAATAGTACGTCTTTTAGGATAATAAGTTGCATTATAAATTGAATACCAATATTTAAGATAATGAGGGAGGGATGAGGGGGGAGGGGAAGATGATGGGTAAAAGTTGTCCCAGTGAGACCATTTCTTAGAAAATTTGGGTAGTTGGTTATTTAACATTTTAAATTTCATTTCGTAAGACCTATGTAATGAGATTTTCTCCGCAATATCCGAGAAGGGAGGTGGAAGCTTATTTTTCCATATTGTGGCTATAGTACTTTTAATTGTGAGCAGGATTTGAATAATGATGATTCTTGTCCGGACTATGTTTTGTGAGACCTAATGATAAAAGAGCTGTTTGTGAGCTTAAGCTTTCTGTTTTCTTTGGTCTCAAACATCTGACATCATAAATAAGATTACAAAGTAAATTTAATTTTGGGCAACTCCAAAACATGTGAAATATATCCCATTTTTGACCATTCTCTCCAGCATAAATGTGAATTATCCTGACCAAAATAGGCCAGTCTGGCTGGCGTGTGATACCATTGAGAAATTACCTTGAAATGAGATTCCTGTAGGGACATTGAGAGTGTAGATCATATGTTGAGGATAATGCTATTTCCCAGTGCTCTTGCGAGGGCGAAATATTTAATTCTCTTTCCCATTTAATTTGTATGTGGGCTTTTTACCATATCAGCATCATACTGTATGTATTTGTGGCTCAAAAATGCCGTGATTCAAGTTGCTTATAAGATTCAGAGTGGCTTCTGAGAGTCTGGGTTTCCTCCTGAAAAAAAAAGAAATTAGCTCTTTCAGGGATAAATATTCGATGAATATCGACGACGGAAGTTAGAATTTGGTTTTAATGTCGCTAAATTTTAGAAAATTGTTTCCATCGTGTATGTCTCTGAGCCTTTCGATATGATAGTCCTTCCATGTTGCCGATATGGTTTAGTCTGTGAAGCTAGCTATAGTATGGAGGTGTAGAAGTTTTGGAGTCCCTTTTTTTTTTTTTTTTAGAGTTGACATTTTTTTCCAAGCATTTATAGTTGCTTGGAAGACTGGGTGGGTGGGGATGCTTGTGTGTTGACCAAGGAAAGACTTTGTAATTATGTTTTTAAGATTTTTGTTATTTATATGTGATTCTAGATCTATCCAGATCAGGGAGCCAGAACTCAACAACCAATGCCTACTCTGTTTGATGATTGCTGTTTGAGCTGATATGTTGGGGTCACCCAAGCCTCCATGACCTCTTTCTTTGTATGCTAGAGTTAAGGGGGTTCTTGGCTTTTTGTGGCTCCAGCTAAAGGCATTTATGTCTTTTTGGAGAGAAGTGAGCAATGAGTCGCTAATTGGGAGAGGAATATTACCTAATATGTACAGTATTTTAGGCAGTGTGTATACTCTCATAGCTAGAACTTTGCCCCAAAGTTAAGACTCTTATTCCCGAACAGAGTAGAATCGGAGCTGATAGTTTTGCGTAGGGCGCTTATATTAGCCTTTATTAAATGGGAAAAGTTACTAGATAGGATAGTCCCTAGATAAATGATTTCTTTTTGTGCCCAATTTATAGGGGATATTTCTTTTAGTTTTTTAATTTGTTTTTCATTGAGATTGATTTGTAATATGTTGGATTTGCTCTCATTGATTTTACATTGTGATAATGATGAGAATATTTTGAGTACTTTGTGAAGTTCTTTTATAGAATTTATGGGGTCTGTGAGGGTGAGCAAAATGTCATCCGCAAAAAGGCTAATTTTAAGTTGGCAAGAAGGGGTGCATATATTTTTTAATGTTTTCATTCTGTCTGATATGTTGGGCAAGAGGCTCCATCGCCATATCAAAGAGAAGGGGGGACGGGGCATCCCTGCCTTGTTCCATTGGATATGGAGAAGAGGGCAGAGTGATTATTTGTAAAGATTTTTGCTGTGGGGTTTTGATATAAAGCAAATATGGAGGATGTTAAGTTGTTATTGAAACCAAATTTAATCAGCGTTTGTTTGAGGAAGCACCAGCTTAAGCGGTCAAACGCTTTTTCAGTGTCCAGAGAAATAAATATTGTAGGTTTGGTGGAGTTAGCAATTTTTATTGCATTAATTGCTCTCCTTGTACCATGTGAACAGGGCCGGCCCGAACGTATAGACGACCTAGGCGGCCGCCTCGGCGCCGACCCTAAGAAAGCACCAGAGAAAAAATAGAAAAAATGATGATAAATCTTTTCAAAAGGCAAAAAGTTTTAGGGATGGAAAGAAAAGTGTACATAAATTTTTTTTATCATAAATTTAAAAGGAAAACCGTTGAGCTTCAATTTACGCACGGAAAGGAGGCGCTAAACTACGGACGTGAGTCGTTTGCATCGTCTGCTGACAGGTGTTTCATCCCGCGCGTTTATTTTGCTCCTAAGTTTTCAAATGTTGGCAAAGCAAACAACCAAAAATGCACTCTTGGCACACACTACACTAAGGGGGCGCCCGAGAGAAAAATATACGTATACATAAAAGGTAGGTGTACTATATGGCTTATTTATACGTAGTTTGGACCTTAGGTACTAGTTGGAGATTATATTGATAATGTCATCAGCAGTCGATGCAGCTGGTGGGAGGAGTCTGTTTTGACGCATTGGCATAGACTGCCTGGCTGGACTGCCTGGCTGGACTGCCAGTCAGGCCAGCTAAGGCAAGGGAGATAGATAGTATCTATTTTTTTTGCATATCGGCACGCGTGATTATAATATTTTCGAGGTATGTCTCTACTGTTTGCATGCTTTATCATGTGAGCCATTGCTGTTTTGTATATTCATTAGATTCATTGTTCCATGAGGTTTCATGAATGCAAATAGAAAATAGGAGGTTTTTAGTAAATTTTTGGCCTAGGTTCTAAAGTGTTTGGCGCCGCGAGGTAGGTATATTGTTTTGATTTTCAAAAATATTGGAAACATTAAAAATTGTTAAAGAAATTTGTGGTTTTTGTCTTAAAAGTAAAATTGTATTATATAATGTTCAGATAACAATTTTAATCGGCGCGTTAACTTTTAGGTAAATGCTGTGTGTTGTAACGAGTCATGGCTGATGAGAAAAAACTTTCAGGGTTTCAGAACCGTAAAAGAAAAGCTGAGGAGGAGAAATCACTTTCAAAAATCAAAGGGTCATTTTTAAAATATCTAAGCAATAGAAATGACACGGAATTCCAAACGTTGGAACAGGCTTCTGTTGCCTCTGAAATATCCAATGTGGAAATAGAATTTGTTTCTCATGCTGAAAATAGTGAACTACAACCATCAATATCTGGTGGTAGATCTGATCTAAGTACCAGTACTGACATGGAGGCTAGTACATCTATAGAAATACTATGCAAAGACTATTCGGACGATCCCGCTACGTGGACCGTAATCAATGATGACTTGCGCCTACATGTAGTAAAACTCGGCCCCACACAAGTTAAAGATTTCGATTTTCCTTTGGACACTAATCGTAGAAAATTTTCTTGTGTTCACTATAAATGTCGTCTTATCAATGGTGAAAGTCTTGAACTCAATTGGCTAACATATTCTATTCAGAAAAATTCAGTTTTTTGTTTTTGCTGCACATTGTTTCCAGACTCATCACTTCAACTAGGAATCATGAAATGCTCAGCCTTAGGTACTGTTGGTGTAAATGACTGGAAAAACATATCTATTTTAGCCAGCCACAAAAAAAGCAAAGATCACATGATTAGCTTTCAAAAATGGAAGGAACTCGAAAGTAGACTTAAGATGAACAAGACCATTGACGAAGAACACTTACGCAAAATTGAAGAGCAAGAAAAATACTGGCATCAAATTTTAGAAAGGTTGATAGCTCTAGTGAGGGTACTAGGTAGGCAAAACTTAGCATTCCGTGGATCAAATGATGCATTGTTTGCATCTAATAATGGGAACTTTTTGAAATTTGTGGAGTATTTGGCTATGTTCGATCCCGTCATGTGTGAGCACATTCGGAAAATCCGGGACAAAGATTCATGCACATTAATTATTTGGGAAAAACAATACAGAATGAGATGATTCAAGTGCTAAGTAATGGTATTCAGGAAAAGATTCTTGACGATGTCAAAACTGCAAAATACTTTTCTGTAGTGCTGGATTGTACTTCAGACGTGTCTCATGTTGAACAAATGACTATCATTGTTCGTTTTTTTTTCCACATCAGAAGACAAAAGTTTGAAATTAAAGAGCACTTCTTGGGATTTATTCCTGCTTCTGATACAACTGGAGGTGGTTTGACAGCCGCTGTCTTGAACAAATTTGAAGAACTGTTGCTCTCTTTGGACAACTTACGAGGGCAAGGCTACGACAATGGGAGCACCATGAAGGGAAAAAACATTGGACTACAAAGACGAATTTTGGACATAAACCCACGTGCATTCTTTGTGCCTTGCAGCTCCCATTCTCTAAACTAAGTCGTCAACGATGCCGCTAAATGTGTTGGAGCGACAACTTTTTTCCTGTTAGTTCAAAATCTCTACATCTTTTTCTCTTCGTCAACTCAGCGTTGGGAAGTACTCGTGCGTCATTTGCCATCTGATTCTAAAACCTCTAAGCGAAACAAGGTGGGAAAGTAGAATTGATGCTCTGGCCCCCCTCCGTTACCAATTGAGCGAAGTCCATGATGCCCTAATGGACAGAAAATATTAGTCTCACAGGAATGTCTCCCGGCTAGAAGCTCAAGGTCTTGCTAAACAAGTTGGAACCTTTTCTTTTGTTACATCTGTTCTAGTATGGTTCAACATTTTGAACGAAATACATTTGACAAGTAAGTTACTTCAGTCATAAGAATTCGATTTAGCTGCTGCTTCTCAACACCTTGACAAAACAAAGAAATATCTGCAATCATTAAGAAGCGATGAGTTTTAGAAGCTGTTAGTTGAAATCGTGGAATTAGTGGAAATCGCAGAAGAGCTTGGCATACCAGCTAATTTTGAGTCAAGTTCTGCGCCAAAACGTTTGGTTTTTTTCTTTAGACAGTTCTCTTATGAAGGGAAACATGAGCCCATAAGAGATAAGAAACAGAGTTTCAAAATTAACTTTTACGTTGCGATCTTAGATACTGCTATAAATTCAGTTGATGAGCGGTTCACTCAGCTGAAAGAAATGGAATTGAAACTTGGATTTTTGTACCACATCCGTTCACTTCAGGGAAAACCAAGCAAATTTGTTCTGGATAACTGTAAAACTCTGGAAAAGTCTTACACACAACGAAGTAAAAGACATTGATGCCATAGAGCTATGTGGTGAAATGCAGGCAATGTCAAGACGTGTTCCAGAAGATTCATCACCAAAAGACGTTCTTGAACTTTTGCTTAAATCTGACTTGAAAGAAAGTGTCCCCAACCTGGTGGTGGCTCTAAGAATTCTTTTGACTCTGCCTGTGTCCGTCGCCTCAGGAGAGCGTAGCTTCTCAAAACTAAAGCTAATTAAAACATATTTAAGGGCAAATATGACGCAAGAAGTTGGTTGGGTTGGCAACAATTTCGATAGAATCTGAAGTTGCTAAACAAATTAATCTCGGTGACTTAGTGTCATCCTTTAAAAAAAAAAAAGGCAAGGAAACAAATTTTAATTACCTATGGTCGTTTTTGTTGTGTTATTGATTACTTTGTATATATTTGTCCTATACAACTTCTCAGAAGATTAAAGAGTTAGGAGAGAGTTAATTAATCGTTGTTGTGGTTTATTTTGCTCCTAAATTTATATCCCAAGTTTTCATCTACTGCCAAGAATAGTAGGGGCGCAACAAAATAGTTTCGCCTAGGGCGCCATAATTAGTGTTGAGCGATACCTTTTGATATGCAAAGGTATCAGTATCGGATTGGATTGGCCGATATCCAAAAAATATCGGATATCGCCAATACCGATACCCGCTACCAAGGCATATCAATGGGACACAAAATATCGGAATGGTTCCCAGGGTCTGAAGGAGAGTAAACTCTCCTTCAGGCCCTGGGATCCATATTCATGTATAAAATAAAGAATAAAAATAAAAAATATTGATATACTCACCCCTCCGACGGCCCCGGCTCTCACCAGTCCAAGCGTCTGCCTCCGTTCCTAAGAATGCAGAGTGAAGGACCTTCGATGACGTCGCAGCTTGTAATTGGTCGCATGACCGCTCATGTGACCGCTCACGCGACCAATCACAAGCCGCGACGTCATCGAGGGTCCTTCACTCCCTGCATTCTTAAAAACGGAGGCACCGCTAAGAGCCAGGGGCTGTCCGAGGGTGAGTATATCAATATTTTTTATTTTTATTTATTTTTTATATGAATATGGATCCCAGGGCCTGAAGGCGAGTCTCCTCTCCTCCAGACCCTGGGAACCATACGCACCGCACACTTCCGATTTCCGATATCGCAAAAATATCGGAACTCGGTATCGGAATTCCGATACAGCAAATATCGGCCGATACCCGATATTTGCAGTATTGAAATGCTCAACACTAGCTGTAATGTCTCGGGCCGGCCCTGCATGTGAAGCATGGCAGTTTCTCACAAAACCTATTTGATCGCTATTAATCAGTTCAGGCAGCAATTCTCCAAGTCTGTTGGCAAGTATCTTAGCATAAATTTTAATATCCGAATTTATGAGAGCTATAGGACGAAAATGTGTAATGTTTTCGGGGTCTCCTTTGGGTTTAGGTATAAGAACTATGGATGCCTTGTAGATTGTGAGCCTTCGCGGGCAGGGTCCTCTCTCCTCCTGTACCAGTTATGACTTGTATTGTTTAAGATTATTGTACTTGTTTTTATTATGTATACCCCTCCTCACTTGTAAAGCGCCATGGAATAAATGGCGCTAGAACAATAAATAATAATAATGCCTCCAACATCTCCCTGGGAAATGCACCAGAGAGTGAGGCTGAATTAAAGGTTTGAGAGAGCTGCAGGGAAAGAAGACTGCAAAATGTCTTGTAGTGGTCATTCCCAAAGCCATCAGGGCCTGGGGACTTTGCCGCTTTAAGGCTCTTAATGCAATCCTCTATTTCCTCAGCCATGAAGGGTGAGGTGAGAGAGGCCAAGTCCTCCACCAAGATCCTTGGGAGATTGATGGAGGAGAGTTAAGAAGTAATGGCTTTTTCATGGCTTTGTGAGAGGGTGGGAAGGGAGTTTATAGTGTATTTTTTTTTTTTTATATAGTAATTTGCGATGTCTTGTGGATGTACTAAGATTCTACCATTAGAAGTTATGGGCAGCACGGTGGCTCAGTGGATAGCACTGTAGCCTTGCAGCGCTGGGTTCTAATCCCACCTTGGACACCATCTGCAAGGAGTTTGTATGTTCTCCCCGTGTTTGCGTGGGTTTCCTCTGGGCACTCCGGTTTCCTCCCACATTCCAAAGACATACTGATAAGGAATTTAGATTGTGAGCCCCATCGGGGACAGTGATGATAATGTGTGCAAAACTATAAAGCGCTGCGGAATATGTTAGCGCTATATAAAAATAAAGATGATAATAATAATAATTATTATTAGTTCTGATTTTGTTGATTCTTTCTCGTATGCTTTTATTTTTGACTCTGCTGGTCATGAATTTGGTGGGCTTGTTGAGGGAAGTATACATTTTGAATTTGGAGGAGGCCACCATTTGATCAAAAGAGGAAAAAATCAGTCTGAGTTCTTGTCTCAGTTTAGAAATTTCTAAATGTAGGTTTAAAGAAGGCATGGGAAGGGCTATTTGAGAGTTGATTTTTCTTTTTAATTGAGTTTGAATGTTTTCTAAGATTTGTTATTTCTCTTTTCTTCTGATGTGAGTTGGATAATTATTCCCATAATAACTGCCTTATGAGCGCACTACTTGATGATGGGGTGAATATTTTCTGTGTCGTTTTCCTTTAAATAATTTTTAATTGTATTTTCAATTACGTTTTTGTAGGAAGGATTATTGATAATGTATGGGTTACATTTCCACGTATTTCTGTTGATCTGCCGTCCCAAAGTGAGCACCGCGATTACTGGAGAATGGTCAGAAATTGTTTGGTCTCCTATTTATATTTTTTCAAATTTTGGGAGCGTAAATACATCCGAGAGTATTAAATAAATTCTAGAGGCTGTCAGATGAACCTCTGATAAATGAATGAACTCAATAGAGGACGTGTTGATACATTTAAAAATATCAAAGAGCTCACTTCGGGACAGCCAACCATCCAAGTCTGCATACTGTGGCCTCTTTACATGATGAATCGATTTTATGGTTCGGGACTGAGTTAGTCCCCCAATAGAATTGTATCCCCTTTTTTTTTTTTTTTTTTTTTTTTTAATTAAATATTTTAGTCACTTTATTGAGGAAGTTAATTTGTCTAGTATTAGGGACATAGAGATTAGCTATTGTACAGAGATGGTTATTAATACGACAGATTAAAATATGGAATCTGCCCTCAGGGTCTTGAAATTGTTCCAGGAATTCAAATGATGTTGTGTTTTTAATTAACGTGACTACACCAGCTTTTCTTTTTGATCTACAAGACTCGTATATATGTGGAAGCTTGAAGTGTGAGAATTTTGGATGGCCATTCAATTTGAACTTAGTTTCTTGGATGCAGATTAATTTTACGTTAGAACTGGCTAGTTCTTTCCATATGGAGTGTCTTTTTTGAACTGTTAAGTCCTCTGACATTATAGGTCATTACACTAAGACTCATGTGTTCTTCAGGGGTAAGTGAAAAGGAGAAATGGTCTCACTGGGCGGAAATCCTGACGTACTTAAACACTAAACTGAATATCAAATCGAAAAAGTGTTGAGAAGGGGTATATAAGATATACCAGAACAATTGGGTAGTAAAACTGGAACAGTTAGCTTATTAATTCTTTTTTCTTATGGGTTGACTAAGAAATGGAAAGTGAGAAATTACCTCTGTAGGTAATGTAGAAGCCAAGTTTTATATATTCATATTTAAGGCTAAGAGCCAGACTAATAATAATAATTAAGGTCCAAGACCTGTGATATGCCCTAAGTCAACGGCTTCTACCCTGTGGGGGGTTCTTTTTTTAACACTGAAACAAAGTTTTGACCCTCTAAAGTCGAGAATATCGGGATTGTTTTCCCTTTGAAATATTAACAATTTGAGCGGGAAGCCCCATCTGTAGGAAATGTTATTTTCCCTAAGGAAAGTGGTGGTGACATTAAATTCTTTTCCCGAAGTCAGTGTTTCTTTTGATAGATCAGCGAAAACCTTTAGCTTTTGGAAAGGTTCAGGAAAGGATTTTTCTTTTTTCAAAAATTGAAAGATTTTTTTCTTTTGTAATGTAAAAGTGGATAGGTAAAATTGTATCTGAGTGTCATTTGGGATTTTTGGTGGTCAAGGTAGTCTGTGAATTCTATCCACAGTGATCTTTACTTTTGTAAGAGATGGAATGGCTGCTTTGAAGGCACTTTTGACGTAATTAGTCAGTTTTTCATTAGAGACATTTTCAGGGATACCTCGTATTTTGAGGTTGTTCCTGCCGTCCAGGTCTGCGATTTTGGTCCTAAGATATTTAATTTCTTGAGATAAACTATGGCTTTAGATGACCCTTCTGATTTTGTCTCTATATTTTCAATTCTTTTCTCCTGTTCTACAAACTTGTTACCAAAATCATCTAGTGTTTTTGCCTGGCTTTCAAAATTTAGTCATGTTTAGGATAATTTTTTTTTCAGTTAGTTCCAGAAGAAGTTTTTCAGAATTGGAGTACGTTACAGAGGAGGAATCTTCAGGATTTGAAGCATGGTCAGATTCCTTTTTTATTTTGCTTTTTACTGGGCTTTGAGAGGGGGAAGGATCACTGAAATATATTCCCTCTTCATCTGAGCCCTCTTGTGGATTGGTGAAAAATTTTTCATTGGAAGTTCCTGGTTCTCTCCTTTTAGATGAGTCATTGGTCCATATTGTCTACAGGAGGTTTATTTGAGCTATTGAGGGTTTGGGTATTATTCTGCATCTCTGACCGTGAGGTATTAATAAATTCAGAGGAGTTAAATGTGTCTATTTTTCTTACTTAACCTAGGAATATTTGACATTTTTTAGTTGTTTTATGTGGGGTTCTGGACCTGTTGGGACTGAGTGTCAACCAGGTCTTCTTCTGGGTTGTGAGTAATTTTTTTTTGTTCCACTTTATCACTTTTCTGTTGTGTAACTGAGGTTGAGGTGTTAATTTTAAAATGAAAGGCCCCCCTTTGACATCTTAATGAAAATTAGAAGATTATATACCTTCGGCCTAGGTGTGTTTGCAAACAAGATGAGAAGTAGTTATATCTGTGTGCAACAATTAGATGAAACAAATCAACTAATCATAAAAACTAAATATAAGGGTAACTAATAAATGCCTTAGTAAAAAATCATTAAAACTAAATAAACATAAAAAATCAAAGATATGGTGCCAGGTACTAGAACTAGTAGATCTTGTTCAGTGTCCTCCAGATTGAGATCTGTAAATGAAGAGCCTAAGAGGCAGTTGCCACCTGTTGGAGAAAAGTATATGCACGAAAGCTAATTTTAAACCTGTAAGAGATGCACAGCAATGTACAACCTGTTAAAGGAAGATTTTGAAGCTTCAAATTGAGGTGGTCCCTTTAAATGGGCGCTTAAAGGGATCATCTCAATTTAAAGAGATTAAAGATGAAATAAGCACAAAAACTAAATATAAAGCACAACACAATAGTAACCACACAGGTGGAATATAAAAAAAACTTAAACTGAAATGAAAATAAAAATCCGAAGAAGTCTCATTGATGGATACCTCATTGTTAAGGTGTTTTTAACTCAAAAAGGTTAATTAAATGCAGACTGAAGTGATCGCATATGCGAGTCCAATGATTAAACTGTGGTTGTAGCAGAATTGGCTGGAGAGTTAGGTGTAGTTTAAACAGGAGAGCTATTGACTGAGAGAATCTCTGATGCTGTCCAATGAACTTTGTTTTCCTAGTAAGTAGATAGTTTTTACTATTCCTTTGTAACTGTTAGTTTACAGCCACCCTCTTTAATCAGAATAGTCACCGAGGGCAGGGCGAGTGAGCAATATGTTGTGGTACTATAAGGCACAGCAAGCCCCAACAGAAGAGAAGGTAGAAACGTGTGGCCTTTTTCTTAAAGCCTTGTCAGGATCTGCACACGTCGTTTTCGGTTATCCCACAACCCCAGAGAAGTTCAATAAAGCAAGTGTCAAGAACCTTTTGGTATTGTGATAGAAATATATATATCATGTAGATCTCACTTGCATGTATACTCATACACTCACAGCTAATATATACATTATAATCAATGGCTTAAAATGGCTGACATAAACTGATATAAGCCAGACAGATTGTATGGGGTTTTCCATGCAAAAGCGTAACAACGCCAGATGTATTAAGTGCTGATCAGATGTCTCAACTTTGTCCTAGATGCAGAGAGCTACATTTTAGTTGCTTAATCAGCACTCATATGTGCATTAATCACAATATTCCATATACATTTAGATAGCCAATAACAGAGGAGCTAGACAATATGGTAATTAACTAACCACCCCTAACCACTCCTTTCTATATGCAATTATAAAACTATGTATGTACAATAAATTGTCAGTATTGATGGAGTGTTTTTCTGTCACAATGGTGTACAGTCCATTCTTGATGAGCGCTCAAAATACTCAGTCTTATTGTGAACGACCGCAGCACACACAGGGATAAATTTATCCAAACCAAATTTCCATAACAGACATTCTAGATGGCGTTTCCTGTGGTGGATAGGAAATAAGTATTCGGTATGTGTGGCTTGACCAGATTGGGTTGCACTTTCTGTAAATACACGTTGAACCACTGTAAAAGCAAAAACAAATACATTGTAAGATGGAAAATCCCAGAGTCCATCTCTATGAAGAAAGGATGCTTTGCAAAATCTTACTACTTGTTCAACTGGAGTAAGCGCAAAGCAGGCCACTTGTTGTTCATAGTTGGGGTCAAGGCGCACAAAACCTACTATGAAGTCATGCCCCTCAGATGTGTGAGGCCTCCTCCTGGCCCACTCTGAAACCTGTGAGTGAAGACAGATGAGAACATTTAAGTGACAGGTATCATTTAAGAAGAAAATGTAAGCTTGTAAGCAGGACCCTCACTCCTCATGGTATCTACAGTGCCAGCAGAAAAAATCTTTACAAGTTAAATGAAACCACAAAATCTTAATATTCAAGTGGATTCAAGTGTTTTATTGTGGATATTTTATTACAATTAGTATTTTGTCATGTCACCCTTACATTTTATCACCATCGGCAGTCGTTTAGGCATGGATTCAGCAAGGCTGGCTAAGTATGTGGAGTCCATGTTTACCCACAGTGTCTTTAGCACCTCCTTTAGATTGTTGATGTTTCTGGGTCGTGTCTCTTGAACCTTGTTTTTCATTAAATTCCAGGCATTTTCTATGGTAGTTGAGGTCAGGGGAATTACCTGGCCACTCTAAAATGTTAATGTTATGGTCACTGAGAAACTTTCTCACGGCTTTGTGGACAGGGGCTCCATCATGCATAAAGTAATCACACTGATGTGTGACCCAAAAAGTAAGCATGTGTTCTTCCAAAACAGTAATATAATTGCTTGCTTTCATAGTTACATTATTGGGAAGGAAGTACAAACCTGCCCTGCCCATGCTTCCACTGAATGCACCCCACACCATCACACTGTCTGGGTGTTTAACAGTCTTAACTGTATATTTTGGGTCATACCGTGACACAGTACTCGGACGACGCACAACCTTTGAGCCTCCCCTGACCAGCCTGAAAGTGCTCTCATCACTAAACATCACTTTCTTCCACTCTTCAGATGTCCAATCTTGATATTTCTTACAAAAGGCAAGCCTTTTCTTCTTCATTGCTGCTGTGAGCAGGGGCTTCTTTGCGGCACGGCAACTTGGTAGACCCAGGTCCTTCTGCAGGCGGTGACGAATTGTCCTAGTTGCGATGTTCTGGAGGAGCATAGGGTACTTGTTTTTTAGTTCAACGGCAGTTATAGAAGGATGTGACATCACTTCACGCTTTAGAAGCTTGTCAGTCCTTGGTGAAGTCTTCTTAGGTGCGCCAGAGCCTGACTTCCTCTGCGGTACCATCCCAGGAGGCAATGATGCCGCCAACAGCTTCAGTTGATTTGATAAATTACTGTAGCTAGAGATCTGGGAGTGTCAAGAGAAGCAATCACCGAATCCCCCTTCTCGAGTCAAGGCACAGGATTTCTCTTCCATTTTAAGCTTCTTTCGACCCATTGTGGGAGATAATAAAAAACTGAGGGAGATAATTAAAGACTGCCTAATAGCAAAACTGGCTGAGCTGCACATAACAACCAGAGTGCAGCTTTCGCTTTACCAGAGAAGTGAAAACTGAGCGTTGATTGGTTGATATTTGCAACAAAGCCAGCTTTAATATAAGACAGTTTTTTATTATCTCCCCCATTGTGTACACTTTTAAAAAGTGAAATTATGATGTGGATTTAATATGTAAAGTTTTTTTTTTTTTGCTGCGCAAGTGTAAATATTTTTGTTTGCCGGCACTGTATGTCCCCTCTGAATTGTAAAGTGCTGTGGAATATGTTCGTGCAATATAAATGAAATTATTATTATAAGGCAGAGGAGGTGGTTATTTACTGTGAGATAATTACTAATCCTGGCCGTTGTCCATGCTTTAACACCAGTAGGGTCTCCAGGTAATCCAGGACTTTTAGCTGATGTTCCTTTTTCTTGGTACCACATTGGATATATCTGAGTAATTTCATAATGGATGGCTTGGCCACATACTGAATCTTCAAATAGTGTACTGGTGGCAAATGTGATGGGTTTTTTTTAACCATAAACTTTTTATTGTTTTTGAAAAGTCATTTATAACAACCATTTTGTCTCCGATCATTGTACATTGTTACAAAAATGTCCTCATTTATCAGCAAAATACCGGATTACTAACCGGTAATGCTCTTTTATAGAGCCCACGACAGCACCCACTAGAGGGGATCCGCCCCTAGGAACAGGAAACCTACAGAGAGATAAAAGGGGCGGCCCCCCCCTCTCTCCTCAGTTGTATTACAAGAGAATAGGAGGAACCGCCGCCAGGCTTTAGTTAATAGGCTCCATAATATGTACACTACAAACTTACATTATATCAAACTACTATTAACAGCTCACCACCAAGGCACCTTGTGCTACTATAAAAAGGGAGGGATGTGAGTGGGTGCTGTCGTGGGCTCTATAAAAGAGCATTACCGGTAAGTAATCCGGTATTTTCTTTTCGCCACGACAGCACCCACTAGAGAGATTTAGAGAGACTATAATTTGGGTGGGTTCACAGTGTCAAGGACCAATATTCCAAAGGTTAGATCAGAGGAAGAAGACAGGTCTAATCTATAGTGCTTATAAAAAGTACTAGGTGAAGACCAGATTACGGCCTTACATATAAGGTCTATCGGCACGTCTGCCTTTTCCGCCCAGGAAGCCGACAAAGCCCTTGTAGAGTGCTCCCACATGAAGTGGAGGATCCCTTTCTTTAGCCTTATATGCCAGAATTATGGCATCTCTGGTCCAGCGTGATAACATATTCTTTGTGACTTTGGAGCCTTTGTTCTTACCCTGAAAAGACACAGAGCCCTACTCTTCCTCCAGTCCCCAGTCCTTTCTAAGTAGTCCAGGACAGACCTCTTAACTCCAGAGGAGGAGAAACTTCATACCCTAGATGTTGAGTGATCTTCATAAAAGGTAGGCAGGAAGATCTCTTGGAATCTATGAAACTTAGAAGCAACTTTAGGAAGATAGGACGGGTCCGTCTTTAGAATTATTCTGTCAGATGTTACTGACAAAAACGGAGGGTCAATTGACGAGGCTTGAAGATTGCTCACCCTCCTAGCAGATACCAATGCTACCAACAGTACTGTCTTTTAATGAGATTTTTTAATCAGGCTGTATGAAGGGGTTAGAAAGGGCTCTCTAAGTGCATGCAAGACCAAAACTAGATCCCACTGTGAAACCTGAGGTATATGGATTGGTTTTGACCATTCACATGCAGATGTAAAGCGGGATATCCACCGATTGCCTGCAATATCATAATTGAAGAGCGCTCCTAGAGCTGAAATTTGAACCTTCAGAGTACTTACAGAGAGACCTAACTCAAGTCCCTTCTGTAGAAACTCCAGAATTGGAAAAATGGGTATATCAGAAGTAAATTGTGCTGTGTGGAACTCGAGGAATTTCCTCCATACTCTGACATAAATTTTAGTAGTAGCTGGTTTTCTACTTTCCATGATGGTATCTATCAACCCTTTAGAGAAACCTTTAAGACTTAATATCTGCCTTTCAAATTCCAGACTCTTATGTTCATGCCCTTTATTTGAGGGTGGAAAAAAGGCCCTTGAGACAGCAGGTCCTTGGTCTGAGGAAGAATCCAAGGGTCTGTAATCGACATTGCCCTGAGCCATGAAAACCATGGCCTCTTGGGCCAAAATGGAGCTATCAACAGCACTCCTGCTCCCTCTTCTCTTATTTTTCTGACAACTATGGGTAGATTCCCTGGGGGAAAGGCAGAGCCAGACTGAATGTCCATGGAACCTGCAGGGCATCGAATACATCCGGATTGTCCTGTCTGCACAGCGAGGCGAATGTTCTGACCTGTTGGTTGGATCTTGTTGAAAATAAGTCTATCTAATGCATCCCCCATCGGGCAGTTATCAGTTTGCCGATTCTTTTGTTGAGCATCCATTCTCCTTGATGAAGGGTGTGGCGGCTGAGAAAAATCGGCGCGAAAATTGTCTATACCCCTGATGTGTACTGCCGATAGGGACAACAAATGATTTTCCACTAAATTCATGATGTCTGATATAATGTTCATGAGAGCATGAGAGTGTGTGACTGCGTACCTCCTTGATGGTTTAGGAAGGCCACCGCGGTGGTGTTGTCGGAAAGGACCCTTGTGTGAGAGCCTCGCAGCTGAGGAAAGTGGAGTATGGAATAATATATTGCTCTTAACTCTTTTACATTATAATAATTGTAAGATTCTGATCTGGACCAAAGAACCTGAACAATCTGCTCCTTAAAATGTGAACCCCAGCCTTTTGGACTAGCATCTGTGGTTACTATGTTTGAAGGAGATATTACCAAAGAACTCCCCTCGAGATTTTCCCAGTCCAACCACCATGTGAGAGTGAACCACATTTAACCCCTTCCCGACCTTTGACGCATACGCTGCGTCATGAAAGTCGGTGCCAATCCGACCTGTGACGCAGCGTATGCGTCATGGAATGATCGCGTCCCTGCAGATCGGGTGAAAGGGTTAACTCCTATTTCACCCGATCTGCAGGGACAGGGGGAGTTGTACTTTAGCCCAGGGGGGTGGCTTTGCCCCCACGTAGCTACGATCGCTCTGATTGGCTGTTGAAAGGGCAACAGCCAATCAGAGCAATTTGCAATATTTCACCTATGAAAATGGTGAAATATTGCAATCCAGCCATGGCCGATGCTGCAATATCATCGGCCATGGCTGGAAATCCTGATCTGCCCCTCCCACCGCTGCCGATCTCCTCCCCAGTCCTCCGTTTTGTCCCGTACTCCCCTCCGTCCGCCTGTCTGGTCCCCCGTCCTCCTGTCCGCTCCCATCCACCCCCCCTGTGCTCCGATCCACCCCCCCACCACCCCTTCATACTTAACGATCCTCCCGGAGTCTGTCCGTCTTCTCCCTGGGCGCCGCCATCTTCCAAAATGGCGGGCGCATGCGCAGTGTGCCCGCCGAATTGGCCGGCAGATTCGTTCCATGTACATTTTGAACACTGTGAAAACCTATCACAGTGATCAAAATAAAAAAAATACTAAATGGGGGGCCCCCCCCCTTTATCACCCTCATAGGTAGGGACAATAATAAAATAAATACTTTTTTTTTTTCCCACTAGTGTTAGAACTAGGGGTAGGGGTAGTGTTAGGGTTAGAACTAGGGTAGGCATTAGAATTTGGCTATATGCACACGGTGCAGATTTGGCTGCGGATTGGCAGCTGCGGATTCGTAGCAGTGTTCCATCAGGTTTATAGTACCATGTAAATCTATGGAAAACCAAATCCGCTGTGCCCATGGTGCAGAAAATACCGCGCGGAAATGCTGCGTTGTATTTTCCGCAGCATGTCAATTCTTTTTGCGGATTTCGCAGCGTTTTACACCTGTTCCTCAATAGGAATCCGCAGGTGAAATCCGCGTAAAAAACACTGGAAATCCGCAGTAAATCCGCAGGTAAAACCCAGTGCCTTTTACCTGCGGATTTTTCAAAAATGGTGCGGAAAAATCTCACACGAATCCACAACGTGGGCACATAGCCTTAGGGTTGGAAATAGGGTTAAGAATAGGCTTGTGGTTAGGGTTAGGGGTGTGTTGGGGTTAAAGTTAGGGTTGGGATTAGGGTTGTGGTTAGGGGTGTGTTGGGGTTAGGGTTATGGCTAGAGTTGGGATTAGGGTTAGGGGTGTATTGGGGTTAGGGTTATATCTAGAGTTGGGATTAGGGTTTGGGGTGTGTTGGAGTTAGAATTGAGGGGCTTCCACTGTTTAGGCACATCAGGGGGTCTCCAAACGCAACATGGCGCCACCATTGATTCCAGCCAATCTTGCGTTCAAAAAGTCAAATGGTCTAGTTTCCTAAATGGGGTCACTTGTGGGGGGTTGTGAAAATAAAAAATTGCTTGCTAAAACATCATTTTTGAGGAAAGAAAAATGATTTTTTATTTTCACGGCTCTGCGTTGTAAACTTCTGTAAAGCACTTGGGGGTTCAAAGTGCTCACTACATATCTAGATTAGTTCCTTGGAGGGTCTAGTTTCCAAAATGGGGTCACTTGTGGGGGGTTTCTACTGTTTAGGCACATCAGGGGCTCTGCAAACGTAACATGATGCCCGCAAACCATTCCATCAAAGTCTGCATTCCAAAACGTCACTACTTCCCTTCCGAGCCCCGGCATGTGCCCAAACAGTGGTTGTCCCCCACATATGGGGTATCGGCGTACTCAGGAGAAACTGGACAACAACTTTTGGGGTCCAATTTCTCCTGTTACCCTTGAGAAAATAAAATATTGTGGGCTAAAACATCATTTTTGAGAAGAGAAATTATTTTTTATTTTTATGGCTCTGCGTTATAAACTTCTGTGAAGCACTTGGGGGTTCAAAGTGCTCACCACACATCTAGATTAGTTCCTTGGGAGGTCTAGTTTCCAAAATGGGGTCACTTGTGTGGGAGCTCCAATGTTTAGGCACACAGGGGCTTTCCAAACGCGACATGATGTCCGCTAACGATGGAGATAATTTTTCATTCAAAAAGTCAAATGGCGCTCCTTCCCTTCCGAGCCTTACCATGTGCCCAAACAGTGGTTTACCCCCACATGTGAGGTATCGTTGTACTCGGGAGAAATCGCCCAACACATTTTAGGATCCATTTTATCCTGTTGCCCATGTGAAAATGAAAAAATTGAGGCTAAAATAATTTTTTTGTGGAAAAAAAAAAAAGTACTTTTTCATTTTTACAGATCAATTTGTGAAGCACCTGGGGGTTTAAAGTGCTCACTAGGCTTCTAGATAAGTTCCTTGGGGGGTCTAGTTTCCAAAATGGGGTCACTTGTGGGGGAGCTCCAATGTTTAGACACGGGGGCTCTCCAAACGCGACATGGTGTCTGCTAAAGATTGGAGCCAATTTTTCATTCAAAAAGTCAAATGGCGCTCCTTCCCTTCCGAGCCCTGCCGTGCGCCCAAAGAGTGGTTTACCCCCACATGAGGTATCGGCGTACTCAGGAGAAATTGGACAACAACTTTCATGGTCCAGTTTCTCCTTTTACCCTTGGGAAAATAAAAAAATTGTTGCTAAAATATCATTTTTGTGACTAAAAAGTTAAATGTTCATTTTTTACTTCCATGTTGCTTCTGCTGCTGTGAAACACCTGAAGGTTTAATAAACTTCTTGAATGTGGTTTTGAGCACCTTGAGGGGTGCAGTTTTTAGAATGGTGTCACTTTTGGGTATTTTCAGCCATATAGAACCCTCAAACTGACTTCAAATGTGAGGTGGTCCCTAAAAAAATGGTTTTGTAAATTTTGTTGTAAAAATGAGAAATCACTGGTCAAATTTTAACTCTTATAACTTCCTAGCAAAAAAAAAAAATTGTTTCCAATATTGTGCTGATGTAAAGTAGACATGTGGGAAATGTTATTTATTAACTATTTTGTGTCACATAACTCTCTGGTTTAACAGAATAAAAATTCAAAATGTGAAAATTGCGAAATTTTTGCCAAATTTCCGTTTTTTTCACAAATAAACTCAGAAATTAACCTTAATTTACCACTAACATGAAGCCCAATATGTCACGAAAAAACAGTCTCAGAACCGCTAGGATCCGTTGAAGCGTTCTGGAGTTATTACCTCATAAAGGGACACTGGTCAGAATTGCAAAAAACGGCAAGGTCATTAAGGTCAAAATAGGCTGGGTCATGAAGGGGTTAATAATGGTGTGAAAACTGCGGTTCAGGGGACAGGTATATAGCACAGGGGAACAGGGAGGGTGGGATAGTTGGCCAAGAGAAGAGTAAACACAAATAGTGGTTCCCCCCAGGATGGCTATCACTTTCACACAATTATAATGCCTGATTGATACGGGGGCGAGTCGTACTGTTATAAGAGTTATTAAAGGATATGCCACAACGATTCATGACAGGGAAAACCATCCAGGGTGTAGGGACAGATGGGGCAGTCCATCCCTTGCATTTAACAGAACCCAAGAATGTGTGAATAGCACGGACCACAGACTTGTGTGCCCAATTCCTAGTCTCAGATAAATGTCCTTGATAGGTGCTGATATCCTGAGTGCAATTAATGCAGTTATTAATTGTTTGGAAGTAAGCTATTACTGTTACAGGCCCATTGTCTGGAGCAACCCTCTCCACTGTGCTGCCGCTAATTTAGGCAGATGACGAAAAACAGCTAATTGACAAAGATGAGGACATTCAGCAAATGATCGAGCAAATATCAGCTGCAGTATGGGTAAAGGATAAGCGAGGTGTTGGTTTGTTAAGGATAACACAAGCATCCATCAAATTGAAGCCAGGAACTGTACCGGTGTGTATTAGACAATATCCCCTGAGCGAGCAGAGAGCAACCAGGTATGTCTAATCGAAACAGGTTCTTTGCTAATCTTTTTGTACCATGAGGGATGTAAGGTTTAAAGAGATAAACAGAGAAATAAATGTAAAAAAAAAAGAGGAAAAAGTTGTTTTCTTAGGTCACTGCATTTCACCTCAGCTGAAACACATAACACCAGAAAGGGTAAAAGGCCATAAGCTGAGCAATTGTGCCCACGTCCATAAGTACACTGAGAACATTCCTATGGCTGATCGGCTACTGTAGAGAATGGATTCCCTCTGCATCACAGATCATGTAGCCCCTCTTCGATGTGTTGTCAATGTGAAACAAGGGTCAGCCATACCAACTGACCACAGAAGCAAAAGAGGGGTTTAAGGACCGGAAGGAAGCCGTTCTCTCAGCCCCAGGACTAGGAATCCTAAGTTATGACCTCCCTTTCCGTTTGTACTGTCATGAATCGGGGGGGACATGTTATGGGTGCACTGTTTTAAAACAAATACTTGCCAATATGCAAGAGGCACCAATCCCTAATGCAGAGCTAGAGCTTTATGTAGATGGGTCACGGTTTTACAAAGATGGAGCACCTCCATAGTTGATCAACATGAGAGAGGTGGTAAAAAGTGAAGCTATACCTTCTAGGATGTCTGCTCGGGAAGCTGAATTGAAAGTACTCGCTGAGGAATGTATAATGGCAGAGCATTCACCTATAGAGCCACGCATTTGGCATTTTCCATGATTGCGGTCCCATGTGGAAGAGCAGAAAGTTTATTGGTTCTTCTGGTAAACCCGATAAAAATGCAGACTTGGTGGCTCAACTTCAAGTTGCTATAGTCAGGGTGCGAGCTCACACTAAAGAGCGCACTAGAGAAGCTGGAGGTAATAACAGAGCTGACATTGCAGCAAAAGCTGCGGCTTTGCTTCCTCTCCCCGCAGAGATATATACGATGCAGGTGTCCGGCGGGATGGACTTACAACTACTCCAGAGCCTGCAAAATCAGGCCTCTGCACCGAAAAAGAAGGATGGCAAAGGCACGCATGTGTGAAGGAAGAAGATGGTTTGCGGAAGGTGGATAGTAAGTACTGCCTTCCTAGGGCACTGTTCCCCATGATGTGCACTCTCTCTCATGGACTGACGCATCAGTCCAAAGACACAATGGTAAGTTAGGTAAAAGCTAATTGGGTGACCCCAGAATTCCATTGTGCTGCTGCTTTTTTCGTATAGGGATGCGTAGTCTGTGTATGCCTAAATGTGGGAAAAGTGCACCGCCTGACCATTGTACCTGCTCCAGTTGCCTCAAATTACCGTATTTTTCGGACTATAAGACGCACCCCAAATTTGGGGTGAAAATTGCAGAAAAAAAGATTTTTTTATAAGATGGGGTTCGTCTTATTGTCCGAATTTAAGATCTCTTACCTGAGGGCAGGCAGTGGCAGAGCAGGGTCACAGGAGGCATGGTGGTGGCAGAGGTGAGGTGATGCTGAGGTGCGGTGGGATGATCACACATAATGCCCCTATGGATCACACATAACGCCACTATCCATCACACATAACGCCCCTATGGATCACACATAATGCCACTATGGATCAAACATAATGCCACTATTGATCACACATAACACCAATATCCATCACACATAATGTCACTATCGATCACACATATTGCCACTATGGATCACACATAACACCACTTGAGTGCAGCCAACGTCTTG
This sequence comes from Ranitomeya variabilis, assembly GCF_051348905.1. Taxonomy (NCBI): domain Eukaryota; kingdom Metazoa; phylum Chordata; class Amphibia; order Anura; family Dendrobatidae; genus Ranitomeya; species Ranitomeya variabilis. The sequence goes on along the minus strand of NC_135237.1, from coordinate 566,061,545 downwards.
ATTTTATAGAGATGCACTGATCAGAAATTAAAGTTTAAAAAGCATTTAAAAAAATCAGAAAACATTCGCCAGCTTTCCACGGCTCCAGAATGCCACGTCCAGTTCTGCAGTGATATGCCAATGTTGGGTACTCCACCGCTGACAACCCTAGTGCCTGGCTGGTGCGGTTGTCAGCCTGCTCCTTACTGTTGATGGTGGGGATGGTGTGGAGACAACACATTCTCCCGCACCCACCAGGGGGGAGATGAAGCCCCCTCAGCACACAGACTGCAGATGGGCAATGACAGGGAATGAGCCCAAACAACACATCCTTGTCATTCCCACCGGGCATGGGTGGCTCTCATGAAAGAGGGTTTTGTCTGCCACCCATCTGTAACTGGCAGCTATGCCCCCTAGTCCTGCATGGACCCTCGGCCTGTGCCCTATGGCAGTGCCACCATGTCACGCAGATGCCTCCGCATGCCGTACAATGCTGCAGTGTGGTGCTGGGCCGAGAATGCCACCTGCTCGGGGGCAGCCATGTGCAGCACACAGTGTACACAGGCCACGGAGGAGCAGAGCCGGCCTCCGCAATGCACATGCCTCTATTCTCAGGCACACCGTGCTGTGCTAGCTGCTGGGGCCCGGCGTCCTGCCACCTCCCCGGTCCCGGCCATGTCTGTGCGCCCTCCTACCCTACACAAAGGAGCCACGGGGGAACAATGGGACAATAACTGGCCACCTTCTCCCCCCCCGCCCGGCGTTCTGTACCTGCAGCGGCCAGCAGCGCTGGTGAGTTACGGTATTTTCCGTTGGCGGCGGCCATCTTGCTGAGGCCGCGCATGCGCAGATTCACTACTCTGCGTCCCAGGGCTTCAGGAAAATGGCCGCCGCGATCTCCATCTGCGCATGCGCGGCCTCCCGCGGCCATTTTCCTGAAGCCCTGGGACGCAGAGTAGTGAATCTGCGCACGCGCGGCCTCAGCAAGATGGCTGCCTCCACCGGAAAATACCGTAACTCACCAGCGCTGCTGCTCTCCATCAATACCGGGCCGCGGATTCACCTCAAATATGGATGGGACCTGCTCACGCCATACAGCTCACCGCACCACATCATCCCCGCACCTCTGTCGCCGCCACAATGCCGGTAAGCCTGCGTTCCGAATATAAGACGCACCCCCCATTTTCCTCACAATTTTTTTTGGGAAAAAGTGCGTCTTATATGCCGAAAAATACGGTACTTTCATACAGCTTCTAGATGTAGGCATCTATGAATATGCATTGGTATGTATCGACTAGGTGACATTTTTGATAGTATGACTGATTATTTGATGCTCTAAATGTTGAATCAGCCTACATGAAACCGCTTATAGTTATTATTAATCATCATTCTATAGTACATAATTATCTCACGGCCTCTCAAGGAGGCTTCTGTCAGGTGGTAGGACCTGCCTGTTGCCGCTATATAGCTCCTCCCAGACGAATGAGAATTACTCCTGATATAGAATAACTTGAAATGATAACGGGAAGGGGTGCGAAAAGCTAATTCACTGGATGATTTACCCCTCCCTGAATGGCTCTTATGGTTAAACCCCGTGAACCTGTTCAAAGGAATAGGTGGATGGATATCGGGTGTAATTCATTTCCTAATTCAAGCAGCTTTAGTGATACTAATAATTGCAGGGATGATAAAGTTATTTGTTATGCAATAAAGACAAATCTCAGTTCTAATTGTAAATGTTTTACAGGTAAATGTAAAGACAATACTGACTTTGAGATAAAGCAAACCCAAGTGATGACTACCTCAATAACTGCACTCCAACCTGAATGCATATTCTGCAACAAGCAAACTTCAGTAGACTTGGCGGATTGTATTTCAGAAGACCAAAGGTCTGATAAAAGACAAAGATCCCACAGAGAACTTACAAAGACTCATTGACAATGTGGACGCTATGAATTATACTAACAAACAAAAGTATATTCTATTTTCTAACACATATTTTAATATATTAATATAGATGTCTATATTTCTGTCATAAAAATGTAGCTATATCATCCCCTTATAATAATCCCTCAATAGAAATAGGGTTAGAAGGAACAGAAGGTCTGACCCACAAGTATAATTTGAATGGATACACAGCATGTCTGTATCCCATGATATACACCGGATAAGCTGTGTATTTCGTGAAGTAGGGTTATCTTGCAGACCTGAGTAACAGGAAGGGATCAGCTAGGGCAATGTAGATCAGATGATAAAAAGAGGGGAATTGTTAAAGAAATGGTTAATCTTCATCTTTTTAATATCAGAAAAATAACATTGCACAATACTTGTTTTTCTGTTATCATCTGAGTCTCTTTTAGCATGATTTCCCGGACATTCCACATAGCAGTGGTCAAGAATTCCCAGAAATTACCAAGGACATCTTGTTGTTTTTGTCCAGATTAACGATATGTGTCTGTTTTTGTCTGATTCCACCCAAAAATCCTGAATCTTCAGCCAAAGTCTCATTAAACGCAGACATGTGCAAAGCACCCCCCCCCACATTCTTCTCATGTGATCTATCTTGTATACCAGGATGTATCTGACAACCCATTGTATAATATGTATCCTTGCCAATTTATGATGTAACTCTATATTTCCTTTTGATCTTGGGGCTTTAAAAGCCCAGCCCTGAAAATAAAGACGAGAGACTATTTGGACAGACAACGAGTGTGTGTCTCTGATTATTGCTTCATCGCTTAGGTACCTATAAGACAGAACACCTGAGTAGGTTAGAAATCCCTTCTCTAAGGCTTTGTGCACACGCTGCGGAATGGTGTGCGGATTTTTCTGCACTGATTCTGATAAATCCGCAGGGCAAAAACACTACGTTTTTCCTGCGGATTTATCGCGGATTTACTGCAGTTTTTGTGCGGATTCTACTGCGGTTTTCTATTATGGAGCAGGTGTGAAACCGCTGCGGAATCCTCACAAAGAATTGACATGCTGCGGAAAATAAACCGCTGCATTTCAGCACGTTTTTTTTCCGCAGCATGTGCACAGCGGATTTTATTTTCATTCAGGTTAACATGTTACTGTACACCGCATGGAAAACTGCTGCGGATCCGCAGTGTCAAAAACGCGGAGCCGCAGTAAAAACCGCAACGTGTGAACATGGCCTAACAATGTGACCGTGGCTGTTAAATGCTTTGGGCATTGCTGCATGCACTCTCATCTGGCCCCACTTCAAGTTGACCGACCGAGAGTCTGGAATCTTTAAAGGGAAAACTGAACATCTCTTCGGAGTGTCCAAGTGTGGGATCAGTTGTCTCAGGGCACTCGGCATGGTGGGAGGAAGGAGGATCAGGGTGAGGAATATCCAGTTCACATTCACAGCTACTCAGACTTGACCATGTGGAAGACATGGTGGTAGCTAAGTGACTGGAAGCATTATCCGCTATCCAACCAACAACCGTTTCACACTGCTCTGGCTTCAATAGTGGTGTGCTGCGGTCCCCTAGAAATGGACTGCAAGGTTGAGCGCGAAGATGTGGCTCTTTGTTGTGGCCCACCTTCAGCTTGGCCACGGCCTCATCCTCTGCATGCAGCATCACGTCCACTTCCCTGTCCCTTGCCTTGCCCATTTTACATGGACTACTAAACTATTTGAAAAACGCAATACAAATGGATTTATTTGGCGAAAAATTTTGTGATCAGTATGAATGCAAAGTGAAGATTTTTCCACCACAGATACACCAAGCCTCAGCCTGAGATAACAGACTGTATATTTATTCGTTTAGGTTTTTGGTGATTTTTTGAAAAAAAAAAAATAATAATAATCAGCAGAACAAGGCTAGCAGACAGAACTATGCAACGTATGCCTGCAAATAAAAGATTTTTCCACCACAGATACAACAGCCATCAGCCTGAGATAACAGACTGATCTAAATGTGGCCTTGATTTTTTGGGCACAACAAAATTGTGTCAACAAGTTGGCTATGACACAAAAAAAGGAGTAATAAAAAAGTAAGATATTTTGCGCAATGACATGCGATGCTTGTGGTATACAAATCACAGTGATAAATATAAGAACTGTAGCTAAATATTTTTGGGGCAGCAAAATGGTGTCCAAAAATGTTTTAAGACACTACACAATATTAGAACCAAAAAAAAAATCTGATGCCTGGACAAAAATTTATTAAATACCACAACAAAGATGGCTGCGGCATTACAGTGCATAGCAGACAATCCCTGCATTGTCATTGGTGCTCTAAAGAGCGCCAGAATTGCAGGGTGGAGACCTGAGCTCCCGCCTAATAATCCCAGAAATACTCGTTGCTCACCGAGTACATAGAGCACAGTGATACTCGGACGAGTACCAAGTAGTGGCGAGCACATTCGCTCATCACTACTGGTAAGTAATAAGTAAAGCATAATTGTCTTTTTTTTTTTAAATGCCTGTAAAACTTGGTGAATGAATGGAATGCAGGGGAATGTACTGTAGTTACCTCGAGTCGCGGTGATGCGCCCTCTGCTGGATGAATTCATATGAACTCGAATGCAGGCTTACTGGTTGGTTGCGGCAGTGTTGTTGCGGCGGCAGAGGTGCGGGGATGCTGAGGCGCGGTGAGCGGTATGGCGTGCACCTGTGCAGGGTCCCTTCTACAGGTGAGGTGACGCCGCGTCCCGGTATCCAAGGCAAGCAGCAGAGCTGGGTGAATCACGGCTTTCTCGGTGGTGGCGGCCATCTTCCTGAGATCTGTGGGGTCTGGCAGAACTATGTAATGTCCACTGCTGTTAGTGGTTCTCTTCGCTTCCCAAATTAACCCCAAGTAACATGAGGGGCCACTGTTATAGCGGCTACATATTGTCCTGGTGATATGAAAGAGATGGAGCCGCTTAGCATCTCTTCTCATGGCAGCCTGAGTAGAGTACCTGCTCCATGAGAAGTTAGATCGGGGCCCGGAGACTGATGGGCCATATAAGACCCCAATATAAGTGTCTCACTGGGGGTGGGGCCCCTGGCACACAGATGTAACATTGTGGACCCTCAGCACCTGTCTATTACAGTTTTCTTGTTTTGTTTTGTTTTTATTCAGTCACTGAATTTCCACAGGAATGTGGTAAATAATGGCGACATCCCAACTTCTAGTCTTTCTCTGTCCTCGGTGAAGTCACTGATATTTCCATCTGGATTTTTGTGTGTTTCATATTCTTAGGTGAATGTTTGGTCTCAGTTTTGTTCCCTCTCCGGATCGCTACGTTCCTGGTGATCTCCTGGAGATTCCCTCTAGATAAGAGGAGAAAGGACATCTCTTCCTCCTGAGCCGCCATTATAGCAGCTGACTGCCCAGCTCCATACCTGGTGGGCCCCCACGTTCGTGACCCTCTTCTGGCCCCAAGCTACAACTCATACTAACATCCTTCTAACATACCTCCCAACTTTTACAGAACAAAAAGAGACAAACTATGTGGTGCACTACACAGCCTACTCTAACCAAGCCACAGCCATCTACCATTTCTTTCTGCCCTGGCAGGGGGAGATGTCAGAGGGGTGATGGCAGGGGGAGATGTCAGAGGGGCGGTGGCAGGGGGAGATGTCAGAGGGGCGGAGGCAGGGGGGAGATGTCAGAGGGGCGGAGACAGGGGGAGATGTCAGAGGGGCGGAGACAGGGGGAGATGTCAGAGGGGCGGAGGCAGGGGGAGATGTCAGAGGGGCGGTGGCAGGGGGAGATATTCAGAAAATACCAGAGACTGCAGGGCGTAGACCCCAATCCAGGACTGTCTGATGTATCTGGGATGGTTGGGAACTATGGATTTATTTATATATTTTTTCTTTATTTGTTCATAGTTGTAAAAATAACTTTCTATTTTTACATTCCTTTCACTATGTGGTCTTGCTTTTTTGTCTGTCAGATCGTGTTCACACAGTGTAAATACTTTTTTGTTTCCTGCAGGTTTCGCACTAAACTATGCAATCTTCTCTAGCTATTGCATTAACCATATGTTTTCCCCCTAATTTGATGTGATTTTGGTGCAGATTTGAAGCAGTATTGATAATATTGTTTTATTTTGTACTTAAAATAGTAAATGAGTTTTTTTCAGGCTCACCATAAAAGCCTAGAGAGATTTAAAAGGTTAAAAACTGCACAGTTCAGCAGCATCTTTAGACGTATGGGCGCAGTTATCGTGAAATCACATGCATTTGGCGTGATTGTTAAATGCAGCAGTAAAAAACGTAGCGTTTATGCTACATGTGAACATGTCCAAGCAAATTGAACGTGATTTCATGAAAATTTCTGCATTTCTAAGACAATGTTGGATTGTGCGATTTTGGCGCATTTTTGTCTACAAGCATCTGTGGATTTTTAATTGTAGACTCAAAGTTTTTCCGTAAATGCTGCTTCAAATCTAAACCAAAAAAGCACCAAGTCCCACTTGTACATGTGAAAAAGTATATGTTGGTCTTAGAACAAGACGGTTAAAAATCAGAGTTAGGGAACACGAAAATGGGATTATAGCAGCCAGATTGGAGCGTAGATGTGTCATCTTCTAGATTATCCCAAAACATTTTAAAGCCTGCGACAATCCTGCTCCATCCCTATTCAGAGTTTGAGGAATTGACAAGAGAGCTCCCAACATATGTGGAGGCAAAATCAGCCAGAGACTCAATCAAACAAAAACCAGAAGGATCTGGACCCTTAACCCCTTAAGGACCAGTGGTATTTCCATTTTGGCATCTGTTTTTTTTTGCTCCCCCTCTTGCCAGAGCCATAACTTTTTTTTTTTTTTTAATTTTTCTGTCAATATGGCCATGTGAGGGCTTGCTTTGATATGATTGATTTTACCAAATCGGGTACTGGAAAACGGAAAAAATTCAAAGTGTGGTGAAATTGCAAAATAAACTACAATTTTACAATTGTTTCTTGTTTTGTTTTTTTACCATGTTTACTAAATGCTAACACTAACCTGCCACTATGATTTCCGAGGTCATTACGAGTTCGTAGATACCAAGCATGTCTAGTTTTTGTTTTTTTTAAATCAAGTGTTAAAAATAAAATCCAAAGTTTGTCAAAAAAAGAAAAAAAAGTCGCCATTTTCCCAGACCTGTAGCGTCTCCATTTTTCATAATCTGGGGCTGGGTGAGGGCTTATTTTTTTGTGCACCGAGCTGACATATTTCTTAATACCATTTTGGAATAGATACAATGTTTTGATCGCCCGTTATTCTGTTTTAATCTAATGCTGCGGCAACCAAAGAAAAGATAATTCTGGCGTTTTGATTTTATTTCTCGTTACGCTGTTTACGGATCAGATTATTTTTAAATATTGATAAATCTGGCGATTCTGAACCTAGTGATACCAAATGTGTATTTTTTTATAATGGGGCGAAAGGTAATTTAAACTTTATTTTTTTTTTTATATTTATAAACATTTTTTTTCCCTTTTTGCTGCGATCATCTGATCGTCTGTGGCAGAGCTTCAGCCCTGCTCTATGTAGCAGAAATGCTCCCTTGCTATGAGCGCCAACCACAGAACGTAACATTAATATCCATAGGGGAATTGTGGCAGCACATGTGCGCGCTCTATGCTCTGCTTGCCTCTACATCCAGCATCCTCCATTTTCCTGACATCACAGTCAGCTGAAAATGACGCCACGGGTCACGTGAAGTGGATGTTATGATGCATGCCAAGCCTCCTGTGCACATGTCACACATGCCACACTCCCAGATTGGATAATACATATCACGAGACGCACCCACCCCCTGATGAACGTACGCCGAAACGAGCATGGGGTGGGCACATGTCACTACAAGTCGCAGTATACACATACAATACCGAGGTTACAGTTTATAACATAATTCCAACTATAGTTATGTAATTGATTGAATGTTACACATGTGAATAGGAGGACATTATGCACCAGCACTTTACCATGGGTTATGTTCTATCTATTGCACATGCACTTTACTAATTGGATTGGACCCAGGATAGCCATGCCCCACGCCTTCTATTATTCACTCACAATGTAGTAGATTTATGGGCGCCTTTCTATATTCTATTTTTCTTGATGACTCTGTGAAACTAGTTTGGAATCTCATGATTTTGTTTATACCATGTGGCATTATCTCTACAGGTCACAAACCTGATTTATGTTTGATATTTCTCTGCAGCAATTTGTTATAACGCTACACATATACACTGATTTTGTCATTCCTCAGTGTAACTTATCTAATCCGATATGCGCCTTCTTTCAATATCCGTGCATTGCCACTGCATATTTATGCAATAAATAATTATTCACATTATTATTACTATTATTATTGACCGTCATCTCAGTTCTCTTCTCTTTTCTCTTCTTTTCCATGTAAAGAACATGCCAACAACTGTGAACATTTTTTTTTTATTGTGAAGCAAATGACAAATAGGACAAAATAACTGAAAACTTCAGACTGCATAACTATTCATCCCCTAAAAGTCAGTACTTTGTAGAGCCTCCTTTTGTGGCAATTACAGCTGCAAGTTACTTTGGATAAGGCTCTACGAGCTTTCCACATCTTGCTTGCAGCACAATTTTTTTAAAGGCATCATAGGAAAGGGGTGAAGAATTATACACATGCCAATAGCTATTGTTTGTATCCCAATAATATTTATACTTTGTTTTGATTATTATTTAGACAATTAAATATACTTATATAACACAGGGCATTGTATCTTATATTGAGGTGTTTTTGTTAAAGCTTTCCTTTTTTTTTTTCCCAAACTTTTTATTGAAATTTAAAATTATAACCGGGATGGATAGACAAGGAGGAGGGGAAGGGGAGGGATATGAGAAAAGGAAAAACCCCTATGGAAATAGTGGAGACAGGCAATCATATAATACTTTCAGAATATGCAGAATAGCTGTAGCTTAAATACAAAACCTAAAAGGGATTGATCATACAAACTTGCTTTCATCAACGTCTGAAACAAAATGTAGTAAGATTTGCAATGACATAGATAATGCTACATATAACTTTGTTAAATCAGCATCTGAAGCTACAAGCGGTAACATATACATTAGTATAGGTAATACTGGATGAATTAAGCCCTGTAGAACACTGATATAACCATTATTTGACATGAGTGCAGGGGGTATATATGATGGCCTGCCGTGTCTGGTCACCTCCAGATGACCTTTAGACTTTGTCGGGAGGAAAAGTTCAGTTCAATCACAGGCTGTAATGTAGAACATATGGAGAAGAAAAGAAATGAAAATGTTTAGTGAGAGCTTTAACGAAAGTTTGGTTTGAGTTTGGAAATGGGACCAAGCGAGGCTCCGGGTAAAGTTATACCCGCATGTTTCAAGAAGTCCGCTTCCCCTGCTGGAGAAGAAAAGGTATACCATTTTGATACAAATTTCACCCGCAAATTAGAGAATTTGTACCAATTATACGGTATGCCGGCCTGTTGAAGCCTGTAGGTAGTATGCTGAAACAATTTCCGCTTTTGTAAGGAGTCTTTACACAGGTCCCTATAAAAGGTTAGGTGGTTGTATGGGGAAGAGAGGAACCTTGGTTCCCTTGCAATGCCAAGCAGTGAGTGTCTTAACCAGTTGGGGTAAAATGAAACAATGACATCTGCAGCTGTGTCTGACGGTAGAGAAGATGGCTTGCGAATTCTGAATGTCTTTTCAACCAGATTTTTTCCCTGAACATCAGGAAACAGATGGGAGATCACAGAGGAGACATAATCTCCCAATTGAGAGGTTTGTACCGACTCCGGGATCCCTCAGATTTTCAGACTATTCTCTCTTTTGAAGTTCTCGAAGTTGGCTAAACTGTTCTTGAATGAAGCTATATCATGCTTTAAATTTTCAAATGAATCCGAAAGCACAGAAACGCTCCCTACATCTTTGGGATGTGACGTCTCCTGATATTTGTATGAAGAGGCCAGATTTTTTGGAACGTAGGGAGTTCTATCAGAAACCACATTAGAGTTTGAAGGTGGGGCAACAATTATATGCGAAAAGGTGTCCTTGAAAAGCTTCTTAATAAATTTTTCAGATGCTTTAGCTCCGTTTAAAAACGTAAAGTCTTTATGCTCTATTTCAATTTTAGCCTCCTTATCAGGGTTGTTAGTATCCACAGAGATTAAAAGAGCTTTGCACAAATGAACAATAAATCTTTCTGATGGGTGGTCGTCAGAAGAAGATATATTGTCTATCAGTGAGTTCTTTAAAGTACATTGCCCTTGTACATCTTTTTGTGGAAGCGTTTTGATGGTCACAGAACCATCATGGCTTGTTGTGCCTTCCAGAGCAGAACCAGAGTATGATGGTGCTATTAATGATGATGACGACGAAGCATCATCAGGCTCACTATCATCTGAGGAAAAGCCATCACCGTAGTCACAAAAATCCATCTCCTCAGTGAACTCCTCAGAATGAGTACTCTCTAATTGCTCCAGAGAATTGAGGGACCTATTTAATTGGTTCAATTTATTTTGTTTAGCATAGTCAGAAGAGTCGGATGTTGTTTTTACGGGCATCTCTTCACTCTCCTCTAAACTGTTACCCTTGGTGGTGTGAAGGAAGGGGTTAAAGTCTGTATTATTTATGCCCTCTTTAATATGATTCATTGGTATAGTAAGGGAGTTGTCCCCAAGTAGATGTCCCTGTTGTGGGTCTAAGTCTGACCCCTCATATGGGAGTCCGTTCCCCCCAATGAATTCCCCTCTCCATTCCAGTGAAATAAGTGGGTCCTGGAAGGCTCTGCCCCGGTATAACCAGAGTGGAGTGCTCCAGACAGGACCCGCCGCTGCATCATGCCTCTCTCCCTCCACCATCATTCCCGGTGTCTGGCCTCTCTCCCTCTTCACTCCCCAGTACAAACTCCGGTGCGTCATACCTAAGCCTGTCTCCTGAGATCCGGACCGTCAGGGGGATCCCTTCGCGGCTGTGCGGCGGTGATACCGGTGAGTCGTCCTCTGTTTCCCTTTGCAGCTTTGTGGCATATGGGGTGATGATGGTCCTTCGGCGCTCCTTCAAATCCTCACCTTCCGGTACCGAAGCTTTGGCAGGAGCTGGGATTCGCTTCGCTGGAGTCGCTGGGACTGAAGATCTGTTAGTAGTATCCTTCCGCCGCATCGCTGCAAAGTAGTTCTCTGCGATCTCCCGGCTTCTCCCCAGATCTCTAATAACCGGCACCGGAATTGTGGTAAGAGCAGGGATCTTTTTTTTAGCTACAGTCCGGTCGGTCAGCTGTGCTCTTTCAGGCTGCGGATTTTCTGTCTTCGGCCCAGCGCTTGATTTCCTTGTGGCACAAGCCTCTTTGCTCCTCCCCCAGAGGGAAGCAGGCCTCCATTAGATTTCTCCCGGGAACTTCTCTGCCCCGGTAAAGGAGTTTTCTTTGGTGTGCCAGCTATTTTCTTCTCAAATCTCATTCCTGGCATGTTCCAATAAGTTGTAGAGTCCTATATTCCACGTTTTAGTAAGCCTAAGTAGCCTTTCACACTGCCATCCAGTTAGATCCGGAGACCGTTGACACTGTAATAAAGGCATGCTGTTTGCTCCACAGCTATGCTCGGGAATACAGCACAGAGGTAGTTGAGGAGCCACAGGTGTCTGAATTAATTGCAGTGGACAACTTGGATCAAGGAAGGCAATGTAGCTCGGGTGTGCGTGTGAGAGAAACCTTTGCTGACTACATGAGTCCTGAAGGTGCTGTGCACTGGCAATACTCCTGTGCCGGTGTTGAGCAGCCTGACCAGCAGAGAAGATCGGATGCCTAAACACAATCAAGGCCCCAGCCTGTACGGCAGAGATGATAACAGCAGAGAACATATGACGCCTAAACCCTATCTACCAAGGCCCGTTTTTATTCATCTATATCAAACCAAATAACTGTTAATTAATAAAAATTTAGATTTTTGAAAATTTTGTCTCCATGAATTTTATTTTCACTGTCACTTAATCAGATCCCATTACCCACTCTTCACATTCTGTAATTATGCAAATACTCCATGTTTTTAATAATAAATAATCAGAGTTGTTCCAAAAAAACGTTTTTAATAAACTGAAATATATTTTTAGCAAATATAGCAAACTGAATAGAAGATGAGTCCAGGAGGATACAGAAGCAGATTAATCTAATAGGATAAATTACAAAGCCGATAGTTTGCATGTTATTATGAACTAAAAATGAACATGTAAGTGCACTTAAGTTTTCAGGGTTCGCAAGATTGTTGAGTTTCACACAACCCACTTATGCAAAAGGACTGGAGTAAGGCCACGTTCACACGTTCAGTAATTGGTCAGCATTTTACCTCAGTATGTGTAAGGCAAAACCAGGAGTCGGTTATAAATACAGAAGTGATTACGGGTTTCTATACTTTCCCTCTGATTGTTCACTGATGTGAAATACTGACCAAATACTGAACGTCAAAAATCTGCACAAAATAACATCCTACATTACCTTTCCAGTTTCATACTGGGTAGGGTCCAAAGGTACCAGTGACTAAATAATCCTGCAGGAAACTCCCCATATGTTAGATGCAGATTTTGATGCGGGTTTCATTGCGGATTTTATGTCTTCTACATTATTAGGGCTAAAGCAGACAGTGCGTGCCTAAACGACAGGCCGCAGAGTTAAAATCTGTACCGCCTGTCAGGTTCACAGCGCGAGGCTGAGGTTTGTTAGATCTCATGCGCTTTACTTTTCAGGAGGAACCCACTCCAGAAAATGCTGTGATATTTTTTTTTTAATTGATGGTTTTTTTCGTATAAAAAAAACGTTTTTAATAAACTGAAATATATTTTTACTAAATCTAAATAACTTTTTCATATTTATTTTTTAAAACACTTGGACAAACATTGTCCAAACGTCCATCTCAACTCAAAAATGATGAAACGTCAAAACTCAAAATTGATGATAATCTGGGTCATATCCATAACCTGGAAATAAGTCTGGTTGGGAGGAGACACCTGAATGTGGCGTACTAGTACGATGGCCAGTTGCTGTAGGTACTGGTGGATGGCCACAACTGTAGGCGTCAGCAGTGTCGGGCCTGTCTGGTAGGGTCTGGTCAGAGGTGTTAAAATCACAAGCAGAAATAATTTGTTTACAGGAGACACATCTGCTTGAAATAGATAATAGGAGATTTCACCATGATCAGTTTCCACACATTTTTTTTCTAATAATACGGTTAAAAAATGTGGGGTCTGTATTATAATTAAACACACAGTGGCATGTGAAGTGTTACAGACATATGTAGACTCAGAAGGGAGATTTTTGATTTTGTCCTGTACTTTAAATGGGATAATTCATACATTAGCGACAATATATGCACCGAACAGAGGCCAAGGAAAATTCATTAGAAAGGTATTTAAAAAAATACAGGCAGCTGGAAAAGGGGGTAAAATAGTTTGTGGGGATTTTAATCTTCCTATGAGTAGAGAGATGGACAGTTCCCGAGGGGGAGTGCGGAGTCGAGGGGAGTTGAGATCATTAGCTCTCGAATTTCACTATCATGATTATTGGAGATATGTTCAAGCATCAGAAAGAGATTATACTTTTTTCTCCCACTGACACCACACATACAGCAGAATAGATTATTTCCTGGTGGATGATAACATTTTATTAAGGAGCATGGAAGCAAGGATTGGTCTGATAACATGGTCGGATCATGCTCCTATATATCTTAAGATCTCATTGTCTCACCAACAAGCGCCCATATTTAGGTGGCGCATGAATGAGGAAATTCTCCTGAATGAAAGGGTATCTTCGATAGTAGGTTCTGCAGTAAGGGAATATTTTGACCAAAATGACAGTGGGGAGATCAATGATGAAACCTTGTGGATGGCACATAAAGCGGTTATAAGGGGGGTGTTATTACAACAAGCTTCTATTCTGAAACAAGGAAAGGAGAAGGAGAAAAGAGAACTTCTGGGCAGATTGCAAACCTTAGAATCTATTAACAAGAAGGCGGTCACTCCTTCAATCACTGCTGAAATATTTTCAATCAGATTTAAACTACGAGATTCAATGCTGTCGGCGTATGCACATAACATGCGTAAATTAAAAATGAAGTGGTATTCTGCTGGGGATAAAGGGGGGCCCTCTTTGCTCGAAGAATAAAAAAAAGAGAGATAAAGAATAGGATTGAATATATTTTGAAGTCAGATGGGTCTTATGTGAGAAATCCTATGGGAATAGCTGAAGAATTTGTTAAATATTACACAAAGCTGTATAATCTGGGGAGTGATCCGGGGATCCCACAACCCTCGGCGCAGGGAATAAAAAATGATCTTGGATCCGTGAATCTCCCTAAGATTTCAGATGAGCAATTGAGCTATTTGAATGCTCCCTTTACAAAAGAAGAAATTATTTCGATCATAAAACAATCTAAGAGGGCTAGCGCTCCTGGGCCGGATGGATTTCCTAACTATTATTACCAAACTTTTCAGGAGGAGCTAGTTCCTTCCATGTTGAGAATATTTTCGAGGTGGAAGGACGAGGGGTCAATCGCGAAAGTCAACTTGGAGGCTACTACTTGGGTTTACTATACCGAAACCCGGTAAAACACCCATAACCCCAGAAAATTTTAGACCTATAGCTCTCTTGAACACCGATATAAATTTTTTTACTAAAATGTTAGCCTCTCGTTTAAATCAGATCATTCCAGATCTGGTCTCACCAGACCAGGTAGGGTTTGTGAGGGGTAGAAAGGCGAAAGATGGAATACGCCGAATGATAGATTTAGTTCGGATTGCGGAGCTGTCTGGCCTCCCCAGTGCATTCCTGTCATTGGACGCAGAGAAGGCCTTTGACAGGGTGCACTGGGGTTATGTCCGGGCAGTTCTGGAAAAATTTGGGTTGGGAGGATCAATTCTCGCAGCTATTTTAGCCATATATGCGGTCCCTTCGGCGAGGGTGTGGATGGCGGGTGCTCTATCGGAACCTTTTTCTATAACAAACGGGACACAACAGGGCTGCCCCCTGTCCCCAATAATCTTTGTCCTATGTATGGAACCACTGGCGGAAAGGATTAGGATCTCGCCTTTAATTTCAGGGGTAATGGTAGAAAAGGAGGCTCATAAAATAAGTCTTTATGCGGATGATATTATTATCTCTTGTTTGAATATTAAACAGTCCTTATCGACAGTCTTAGAGGAGCTGAAGGAATTCAGTGAGATATCATTTTATAAATTAAACCTGAATAAATCATCAATTCTTCCAGTGGCAATATCAATAGAGTCCATACAAGATATGAAGAAATTATTTTCATTTCAGTGGTTAAAAGAAGGAATTCCCTATTTAGGGATAATGTTGACAACTACAGATCAGATAATAAAAGTAAACTTTACAAATCTACATACACAAATAAAAATTTTATTAGAAGATATGCATAAAATCACCACTTCCTGGGTAGCCCGTATTAATGCTTTCAAAATGATAGCCTTACCAAAGATCTTGTATTATTTCAGGACCCTCCCCCTAAATATACCAAAAAAATATATTCATGATTTACAACTATTAGTTAGTAAATATATATGGGCATATAAGAAACCACGCGTCACTATATCTACCTATGGAAGCAGGGGGGATGGGAGTTCCGGATCTAATGGCATATCATAGAGCCTCAATATTAGTGGGTTTAAAAGAATGGTGGCAGATGACTGGAAACCACAGATGGATGCAGATAGAAAAATTTTATTCTAGACGGGGTTCCACGCGTCTGGCGCTAGAGACAGAGTTAATTCAAATGGGACCTACCTCCCCCTTATTGCCAACAATGCAGGCGGCAATCCGGTTATGGAGACTGTTATTGCCCTCGCTGTTGGGGATACCATGTGAAACATTATCAATATATGCCATTGAGCCCCATATTCCTTATTTAAACCTCCAACAATGGCGAGGGGCAGGTATACAAACCTTAGCAGATATAATGGAAATCACTGGAGTTATCCCTTTTGATCAATTAGCCAATAAATATACCGGAATACGAAAATATTTTTATCAGTATTTACAAATTAGGAATTTTCTAAATAAAATTGTAATAGCGAGACACTCTGGTACTACGGGAGAGGGAAAGTTGGGAAAATTCATAGTAACATCAGGTCCAACTATAAAAGGAATATCAGTGTTTTATAGAGTTTTAACTAATCCAGTTGAAGAGATTAAACTGCCTTATATGGAAAAATGGGAACTAGAGTTAGGAGAGGTATTAGAATTAGAACTATGGGGAAATAGCATAAAGGAGGTTAAGAGAGTGTCATCCTGTATAAATCACGTGGAACAATTAAAGAAGACTCAAATGAGATGGTATCTATGCCCAGAGAGAATTGCAAAATTTAATCCGCAATCCTCCCATTTATGTTGGCGAGGATGTGGACAAGTAGGCAACCAGAGACATATTTGGTACTCGTGCCCGAGGCTTCTATCCTTCTGGGGCAGTGTGTTGAAGCTGATTATGGAGATTTCAGGGGTAATGGCACAAATTACACCCTCAATGGCGATCTTACACATTGGTTTGGAAATATTTCCTAAACAAATTAGAGGGTTGATATCACATAAACTGATAGCAGCTCGAATATTGTTGGCTAGAAAATGGAAGGAGACCTCTCCTCCAACCCTAAAAGAGCTGACCGAAAAGCTGAATGTGAACTGTAAATATGAATTAATGTTGTCTCAGTCTCGCACTAGGAGAAAAAAGGTAGCAAAGATTTGGCAAACCTGGATAGCGAGTAAATACCATTTGTCCTAAAACAGTTGTTACAATATATATATATATATATATATATATATATATATATATATATATATATATATATATATATATATATATATATTTTTTTTTATTTTTTTTTTGTGTGTTGTTGTAATTATAATTTGTATTGAAATATTTTATGTTTGTGTTGTTATGTGTTAACTTTGAAAATAAAATAAACATTTAAAGGAAAAAAAAAAAAAATCTGCACAAAATAACATCCTACATTACCTTTCCAGTTTCATACTGGGTAGGGTCCAAAGGTACCAGTGACTAAATAATCCTGCAGGAAACTCCCCATATGTTAGATGCAGATTTTGATGCTGGTTTCACTGCGGATTTTATGTCTTCTACATCATTAGGGCTAAAGCAGACAGTGCGTGCCTAAACGACAGGCCGCAGAGTTAAAATCTGTACCGCGTGTCAGGTTCACAGCGCGAGGCTGAGGTTTGTTAAATCTCATGCGCTTTACTTTTCAGGAGGAACCCACTCCAGAAAATGCTGTGATTTTTTTTTAATTGATGTTTTTTTTCGTATAAAAAAACTTTTTTAATAAACTGAAATATATTTTTACTAAATCTAAATAACTTTTTCATATTTATTTTTTAAAACACTTGGACAAACATTGTCCAAACGTCCATCTCAACTCAAAAATGATGAAATGTCAAAACTCAAAATTGATGATAATCTGGGTCATATCCATAACCTGGAAATAAGTCTGGTTGGGAGGAGACACCTGAATGTGGTGTACTAGTACGATGACCAGTTGCTGTAGGTACTGGTGGATGGCCACAACTGTAGGCGTCAGCAGTGTCGGGCCTGTATGGTGCCGCCTGCCCAAAACGCTGCGATGCAGCTGCTGGTGGTGGTGGCACAATGGGGATATTAAATATTAGAAATACCCATCATTATATATTGTGCTGGGGGTAGGGTGGATTTGCCATCAATAGCCGTTAACAGACAATTGTCAAGCAGATTGAGCGTTCTGCTAGTTAGATTTTCTATCATTTGAGTATTTTTTGCCTTTTGGGTGCCGCCCTTCTCAATGCCACGGTACAGGCAGAAGCAGCCCCCATCCCCATGTGCCTCGACACACCACCACCAGAGCTGGACGCAGCGCCTGAGCCAGGAGCAGCATCGTTGGACTCCGACACTTCGCCCGTATTAGCCGGAATGGCCATTACACCAAAGTAATCTGTCAAATCTTCTGACGTTCCAGCCGAAGACATGTTCCTCTGAGAATCTTGGGTGACCATCCTGCAATCTTCAACCTCCTCTCCTATATTGTGCTCCGCGGTGTCACCTTCATGGGCCAGTGGTGTTTGGCCGCAGATGTTGCCTTCAGTTCTGTAGACCGAATAAAAAACCATGTTAAGAAAAGACTTTAAAATCGTGAAGTAAACACAAAAACTTTGTATATATATATAATCTACCTCATCAAATTCCGGCTAGTCAATATAAACTGCAGCTGCTCTGCATATGGCACCCTCTTCCTTGGTGGAGAGCTGCCACTGGGAGTCTTTTGGGATTTCATGAATTGGTCTGTCACAGACCGCCATCTTTTCTTAACATCGTCCACTGAAATAAAATAAAAATTCAGTAAAAATCCTTTTTTCTTAAAATTTCCCAAAATTAAAATAATCAATATTTACAAATCATTTTTTTCCCCTGATTTGGTATATTTGGCTAATGAGGATATAGAGCGGTAACAATGTCTGACCGGGCATCACGCTTCGATCCCCTGTATTCTTCACTTACGCGGTCCCAGACCTCAGGGTGTTTTTCAATCTAAAATATATCACATTACAAGGGACAATAATTTTTAAAATTAATTGTGGACTATTAGAAATATATCAATATCTAGACTAGCACAAAGAGACACACAAACCCCATACACAGCGCGTTCAACATAATCTAAGGTACAAATTGTGAAGAAAATGTCCTAACATAACAGGTGAAATATAGAAACACAAAAGCATCACATAATAGACAGAAGCAGTGAAAAACTACCCATTCTAACTCATACACTAACCCCAACACACCCCTAACCCAACACACAACCATAGACACAACCGTAACCTTACATACAACCCTAACCCTAGACACAACCCTAACCCTAGACATAACCCTTACCCCTAAATGTAACCCTAACCCTAGACCAGAGGTGTCAAACTGCATTCCTCGAGGGCCGCCAACAGGTCATGTTTTCAGGATTTCCTTAGTATTCCACAAGGTGCTGGAATCATTCTGTGCAGGTGATTAAATTATCACCTGTGCATTACAAGGAAATCCTGAAAACACGACCTGTTGGCGGCCCTCGAGGAATGCAGTTTGACACCTCTGCCCTAGAAGTAACCATAGACGTAACCCTAACCCTAGACGTAACCCTTACCCCTAGACATAACCCTATCCCTAGACATAACCCTAACCCTAGACATAACCCTAACCCTAGACGTAACCCTTACCCTAGACGTAACCCTTACCCTTAGACGTAACCCTTACCCCTAGATGTAACCCTAACCCTAGACGTAACCATAGATGTAACCCTAACCCTAGACGTAACCCTAGACATAACCCTTACCCCTAGACATAACCCTAACCCTAGACATAACCCTAACCCTAGACATAACCCTAACCCTAGACATAACCCTAACCCTAGACATAACCTTACCCCTAGACATAACCCTAACCCTAGATATAACCCTAACCCTAGAAATAACCCTTACCCCATACATAACCCTTACCCCTAGACATAACCCTAACCCTAGACATAACCCTAGACATAACCCTAACCCTTTAACATTTGGGGATCCTTAGGCCGGTGTCACACTCAGCGTAGGGAAATACGGTCCATTTTTTACAGGCGTAATACACAGAAATGATCCCAAAACAGTGATCCGTATGTCATCCGTAGGCAGGATGTGGCTGCATATTTTGCTCATGTAAACCTCCGTATGTAATCTGTATGGCATCCGTACGGCAAGATTTTTTTGCCGACTTGCAAAATGGACATAGAATGGATCCATGGTCTCAAATATTCGTGAAAACATATATACAGTCTCTCTCTCTCTGTCTCTCTCTCTCTATATATATATAATATATATATGTGTGTCTGATAATATATATATATATATATATTTTAAGTGAGACACACACATATATATATATATATATATATATATATATATATATATATATATATATAAAATATATAAAGCTGAATGTGTGTGTATGTCCGGGATTGACATCTGCACCGTCGCAGCTACAGCCACAAAATCTTGCACAGTCACACGTCTGGACCCCAAGAGCGTCATAGGCTATGTTGTGAGGCAAAATTTTAACCCCGCGCGTTCAAATTCGACAAACAATTTTGCCCCTATTTACATAGTGGGGAAAAAGTGAAAGGAAAAGTGTTGGAGGCAAATTGACAGCCAGGAGGAGATGGCATACAGGTATATACTATATACAGGGAAGATGATATACAGCTATATACTATATACAGGGGAGATGACATACAGGTGTATACTATATACAGGGGAGATGACTTACAGGTATATCTAATATATAAAGCTGAATGTGTGTGTGTATGTGTGTATGTCCGGGATTGGCATCTGCACCGTCGAAGCTACAGCCACAAAATTTTGCACAGTCACATGTCTGGACCCTGAGAGCGTCATAGGCTATGTTGTGAGGTGAAATTTTAACCCCGCGCGTTTCAATTCACCAAACAATTTTGCCCCTATCTACATAATGGGGAAAAGTGTTGGAAGCAAATTGACAGCTGCCAGATGTGAACAAGGGGGACTTAAAGAGTGAGAGCGATGGCGCCAAAGAGTATATACCGTACAGTTACTAAGGTGGGGCCCCGACATGGGATACTCACCACACACGGGGATATGAACACACACACAAAATGCGCCACACACTACCACGTGCTTGAACACATATATCACCCTCAGCACACATTTCACCACACATACACCAACCTCGCCACATAAAAGTCGAAACACAAAAGTCGCCGCTCAAAACTCGCCATGCGCAAAACTCGCCACATGCAAAACTAGGCTCACGCAAAACTCACCACACGTGCAAACTCACCTCATGGAAAACTCGCCACACGCAAAACTTGCACACGCGGAAAAATTGCCACATGCACAAAAGTTGCAACACATGCAAAAGTTGCCTCACGCAAAACTTGCACATACTCAAAATGCACCACACATAAAACTTGCCACGCGCAAAACTTGCTGCACACAACTTGCGTGTAGCAACTTTTTGTGTGTCGAGTTGCATGTGACAGGTTAGTGTAGCATGTCCCCAAACAAAACTCATTTCACAAAAGTCGCCACACGCAACTCAACACACACAACTTGACACATGAAACTCGCCCTAAAACACACACAAGTCTGGTATTATCCTTCAAAAATAAAAAACTGATTAAGAAGCAGACAAACTACAAGAGCAAGAAATGTACCATATTGGAAATATGGCAGCTGTCAGTCACATGACCAGTCTATTATGTGTATGTGTGAGCGACTATATACTGCCAGGGGGGAGGGCTTCCTGTTGGCTGGGGATTTATCAGGCTGCCAATTTAGCTTACAAATACTGAGTTAAAAATACTGAGCAAATAACGTGTGAACGAGGTCTAATACAGGAGGAGATTACACACAGATATATACTATACACAGGAGGAGATGACACACAGGTATATACTATATACAGGGGAGATGACATACAGGTACATACTATATACAGGAGGAGATGACACACAGGTATATACTATATACAGGGGAGATGACATACAGGTACATACTATATACAAGAGGAGATGACATACAGGTATATACTATATACAGGGGAGATGACACACAGATATATACTATATATAGGAGGAGACGACACACGGGTATATACAGTTAGGTCCATATATATTTGGACAGAGACAACATTTTTCTAATTTTGGTTATAGACATTACCACAATGAATTTTAAACAAAACAATTCAGATGCAGTTGAAGTTCAGACTTTCAGCTTTCATTTGAGGGTATCCACATTAAAATTGGATGAAGGGTTTAGGAGTTTCAGCTCCTTAACATGTGCCACCCTGTTTTTAAAGGGAACAAAAGTAATTGGACAATTGACTCCAAGGCTATTTCATGGACAGGTGTGGGCAATCCCTTCATTATGTCATTCTCAATTAAGCAGATAAAAGGCCTGGAGTTGATTTGAGGTGTGTTGATTGCATTTGGAAGGTTTTGCTGTGAAGTAAACATGCGGTCAAAAGAGCTCTCCATGCAGGTGAAACAAGCCATCCTTAAGCTGTGAAAACAGAAAAAACCCATCCGAGAAATTGCTACAATATTAGGAGTGGCAAAATCTACAGTTTGGTACATCCTGAGAAAGAAAGAAAGCACTGGTGAACTCATCAATGCAAAAAGACCTGGGCGCCCACAGAAGACAACAGTGGTGGATGATTGCAGAATAATCTCCATGGTGAAGAGAAACCCCTTCACAACAGCCAACCAAGTGACCAACACTCTCCAGGAGGTCGGCGCATCAATATCCAAATCTACCATAAAGAGAAGACTGCATGAAAGTAAATACAGAGGGTTCACTGCACGGTGCAGCCACTCATAAGCATCAAGAATAAAAAGGCTATACTGGACTTTGCTAAAAAACATCTAAAAAAGCCAGCACAGTTCTGGAAGAACATTCTTTGGACAGATGAAACCAAGATCAACCTCTATCAGAATGATGGAAAGAGAAAAGTATGGTGAAGGCGTGGTACAGCTCATGATCCAAAGCATACCACATCATCTGTAAAACACGGCGGAGGCAGTATGATGGCTTGGGCATGCATGGCTGCCAGTGGCACTGGGTCACTAGTGTTTATTGATGATGTGACACAGGACAGAAGCAGCAGAATGAATTCTGAGGTATTCAGACCCACACTGTGTGCTCAGATCCAGCCAAATGCAGCAAAACTGGTCGTCGTTTCATACTACAGATGGACAATGACCCAAAACATAAAGCCAAAGCAACCCAGGAGTTTATTAAAGCAAAGAAGTGGAATATTATTGAATGGCCAAGTCAGTCACCTGATCTCAACCCAATTGAGCAGCATTTAACTAGTTAAAGACTAAACTTCAGACAGAAAGGCCACAAACAAACAGCAACTGAAAACCACTGCAGTGAAGGCCTGGAAGAGCATCAAAAAGGGGGAAACACAGCGTCTGGTGATGTCCATGAGTTCAAGACTTCAGGCAGTCATTGCCATCAAAAGGTTTTCAGCCAAGTACTAAAAATGAACATTTTATTTAAAATTATTGAATCTGTCCAATTACTTTTGTTCCCTTTAAAAACAGGTGGTACATGTTAAGGATCTGAAACTCCTAAACCCTTCATCCAATTTTAATGTGGATACCCTCAAATGAAAGCTGAAAGTCTGAACTTCAACTGCATTGGAATTGTTTTGTTTAAAATTCATTGTAGTAATGTCTATAACCAAAATTAGAAAAATGTTGTCTCTGTCCAAATATATATGGACCTAACTGTACTATATACAGGAGGAGATGACACACAGGTATATACTATATACAGGAGGAGATGACACACAGGTATATACTATATACAGGGGAGATGACACACGTATATACTATGTACAGGAGGAGATGACACACAGACATATACTATATACAGGAGGAGATGACACACAGGTATATACTATATACAGGAGGAGATGACACACAGGTATATACTATATACAGGGGAGATGACACACGTATATACTATATACAGGAGGAGAAGACACACAGACATATACTATACAGGAGGAGATGACACACAGTTATATACTACATACAGGAGGAGATAACCTACAGGTACATACTATATACAGGAGGAGATAACACACAGGTATATACTATATACAGGATCAGATGACACACAGGTATATACTATATACAGGAGGAGATGACACACGTATATACAGGAGGAGGAGTTGGCATCTCCTCTTTTATATAGTATATACCTGTATGTCATCTCCTCCTGTATATAGTATATATGTGTGTCATCTCCTCCTGTATATAGTATATACCTGTATGTCATCTCTTCTGTATATACTATATACCTGTATGTCATCTCCTATATATAGTATATACCGTGTGTCATCTCCTCCTGTAAATAGTATATACCTGTGTCATCTCCCCTGTATATAGTATATACCTGTGTGTCATCTCCTCCTATATATAGTATATACCTGCTGTATGTTATCTCCTCCTCTATATACCTATGTGTCATCTCCTCTTTTATATAGTATATACCTGTATGACACATAGGTATATAGAGGAGGAGATAACATACAGCAGGTATATACTATATATAGGAGGAGATGACACACAGGTATATACTATATACAGGGGAGATGACACACAGGTATATACTATATACAGGAGGAGATGACATACAGGTGCATACTATATACAGGAGAAGATGACATACAGGTACATACTATATACAGGGGAGATGACATACAGGTATATACTATATACAGGAGATGACATACAGGTATATACTATATATAGGAGGAGATGACATACAGGTATATAGTATATACAGAAGAGATGACATACAGGTATATACTATATACAGGAGGAGATGACATACAGGTATATAGTATATGCAGAAGAGATGACATACAGGTATATACTATATACAGGAGGAGATGACACATAGGTATATACAATATACAGGAGGAGATGACATACAGCAGGTATATACTATTTACAGGGGAGATGACATACAGGTATATACTATATATAAGAGAGATGACAAACGTATATACTGAGGGGAAAATGAGAGGTGTGAGGTGAAAATGAGGGGTGTGAGGTGAAAATGAAAAGGTGTGAGTGCAAAATGAGAGGAGTGAGGGAAAATAGTGGAGTGATCGGAAAATTACAGATGTGAGGTCGAAATGACAAGTGTTAGGGGGGAATGAGAGGAGTGAGGGGGAAAATAAGAGGAGTGAGGGGGAAAATGAGACGTGTAAGGGAGAAAATGAGAGATGTGAGGGGGAAAATGAGAGGAGTGATGGGAAAATAAGAGAAGTGAGGTGCTATAACTAACCACAGATATTTACTACGCCCAGGCAACGCCGGGCTCTTCAGCTAGTATATTTATATATATATTTATATTTCCTACAGCGCAAGATAGCAGAAAAGCCGGTAATTCAATTGCCGGCTTTTGCTATCTCCTTCCCAACCTCGACAGAATATGTGAGATGGTTTACATACAGTAAACCATTTCATATCCCTTTTTTTTGCATATTCCTCACTACTAATGTTAGTAGAGTGTGTGTGCAAAATTTGGGGGCTCTAGCTGTTAAAATAAAGGGTTAGTTCACGGGAAAAAAACGCGTGGGCTCCCGCGCAATTTTCTCTCCCAGAGTGGGAAAGCCAGTGACTGAGGACAAATATTAATAGCCTAGAGAGGGACTGTGGATATTGCCTCCCCCCCCCCCCCCGGCTACAAACATCTGCCCCCAGCCACCCCAGAAAAGGCACATCTGTAAGATGCGCCTATTCCGACACTTAGCTTCTCTCTTCCCACTCCCGAGTAGCGGAGGGATAAGGGGTAATGAAGGGCTAATGTCACCTTGCTATTGAAAGGTGACATCAAGCCGGGTTAATAATGGATATGTGTCTTATTGATGCCTCTCCATTATTAACCCAAGTATATTAATAAAGGGGTATTAAAGACACACACATTTATGACTAAAATAGTTTATTTAATAATGACACCAAGTTTTTGACAACATTTTATAGCACTGGCAATCCAATGGGGGGGGGGGGGGGATCCACGGCTCCCCCCCCAAAAAAAAAAAATTATCAAAAAATTGTAATAAAAAAAAATATATCCGTTCTTTAGTTTACAATGGGACCAGTGCTAATGCACCAGCCCCGCTGTAAACAACACTGCAGAATGATATATAACATTTCCCACGCTCCAGAGTTCACCTCCGGTCAGCCGGGGAGTCCACGCAGCCGCAGTGAGTGTCTAACGAGTTCACCCGAGCAGCGCGAGCTGCATTCAGGAGAACTCGTTATACAGTGAACGGGATCACTTTACGATCCCGTTCATTGTATCGGCGGCCGCGGCCTCTCGGCTTGAGAGGAAAACACCAGTTGTTAGTGATAGGTTGAAGAGATGGGATAGGGTTGGGATGAAGACTGTGGTGAGGTGTGGGAGTGAACTGGGTCAAGTGCACAGGTGATAAGATGTGATCTTGAGAGTAGAGTGGAGAGTTTATATTCTGCAATGATGGAGAAGTTGGTTTTGTAGGTGGAGAGCTGGGCAGTTAGGAGGAAGGGCCCTGTGGGTTGTCGACCAAAATTGTCTCTGATGTTATCAATCTTCCTCTTGAAAAATTTTGCAAAGTCTTCAGCTGAGATAAGTGGGGAGGGAGGAGGTGCTGGGGGACGGAGGAGAGAGTTTAAGGTGTTGAATAGTCTTTTCGGGTTGTGAAACAGAGAGGATATGAGAGATGAGAAGTAGGTTTGTTTATCTGTGGCGAGTGTGGCCTTGAAAGTAGTGAGGAACTGTTTGAATGTGATGACGTCCCCGTTGGAGTGGGATCTTTTCCATCTCCGCTCAGCAACCATGGAAACCCGTATCAGTTCTTTGGTCAGGCTTGTGTGCCAGTGCTGTCTATTGATTTTGCAGTTATTAACCCCTTTCCTACCAGTCATCGTTCCTCATGCCTCCCTCTTGATATATAATGGAAGTAGAAGGGAAGAAAAAATGTGAACAAAGACATTGAAGAAAATTAAAAAAATACTACTTTTGCACATAGCAAAAATGTCTAAGGTTAAACACAAACATAAAACAAAAGTCAGACAGTCCATAAAATAAAAGTAGATTAGAGATTGATAATGTCGCGCTAAACAGCTAATGAACAAATGGTAATAAATGAAGTAAACAAAGAACATACAATAATAAATGTGTCAATAGAAATTGAGTGGGTATTATAGCAAGTATACTGTAGATAAAACTATAACAACACACATCCTATTAATACAGGGTTAAAACACAGGTAATTGATAGAAATAGTCTCCATTGGTAAAACAAAGATGTCAGATTGTGCTGCTTCAAATAATTTACAGAAGAGTGATTGCTGGAGTAGTGTGTGTTGTCCGGTGTCTTGCAGTGACCACAAACCTTTGATTTTACTTACTTCTCAAAATGCATAAAACTGTATAAAATCCCCCTGGAAGAACCATTGTCTCTGGTATAGGTAATCTGATGGAGAAAGCCAATCAATGGCTTGACCAAGAACTAAGAGGATATGTCTTCAATCTCCGCTCCTATACCAAAGGCACGTTACAAGTCCTCCATGAATTAAGTGGTACTAAACTAGAACATCATAGCCTATATACAAGCATCGACCACGATAAAGGCTGTGTGGAAGTGGAATTTTATCTTTCCCACGACCCCGAGTGTAATTGTGCTCTCAAGAAATTCCCCTAAACCTTCCAAGATACATCTCGAAATGCAGTTTCTTTTCAACAACCGCTTCTACCTGCAAATACGCGGTACCGCAATGGGAGGAGCGGCAGTCGTACCAAGTGTCATAAATCTCTTCCTTTAGTGGGAGTAAAATGTTGCCTTCTCGGATAGGATGTCTAATTATGTAGGCCATGTCCTAACATGAAAACGCTGTATAGATGATGTGCTGATCATTTGGAAAGGCACAGAAGAAGGACTGCAAGAATTTGTAATCATCTTAAACTCTCAGGTCCCCTGTGCCCCCAGAACCACCAGCAGTTGTGTCTGCATATGTATATTCCCTGCCTAATAGTCCATGTATTACCGTACATTACACACATAAAAAGATCTTTAGAAAATGTATTTCAAAAGTTTGTTTATGATATGTAAATAAGGGCTTTGACTAGTCGGGGGAGTGTTAGTGTCCCCTGACTAGTCAGACCACAAAGCATGTTAGCACACCTCTGTGGGCGTGATAACATGACTTACATGCAACTGTGACATCGCAGGCACTATACTTACCTCCCCATGCGTAGCTTCTTCTCCGCTCATCATTGATCCTCTGAAGCAGGGTGTATGTGTCCCGGCTTCAGAGAGACGCACTGTGCATGATCAGAAGTGCAGAGACTTGAGACGTCGCCGTCATGATAACTTGCTTAGCAGGCTGACTAGTCTGAGGACACTTAAAGCCAGTGAGGTGACTCAAAGACCATTCGAAAGGAATTATTCAAGGGAAATGATGGAAAAGACAACATAGCCGATAATTATTAATCCTAAAGAGGAAAAATCCATGTCATTATATTAGAATTAATACCAACTATCACGAAGAATGACAAATAATGTTGAACATCCCAGATAACCATTGGATATTCTTAAATCTGAAATTGATTTAAAGGACTTGTTACCAGCATGACCCTCCTCAGGTTACCATAAATGTACCTCCATTTCAGATATCTTTCTATCTAGCCACTTTGTACGTAATGGGAAGAAGCTGTAAACAAAAGATTCCGGCTTCTTTCCATGTAAGACCCGCAGAGCATGTCAAATATTGTTTTTTTTAAGAAAAGCCTGATGGATGCGTTTGGGAAATCGTATCACTTCAGACTGGATCAATCAAACTAGGCATTAAGAGAGGGTAACAATACTAACAATAACATTGTCAACATAAATTTGCTCATTGGTTAATTTACTGTGTACCGCGTGTTATGCATTGTGTATAAATAGACTGCAGAAGGGCAGACTCCACCCTTAGAAAAAGCTGACACCATTGGCGAAACGTGCGTCAGGGACTCTGTCCCAAATCTATAGTTTAGGGATAATGAGGGACAATAAGACTAACCAAGAGAAGGCAAGCGTGAGGATAGTGTGACCATACACTGACCTGCCATACCTTTCGCAGCATTAGGAGACCATGGGGAACACTTCTTTGATTGACAGTCTGCCTTCCTGCTTGTGATATATTGCCGGGCTTCTTATCTGACACACAAGTTTAACTTTTATTATAATTTTTTCTTCTTTGTTTTTTTTTTTTTTTTTTGCACTTTATTAATTTATTGCTGCCTATTGTGTATGGATTCTGATTTTATTACTCTTAATATGTATACACTTTCATGGCCATTTTTCATATTTTACCTTTTTACTATACTATTGTTTTGTATACAATATCACTTTCAGTATTGTCTTTTCCTTCCCGTTTTGTACAAACAAAACCACGGTCAGGTAGACAAACAAAAATGTAGTCCACAACTGCCAGGAAAATTGTTCGGGATCTAAAAAAAAAAACACAAATAACACCAGCTGAAATGCAGGACTCTCTGAAAACTGTGTGGCTGTTTCAAGATGCACAATAAGGAGGCACTTGAAGAAAAATGGGCTGCATGGTCGAGTCGTCAGAAAAAAGCCATTACTGTGTAAATGCCACAAAGTACCTCGCTTACAATACGCAAAACAGATACAAGCCTCAAAACTTCTGGAACAAGGTAATTTGGAGTGATGAGACCAAAATTTAACTTTTTGGCCATAAACGTTACATTTGAAGAGAGAGGTCAACAAGGCCTATGATGAAAGGAACACCACTCCTACTGTAAAGCACGGAGGTGGATTGCTGATGTTTTGGGAATGCGTGAGCTACAAAGGCAGAGGAAACTTGGTCAAAGTTGAAGGAAATACTGGAGGCAAATTTGCACCCATCAGCCCAGATGCTGCGCATGGGACCTACTTGGACGTTCCAACATGACAGCGATCCAAAACACAAGACCAAGTCGACCTGTCATTAGCTACAGCAGAACAAAGTGAAGGTTCTGGTGTGGCCATCTCAGTCTCCTGACCTGAATATCATTGAGCCACTCTGGGGAGATCTCAAGCGCACAGTTCATGCTAGACAGCCCAGGAAAGTACAGGAACTGGAGGCTTTTTGCCAAGAAGAGTGGGCAGCTTTACCACCTGAGAAAATAAAGAACCTCATCCACAACTACCACAAAAGACTTCAAGCTGTCATTGATGTTAGAGGGGACAATACACGGTATTAAGGAATGGGGTATGTGAACTTTTGATCAGGGTCATTTGGATGTTTTGGGTTGTCATTATGATTTAAAAAGAGAAAACACAGTAGTGACAATAAATGGCTTCACCCAACCACTAACCATGAGTGGAGAAAAAGTTTTGGTGTTATCATTCATATTCTCTGAAAAAAGCCAAGAAAGCTAAAAATTCTGCCAGGGTATATAAACTTTTCAGTACAATTGTATTCGGACATTCTTTCTACTTACTTTTGCTGCGATTTTTGGGTACGCATTACATGTGTTCTTTGCATCACATGTCTAAAAAAGTTAGTTTTATTCACCAAAAACGCCGCAGAAATTTTTTTTTTTTTGCAGTGATTTTTTTTCACTTTCTCATTGTTTTCTATGGGTGTAAAAAAATAAACAAAAAACGCTACGATAACACTAACAGAATTGACGTGCAGCAGATATAAAAAAAATGTTGCGGTTCTCAAATTCAGTCAGAAAAAAAACAAGCGCGTGCAGAAAATGTCTAAAAACTCACCCCTTTTGTTGGTATTGTAAAAAGCAGATTTTAATATGCCTTAAATAAAAAACTGCATGTGAATATAGCCTAATACTGTAACACGGCGGCAAATTGTACAGTTACCTATGACATCTGGCTAAAGAACAACGAAAGGAAAATTAGTTTCAGTAGGAAGTGGTTAATTACGCCATTTTGGGGTAAATATGTGTTTGAAAATGTAAAAAATTATAATTCTGTAATTGGGTGTTAAGGTTGGCTGATCCCTCTAAATATAAATAAAGATGACGTGCGATCGCAACCCTGGGTCCACCGTGTGGAGTTGTAAACCTGCAGCTAGTGAACAATGGCGGAAGCGTGCGGCAAGTGATCTAGAAAGCACACGGGGTTAAATGTCATCCGGTGTGAACAGAAAGTAATTACCCAGTTCTGTTTGCGTCACAGAAGGGTAGAAATGGTATGGCGCAGCTAGGTGCCACGCTAGTGGAAATGGCGCTATGAGAAATCCCGTTACTTCACAGGTGAGCGCTACCCCCTCAGGGGCAAAGGAACAGTTAGTGGACACAGACTCAGCGTATGCACACACACAAACTCCTCTCTGGAGGTGCCGGAATTCTAAAGGCTGTACGCCTGCCCTGAGCGCACGCAAACTAGTCCACACCACCGTAGTGTTCCACACACACACATAACATAAATGATCTTAGCGCACCGATGGGCGCGCCAAAGATCCTTTTATAGATTGTGCCAATCAGACAGGACCTTGCTCGCGGGCCAATCCGGAGCCAGCACAGGACCTGAGCAGCTGACGGCCAACCACCAATAAGAAGTCTCCTCACGGGCATGCTCAGTGGAGTGATTTCTGGAATTAGATCCAGGAACGTCTGTTTGCTGCTGCCTATTGATAGTTACTATAGCTGAAACTGGAGAGCCAGCAGTAACTAGACGAACAGTACGAGTCTGAGCAAGACGCTGAGATCGACGTCTCTGCTGAGCAGGTCGAAGAAGAATGGGAGACCACAGAGGGAGACAAGGCTGGGGATCACCTCTTGCAGTATGAGAATCCTGACGCCCAACATTGGGTTCAGTTTTTTTGTATGTTGTATTACAGTGTTTACTGTGAGCTAAAAGTGACACTTAATGTTACGGCTCAATTATAGTAAGATTGATACCGTATTTATATAGTTTTTAATTTTTTTCCAGCTTACAAAATCTAATCAGTGGAAGGAAGGGTTACCTGATGAAAGGATTAAAAATTAGTTGTTTTTATGATGAAGCACGATTCACTTCGCCTTACCGCTGCTGCCAATCACAGGCGGCTGACCTGCTGCGGCAGAATGAATGTCACAGTCATCGCTTACAGCACTGGTGCAGACCACGAAGTGGTTAACGATGGATCCAGATGACAGCAGCTGAGTAAGATAGATTATGATATTTTTCTGAAATCCAACCACTAAATAACCCAAACAACCTTTTTAACCCCTTTCCAGCACCATGAAATTCCAGTAATTTGTAGTGATCAAGGTGCCACATGAGCCGTCCCCACACAATCGCCACCAATGGTGGTAGGCCATTGAGCCGGGAGGCCCGGTACTAGTGCCTGGATTTCGATACAGTTGAAAGCAATAATGAAATTGGGGGCATCAGGGGGGCATTCAGGGGGTTCAAGTCAGGTGTCCTTCCCTTCATAATCTCTAAACCTGTGGGTGTACCCTGAAGCAGAGGCGTAGCTAAGGTTTTGGTTCAGGGGGGGGCGAAGCTTCTCAGTGGGCCCCTAACCAGGTAACCTTGATTACAACTGTGTGACGCACCTTAATAGTGGAGGAGAACCTCAGCAGATGACCGTGTTGTTACTGAAGATAATCTCTATATAAAGACCAATATTGATATTACTGCCATATGGTCAGCGGTAGATACCAGCCCTACAGAACATACAAGTGATCACAGCACAGTTACAGATAATGTCTTACCGCTGACGTCCTTTCTGATGGAATCGTTCACTTTTCCAGTGTTTTCCGTCTGGCCCAGACCGACATGACAACTTCTTCCACCCAGGACTCGTTTGCAGAGAATACAACAAAGACACATTTTACTTCTCATATTTTCAGCACCATCAACATCTATTCCCAACCTGCACAAACTCCTCATCCTGCTGATCCCCCAATACTGAGCCGCTGCTGCCCTATGTGTCCCTGTTACTGCCCCTGATACCCCAATACTGAGCCGCTGCTGCCGTATGTGTCCCTATTACTGCACCTGATACCCCAATACTGAGCCGCTGCTGCCGTATGTGTCCCTATTACTGCACCTGATACCCCGATACTGAGCCTCTGCTGCCGTATGTGTCCCTATTACTGCACCTGATACCCCAATACTGAGCCGCTGCTGCCGTATGTGTCCTATTACTGCCCCTGATACCATAATACTGACTCGCTCCTGCCGTATGTGTCCCTATTACTGCACCTGATACCCCAATACTGAGCCGCTGCTGCCGTATGTGTCCCTATTACTGCCCCTGATACCCCAATACTGAGACGCTGCTGCCGTATGTGTCCCTATTACTGCACCTGATACCCCAATACTGAGCCGCTGCTGCCGTATGTGTCCCTATTACTGCACCTGATACCCCAATACTGAGCCGCTGCTGCCGTATGTGACCCTATTACTACACCTTATACCCCAATACTGAGCCGCTGCTGCCGTATGTGTCCTATTACTGCACCTGATACCCCAATACTGAGCCGCTGCTGCCCTATGTGTCCCTGTTACTGCCCCTGATACCCCAATACTGAGCCGCTGCTGCCGTATGTGTCCCTATTACTGCACCTGATACCCCAATACTGAGCCGCTGCTGCCGTATGTGTCCCTATTACTGCACCTGATACCCCGATACTGAGCCTCTGCTGCCGTATGTGTCCCTATTACTGCACCTGATACCCCAATACTGAGCCGCTGCTGCCGTATGTGTCCCTATTACTGCACCTGATACCCCAATACTGAGCCGCTGCTGCCGTATGTGTCCCTATTACTGCCCCTGATACCCCAATACTGAGCCGCTGCTGCCGTATGTGTCCCTATTACTGCCCCTGATACCGCAATACTGAGCCGCTGCTGCCGTATGTGTCCCTATTACTGCCCCTGATACCCCAATACTGAGCCGCTGCTGCCGTATGTGTCCCTATTACTGCCCCTGATACCCCAATACTGAGCCGCTGCTGCCGTATGTGTCCCTATTACTGCACCTGATACCCCAATACTGAGCCGCTGCTGCCGTATGTGTCCCTATTACTGCACCTGATACCCCAATACTGAGCCGCTGCTGCCGTATGTGTCCCTATTACTGCACCTGATACCCCGATACTGATCCGCTGCTGCCGTATGTGTCCCTATTACTGCACCTGATACCCCAATACTGAGCCGCTGCTGCCGTATGTGTCCCTATTACTACCCCTGATACCCCAATACTTAGCCGCTGCTGCCGTATGTGTCCTTATTACTGCCCCTGATACCCCAATACTGAGCCGCTGCTGCCGTATGTGTCCCTATTACTGCACCTGATACCCCAATACTGAGCTGCTGCTGCCGTATGTGTCCTTATTACTGCACCTGATACCCCAATACTGAGCCGCTGCTGCCGTATGTGTCCCTATTACTGCCCCTGATACCCCAATACTGAGCCGCTGCTGCCGTATGTGTCCCTATTACTGCCCCTGATACCCCGATACTGAGCCGCTGCTGCCGTATGTGTCCCTATTACTGCACCTGATACCCCAATACTGAGCCGCTGCTGCCGTATGTGTCCCTATTACTGCACCTGATACCCCAATACTGAGCCGCTGCTGCCGTATGTGTCCCTATTACTACACCTGATACCCCAATACTGAGCCGCTGCTGCTGTATGTGTCCCTATTACTGCACCTGATACCCCAATACTGAGCCGCTGCTGCCGTATGTGACCCTATTACTGCCCCTGATACCCCGATACTGAGCCGCTGCTGCCGTATGTGTCCCTATTACTGCTCCTGATACCCCAATACTGAGCCGCTGCTGCCGTATGTGTCCCTATTACTGCACCTGATACCCCAATACTGAGCCGCTGCTGCTGTATGTGTCCCTATTACTGCACCTGATACCCCAATACTGAGCCGCTGCTGCCGTATGTGTCCCTATTACTGCCCCTGATACCCCAATACTGAGCCGCTGCTGCCGTATGTGTCCTTATTACTGCACCTGATACCCCAATACTGAGCCGCTGCTGCCGTATGTGTCCTTATTACTGCACCTGATACCCCAATACTGAGCCGCTGCTGCCACATGTGTCCCTATTGCTGCACCTGATACCCCGATACTGAGCCGCTGCTGCCCTATGTGTCCCTATTACTGCACCTGATACCCCAATACTGAGCCGCTGCTGCCATATGTGTCCCTATTACTGCCCCTGATACCCCAATACTGAGCCGCTGCTGCCGTATGTGTCCTTATTACTGCCCCTGATACCCCAATACTGAGCCGCTGCTGCCGTATGTGTCCCTATTACTGCACCTGATACCCCAATACTGAGCCGCTGCTGCCGTATGTGTCCCTATTACTGCACCTGATACCCCAATACTGAGCCGCTGCTGCCACATGTGTCCCTATTACTGCACCTGATACCCCGATACTGAGCCGCTGCTGCCACATGTGTCCCTATTACTGCACCTGATACCCCGATACTGAGCCGCTGCTGCCACATGTGTCCCTATTACTGCACCTGATACCCCGATACTGAGCCGCTGCTGCCCTATGTGTCCCTATTACTGCTCCTGATACCCCAATACTGAGCTGCTGCTGCCGTATGTGTCCCTATTACTGCACCTGATACCCCAATACTGAGCCGCTGCTGCCGTATGTGTCCCTATTACTGCACCTGATACACCAATACTGAGCCGCTGCTGCCGTATGTGTCCCTATTACTGCCCCTGATACCCCAATACTGAGCCCCTGCTGCCGTATGTGTCCTTATTACTGCACCTGATACCCCGATACTGAGCCACTGCTGCCATATGTGTCCCTATTACTTCACCTGATACCCCAATACTGAGCCGCTGCTGCCGTATGTGTCCTTATTACTACACCTGATACCCCAATACTGAGCCGCTGCTGCCGTATGTGTCCCTATTACTGCACCTGATACCCCAATACTGAGCCGCTGCTGCCGTATGTGTCCTTATTACTGCACCTGATACCCCAATACTGAGCCGCTGCCGTATGTGTCCTTATTACTGCGCCTGATACCCCAATACTGAGCCTCTGCTGCCGTATGTGTCCTTATTACTGCCCCTGATACCCCAATACTGAGCCGCTGCCGTATGTGTCCTTATTACTGCGCCTGATACCCCAATACTGAGCCTCTGCTGCCGTATGTGTCCTTATTACTGCACCTGATACCCCAATACTGAGCCGCTGCTGCCGTATGTGTCCCTATTACTGCCCCTGATACCCCAATACTGAGCTGCTGCTGCCGTATGTGTCCTTATTACTGCACCTGATACCCCAATACTGAGCCGCTGCTGCCGTATGTGTCCTTATTACTGCACCTGATACCCCAATACTGAGCCGCTGCTGCCGTATGTGTCCCTATTACTGCACCTGATACCCCAATACTGAGCCGCTGCTGCCGTATGTGTCCCTATTACTGCACCTGATACCCCAATACTGAGCCGCTGCTGCCGTATGTGTCCTTATTACTGCACCTGATACCCCAATACTGAGCCGCTGCTGCCGTATGTGTCCCTATTACTGCACCTGATACCCCAATACTGAGCCGCTGCTGCCGTATGTGTCCTTATTACTGCACCTGATACCCCAATACTGAGCCGCTGCTGCCGTATGTGTCCCTATTACTACACCTGATACACCAATACTGAGCCGCTGCTGCCCTATGTGTCCCTATTACTGCGCCTGATACCTCAATACTGAGCCGCTGCTGCCCTATGTGTCCCTATTACTGCCCCTGATACCCCAATACTGAGCCGCTGCTGCCGTATGTGTCCCTATTACTGCACCTGATACCCCGATACTGAGCCTCTGCTGCCGTATGTGTCCCTATTACTGCACCTGATACCCCGATACTGAGCCGCTGCTGCCGTATGTGTCCCTATTACTGCCCCTGATACCCCGATACTGAGCCGCTGCTGCCGTATGTGTCCCTATTACTGCCCCTGATACCCCAATACTGAGCCGCTGCTGCCATGTGTCCCTATTACTGCCCCTGATACCCCAATACTGAGCCGCTGCTGCCGTATGTGTCCCTATTACTGCACCTGATACCCCGATACTGAGCCTCTGCTGCCGTATGTGTCCCTATTACTGCACCTGATACCCCGATACTGAGCCGCTGCTGCCGTATGTGTCCCTATTACTGCCCCTGATACCCCGATACTGAGCCGCTGCTGCCGTATGTGTCCCTATTACTGCCCCTGATACCCCAATACTGAGCCGCTGCTGCCATATGTGTCCCTATTACTGCCCCTGATACCCCAATACTGAGCCGCTGCTGCTGTATGTGTCCCTATTACTGCACCTGATACCCCGATACTGAGCCTCTGCTGCCGTATGTGTCCCTATTACTGCACCTGATACCCCAATACTGAGCCACTGCTGCCGTTTGTGTCCCTATTACTGCACCTGATACCCCAATACTGAGCCGCTACTGCCGTATGTGTCCTTATTACTGCCCCTGATACCCCGATACTGAGCCGCTGCTGTCGTATGTGTCCCTATTACTGCACCTGATACCCCAATACTGAGCCGCTGCTGCCGTATGTGCCCCTATTACTGCACCTGATACCCCAATACTGGGCCGCTGCTGCCGTATGTGTCCCTATTACTGCCCCTGATACCCCAATACTGAGCCGCTGCTGCTGTATGTGTCCCTATTACTGCTCCTGATACCCCAATACTGAGCCTCTGCTGC
Organism: Ranitomeya variabilis; assembly: GCF_051348905.1. Classification (NCBI taxonomy): domain Eukaryota; kingdom Metazoa; phylum Chordata; class Amphibia; order Anura; family Dendrobatidae; genus Ranitomeya; species Ranitomeya variabilis. The sequence continues at coordinate 566,024,319 of NC_135237.1, read as the reverse complement.
TATATGTGTCCCTATTACTGCACCTGATACCCCAATACTGAGCCGCTGCTGCCGTATGTGTCCCTATTACTGCACCTGATACCCCAATACTGAGCCGCTGCTGCCGTATGTGTCCCTATTACTACACCTGATACCCCAATACTGAGCCGCTGCTGCCGTATGTGTCCCTAGTACTGCCCCTGATACCCCAATACTGAGCCGCTGCTGCCGTATGTGTCCTAATTACTGCACCTGATACCCCAATACTGAGCAGCTGCTGCAGTATGTGTCCCTATTACTGCACCTGATACCCCAATACTGAGCCGCTGCTGCCGTATGTGTCCTTATTACTGCCCCTGATACCCTAATACTGAGCCGCTGCTGCCGTATGTGTCCTTATTACTGCCCCTGATACCCCAATACTGAGCCTCTGCTGCCGTATGTGTCCCTATTACTGCACCTGATACCCCAATACTGAGCCTCTGCTGCCGTATGTGTCCCTATTACTGCACCTGATACCCCAATACTGAGCCGCTGCCGTATGTGTCCTTATTACTGCACCTGATACCCCAATACTGAGCCTCTGCTGCCGTATGTGTCCCTATTACTGCACCTGATACCCCAATACTGAGCCTCTGCTGCCGTATGTGTCCCTATTACTGCACCTGATACCCCAATACTGAGCCGCTGCCGTATGTGTCCCTATTACTGCACCTGATACCCCAATACTGAGCCGCTGCTGCCATGTGTCCTTATTACTGCTCCTGATACCCCAATACTGAGCCGCTGCTGCTGTATGTGTCCCTATTACTGCACCTGATACCCCAATACTGAGCCGCTGCTGCCGTATGTGTCCCTATTACTGCACCTGATACCCCAATACTGAGCCGCTGCTGCCGTATGTGTCCTTATTACTGCACCTGATACCCCAATACTGAGCCGCTGCTGCCATATGTGTCCCTATTACTGCACCTGATACCCCAATACTGAGCTGCTGCCGTATGTGTCCCTATTACTGCACCTGATACCACAATACTGAGCCTCTGCCGTATGTGTCCCTATTACTGCCCCTGATACCCCAATACTGAGCCGCTGCTGCCGTATGTGACCCTATTACTGCCCCTGATACCCCAATACTGAGCCGCTGCTGCTGTATGTGTCCCTATTACTGCCCCTGATACCACAATACTGAGCCTCTGCCGTATGTGTCCCTATTACTGCACCTGATACCCCAATACTGAGCTGCTGCTGCCGTATGTGTCCCTATTACTGCACCTGATACCCCAATACTGAGCCTCTGCTGCCGTATGTGCCCCTATTACTGCCCCTGATACCCCAATACTGAGCCGCTGCTGCCGTATGTGTCCTTATTACTGCACCTGATACCCCAATACTGAGCCGCTGCTGCCGTATGTGTCCTTATTACTGCCCCTGATACCCCAATACTGAGCCGCTGCTGCCGTATGTGTCCCTATTACTGCACCTGATACCTCAATACTGAGCCGCTGCTGCCGTATGTGTCCATATTACTGCACCTGATACCCCAATACTGAGCCTCTGCTGCCGTATGTGCCCCTATTACTGCCCCTGATACCCCAATACTGAGCCGCTGCTGCCGTATGTGTCCTTATTACTGCACCTGATACCCCAATACTGAGCCGCTGCTGCCGTATGTGTCCGTATTACTGCACCTGATACCTCAATACTGAGCCGCTGCTGCCGTATGTGTCCATATTACTGCACCTGATACCCCAATACTGAGCCTCTGCTGCTGTATGTGACCCTATTACTGCACCTGATACCCCAATACTGAGCCGCTGCTGCTGTATGTGTCCCTATTACTGCACCTGATACTCCAATACTGAGCCTCTGCTGCCGTATGTGACCCTATTACTGCCCCTGATACCCCAATACTGAGCCGCTGCTGCCGTATGTGTCCATATTACTGCCCCTGATACCCCAATACTGAGCCGCTGCTGTATGTGTCCTTATTACTGCGCCTGATACCCCAATACTGAGCCGCTGCTGCCGTATGTGTCCTTATTACTGCTCCTGATACCCCAATACTGAGCCGCTGCTGCCGTATGTGTCCCTATTACTGCCCCTGATACCCCAATACTGAGCCGCTGCTGCCGTATGTGTCCCTATTACTGCACCTGATACCCCAATACTGAGCCTCTGCTGCTGTATGTGTCCCTATTACTGCACCTGATACCCCAATACTGAGCCGCTGCTGTATGTTTCCTTATTACTGCCCCTGATACCCCGATACTGAGCCGCTGCTGCCGTATGTGTCCTTATTACTGCACCTGATACCCCGATACTGAGCCTCTGCTGCCGTATGTGTCCCTATTACTGCCCCTGATACCCCAATACTGAGCCGCTTCTGCCGTATGTGTCCCTATTACTGCACCTGATACCCCAATACTGAGCCCCTGCTGCCGTATGTGTCCCTATTACTGCACCTGACACCCCGATACTGAGCCGCTGCTGCCGTATGTGTCCTTATTACTGCACCTGATACCCCAATACTGAGCCGCTGCTGCCGTATGTGTCCTTATTACTGCACCTGATACCCCAAAACTGAGCCGCTGCTGCCGTATGTGTCCCTATTACTGCCCCTGATACCCCAATACTGAGCCGCTGCTGCCGTATGTGTCCCTATTACTGCACCTGATACCCCAGTACTGAGCCGCTGCTGCCATATGTGTCCCTATTACTGCACCTGATACCCCAATACTGAGCCTCTGCTGCTATATGTGTCCCTATTACTGCCCCTGATACCCCAATACTGAGCCGCTGCTGCCCTATGTGTCTTTTTTACTGCACCTGATACCCCAAAACTGAGCCGCTGCTGCCGTATGTGTCCCTATTACTGCACCTGATACCCCAATACTGAGCCGCTGCTGCCGTATGTGTCCCTATTACTGCACCTGATACCCCAATACTGAGCTGCTGCTGCCGTATGTGTCCCTATTACTGCCCCTGATACCCCAATACTGAGCCGCTGCTGCCGTATGTGACCCTATTACTGCCCCTGATACCCCAATACTGAGCCGCTGCTGCCGTATGTGTCCCTATTACTGCACCTGATACCCCAATACTGAGCCGCTGCTGCCGTATGTGTCCGCATTACTGCCCCTGATACCCCAATACTGAGCCACTGCTGCCGTATGTGTCCTTATTACTGCGCCTGATACCCCGATACTGAGCCGCTGCTGCCGTATGTGTCCCTATTACTGCCCCTGATACCCCAATACTGAGCCACTGCTGCCGTATGTGTCCCTATTACTGCACCTGATACCCCAATACTGAGCCGCTACTGCCGTATGTGTCCCTATTACTGCCCCTGATACCCCAATACTGAGCCGCTGCTGCCGTATGTGTCCCTATTACTGCACCTGATACCCCAATACTGAGCCGCTGCTGCCGTATGTGTCCCTATTACTGCACCTGATACCCCAATACTGAGCTGCTGCTGCCGTATGTGTCCCTATTACTGCCCCTGATACCCCAATACTGAGCCGCTGCTGCCGTATGTGACCCTATTACTGCCCCTGATACCCCAATACTGAGCCGCTGCTGCCGTATGTGTCCCTATTACTGCACCTGATACCCCAATACTGAGCCGCTGCTGCCGTATGTGTCCGCATTACTGCCCCTGATACCCCAATACTGAGCCACTGCTGCCGTATGTGTCCTTATTACTGCGCCTGATACCCCGATACTGAGCCGCTGCTGCCGTATGTGTCCCTATTACTGCCCCTGATACCCCGATACTGAGCCGCTGCTGCCGTGTGTCCCTATTACTGCCCCTGATACTGAGCCGCTACTGCCGTGTGTCCCTATTACTGCCCCTGATACCCCGATACTGAGCTGCTGCTGCCGTATGTGTCCCTATTACTGCCCCTGATACCCCGATACTGAGCCGCTGCTGCCGTGTGTCCCTATTACTGCCCCTGATACTGAGCCGCTGCTGCCGTATGTGTCCCTATTACTGCACCTGATACCCCAATACTGAGCAGCTGCTGCCGTGTGTCCCTATTACTGCCCCTGATACCCCAATACTGAGCCTCTGCAGCCATATATGTCCCTATTACTGCACCTGATACTCCAATACTGAGCCGCTGCTGCTATATGTGCCCCTATTACTGCACCTGCTGTGTGGTCCTCTATGCCCTCTAAATTATAAAGCACCCTTCTATAATATAGTAATGCCGGGTGCAAGTGCCCTAGAAAACAGCCCACATTTTCCCCCTAGAAAGTAATATTGCCATGTGTGTCACTTGATAATCGCAGTAACCTGAGTTCCCCTATAACAATAAAGCTGCCGTCACACTAGCAGTATTTGGTCAGTATTTTACATCAGTATTTGTGAGCCAAAGCCAGGAGTGGGTGATAAATGCAGAAGTGGTGCATATGTTTCTATTATACTTTTCCTCTATTTGTTCCACTCCTGGTTTTGGCTTACAAATACTGATGTAAAATACTGACCAAATACTGCTAGTGTGACGGCAGCCTAAGTGCCCACTTTACATTTAATAATGTCCCGAGTCTCCCCTGTGCAGCTCCCCTATACACAGCATGATGCTCTCTTACAAATAACATGATGCCTCCTCACTGTAATGTACCCCCACACAGTATACTGACCCCTTAGTAGCCCCCAAACTGCTTGATGGCCCCAACACTGTGTGATGGCTCCTTGACTGTAATCCCCACACTGTGTGATACCCCCCTAGATAACCTCCATATAGTATAATGTGCCAGATAGTCCTCAATATAGTATAAAGCACTCTCCATAGGCCTGTACAGTGTAATGCACGCCCCATAGGCCTGTATAGTGTAATGCACGCCCCATAGGCCTGTATAGTATAATACATTCCCCGTAGGCCTGTATAGTATAATACATTCCCTGTAGGCCTGTATAGTATAATGCACCCCCCATAAGCCTGTATACTATAACTAGATGGTGGCCCAATTCTAACGCATTGGGCATTCTAGAATATGTATGTAGTTTATTTGTGAAGATTTTAGAATAATACAATGAATACACAGAATTCGGCTGGCTGGGCGCAACCAATTAGCGAAGCGTGGTTCAAATCCCACGCCAATTCGCGGTTGGAGTACGACTGTCGCTGATTGTTCGCGGCTGGCCATGTAGTATATAGCATAGCCACGTAGTATATAGCAGCCCACATAGCATATAACACAGCCACGTAGTATATAACACAGCTCACATAGTATATAACAGCCCACGCAGTGTATAGCACAGCCACGTAGTATATAACACAGCCTATGTAGTATGTAGCACAGCCCACATAGTATATTGCACAGCCCACATAGTATATTGCACAACCCACGTAGTATATTGCACAACTCACGTAGTATATTGCACAGCCACGTAGTATATTGCACAGCCCACGTAGTATATTGCACAGCCCACGTAGTATATAGCACAGCCACGTAGTATATTGCACAGCCACGTAGTATATTGCACAGCTAACACAGTATATAACACAGCCTACGCAGTAGCACAGCCCACGCAGTATATTACAGCCACGTAGTATATTGCACAGCCCACGTAGTATATTGCACAGCCCACGTAGTATATAGCACAGCCACGTAGTATATTGCACAGCCGACGCAGTATATAGCACAGCCCACGCAGTATATTACAGCCACGTAATATATTACACAGCCCATGTAGTATATTGCACAGCCGACGTAGTATATAGCACAGCGACATAGTATATAACAGCCCATGCAGTATATAACACAGCCCACGTAGTCCCACGTAGTATATAGCACAGCCAAGTAGTATATTGCACAGCCACTTTGTATATTGCACAGTCCACGTAGTATATAGCACACCCACGTAGTATATTGCAGAGCCGACGCAGTATATAACAGAGCCCATGCAGTATATAACAGAGCCCATGCAGTATATAACAGAGCCCACGCAGTATATAGCACAGGCCACGCAGTATATTACACAGCCACGTATTATATTACACAGGCCATGTAGTATATAGGACAGCCACGTATTATATTGCACAGCCGACATACTATATAACACAGCCAGCGCAGTATATAACACTGCCCACGTAGTATATAACACAGCCCACACAGTATATAGCAATGTGGGCACCATATCCCTGTTAAAAAAAAAAGAATTAAAATAAAAAATTTGGCGGTCTTTTTAAAGTATTGATAGGTTTTCCTCCATTCGTCGGGTGTAAGAAGAAAGACGATACCTGCCTTGAAGATGGAAAACCTCCTTCAGCAGCTCAAGAGCCGGTAGTGAAGATGGAGTAGAATGGCTGAAGAGCTGCCTTGCTATAAAACCTTCCTCTGCTGCCTCTAACGCCATCCCTCTTCCTTCAGATCCAGATGCCCCGTTTCAGCCGTCGGGTTAAGATGTTCCGGTCCAGCCAGGTCCGACTGCCGGCGCGAGATCCAGGAGGCCGAGGATGTCCTTCTCTCCTTCAGCTTCACCGCCAATGATCAGCCGCAGCGTACATGAAGCAGGCAGAAAGTCTCGTCGCTCTTCATCTACGAAGTCTCGCAGCCCAGCGCAAGAATTCTGCCGCCGTCATCAGGAAGCTCCAGCGACGTCAACCGAAGCCGACAGTGGGGCTTGCGAGCACCGATTCCGTAAAAGCACTGCGGTGCCCGCAGCTACAAGTGCCCTGGCGGCATCAGTGCTACCAGTCCCTGGGATCGGAACAGCCTCCACTGGCACTGAGCCAGCACAGCCTGAGGAGGACGAAGAAACGCTGTCATCGCCCGTCATGCAGCTGCGCTCGCCCAACCTGGAGGGCTTGAGTGCAGGCTGCTCTACAGGACAAAGATCCGAAGATGGATGATCTACAAGGGGTGAGATTATGAGTGTGCCCCTGTCTGTTCCTCATGCTTAATTTAAAGATTCGATTAAATGTGTCTTGGCTAAGGCTTTAGGGGAAGCACTTACTGCTGCTTCCCCTCCAGCTTTTAACAGCAATTCTGTTATTGAATCTCCTGTAGTTAGCTCAGTTCCCAGTAATCCCTTCAAAGAGGATCTTACTTGTGAGCTGTCTCCGTTAGGTTTTCCTTTAAGCCCTTCAATTAAGGAACTTATTTTGAACAATCAATATGTGGATTTATTTTCATTACTCCCCCGTAGGGATCAGCTGTCTAAAATCGATAAAAAGGATGACAAATCTGAATCCGATGATTTTAAACGCGGTTCTATCAAATCGTTTAATAATTACATTCAAGCCTTTTCGATTTATGCTGCTGTTCTGGATGAAAAATCCCCTAATCTTTGCAGCAAATTATTTCAACATGTGGACATAATTCTAGAAGCGTATCGTAATTTTGGTGGTTTTGCATGGCTTAGCTATGATGAAGTTTTTAGACAAAAATTAGCTGTTCATCCAGAGGTCAGCTGGGGTATTAAAGACGTTGGCCTTTGGATCAACCTTATGCTTCCTTTTAAGGCATATTACCAACAGACAAACATCAGTCTCCCTCCCTAAGAAGTGTGTTTGTTTCGCTTACAGTGAATCATTTTGTAAGTGGAACAACAATTGCAGGCTTCGATTTGAGTTCTCTTTCTGTGGGAATGCGCACTCAATGTCAAAATGTTTTAGGAAGCAATCAGCTCAACAATCTGCTCTTACAGACCCTAGTTCAAAGAGCTCAGAATCCAGTAATCTTGGAAAGAATGGTCTTCTAGCTAAACAAATATCCAGAGCAGGAGACCAGTAAATTGTTATTTGATGGCTTTTCCAAAGGTTTTTTCATCCCTCCGTTTAAATGGGTAGGCTGTAAAATAGTTAAGAACTTATCTTCTTTAGCCTTTCATTCTGCAGTTGCTAGGGATAAAATCCTTAAAGGGAACCTGTCACCCCCAAAATCGGGGGTGAGGTAAGCTCACCATCATCAGGGGCTTATCTACAACATTCTGTAATGTTGTAGATAAGCCGCCGATGTTACCTGAAAGAGGAGAAAAAGACGTTAGATTATACTCACCCAGGGGCGGTCCCGCTCCGAGGGGCGTCTCACGTCCGGTACAGCGCCTCCCATCTTCATTCCATGACGTCCTCTTCTGGTCTTCACGCCGCGGCTCCGGCGCAGGCGTACTTTGTCTGCCCTGTTGAGGGCAGAGCAAAGTACTGCAGTGTGCAGGTGCCGGAAAGGTCAGTGAGGCCTTAAACTGCGCACTACAGTACTTTGCTCTGCTCTCAACAGGGCAGACAAAGTACGCCGGAGCCGTGGCGTGAAGACCCTAAGAGGACGTCATGGAATGAAGATAGGAGGCGCCGGAGTGGACCTGAGACACCCATAGGACTGGACCGCAGCAGAACCGCCCCTGGGTGAGTATAATATAACCTCTTTTTCTCCTCTTTCAGGTTACATCGAGGGCTTATCTACAGCATTACAGAATGCTGTAGATAAGCCCCTGATGACGGTGAGTTTACCTCATCATCGATTTTGGGGGTGACAGGTTCCCTTTAACCCCTTCCCAACCTGTGACACAGCGTATGCGTCATGAAAGTCGGTGCCAATCCGACCTGTGACGCATATGCTGTGTCACAGAATGATCGCGTCCCTGCAGATCGGGTGAAGGGGTTAACTCCCATTTTACCCGATCTGCAGAGACAGGGGGAGTGGTACTTTAGCCCAGGGGGGGTGGCTTCAACCCCCGTGGCTACGATCGCTCTGATTGGCTGTTGAAAGTGAAACTGCCAATCAGAGCGATTTGTAATATTTCACCTATGAAAATGGTGAAATATTACAATCCAGCCATGGCCGATGCTGCAATAGCATCTGCCATGGCTGGAGACCCCGATCTGCCCCCACCCCACCCCACCGATCACCTCCCCAGTCGTCCTTTTTGCCCCGATCTCCGTTCCGCTCCCCTCCTCCCTCCTGTCGGCTCCCCCGGTCCTCCTGTCCGCTCCCCAGGTCCTCCGATCCCCCCCCCCCCCGTGTTCCAATCCCACCCCCCCATACTTACCTAGCTCCGATGTCCCTCCCGGTGTCCGGCCGTCTTCTTCATGGGCGCCGCCATCTTGGAAAATGGCGGGCGCATGCGCAGTGCGCCCGCCGAATCTGCCAGCCGGCAGATTCGTTCCTGCACATTTTGGTCGCTGTGATAGAACTTATCAAAATAAAAAAAAATAGTAAATAAATCCCCCCCCTTTATCACCCCCATAATAAAATATAGAAAATATAATTATTTTTATTGTTTTTCCATTAGGGTTAGGGGTAGGGTTAGGGGTAGGGTTAGGGGTAGGGTTAGGGGTAAGGTTGCACTTAGGGTTGCACTTAGGGTTGCACTTAGGGCTAGGGTTGCATTTAGGGTTGCACTTAGGGTTGCACTTAGGGTTGCACTTAGGGTTGCACTTAGGGTTGCACTTAGGGTTGCACTTAGGGCTAGGGTTGCACTTAGGGTTGCACTTAGGGTTGCACTTATGGCTAGGGTTGCACTTAGGGTTGCACTTAGGGCTAGGGTTGCACTTAGGGTTGCACTTAGGGTTGCACTTAGGGCTAGGGTTGCACTTAGGGTTGCACTTAGGGTTGCACTTAGGGCTAGGGTTGCACTTAGGGCTAGGGATGCACTTAGGGCTAGGGATGCACTTAGGGCTAGGGATGCACTTAGGGCTAGGGATGCACTTAGGGCTAGGGTTGCACTTAGGGCTAGGGTTGCACTTAGGGCTAGGGTTGCACTTAGGGCTAGGGTTAGAATTAGGGTTAGAATTAGGGTTAGGGTTGGAATTAGGGTTAGAATTAGGCTATGTGCACACGGTGTGGATTTGGCTGCGGATCCGCAGCGGATTGGTCGCTGCGGATTCGTATCAGTTTTCCATCACGTTTACAGTACCACGTAAACCTATGGAAAACCAAATCCGCTGTGCCCATGGTGCGGAAAATACAGCGCGGAAACGTTGCGTTGTATTTTCCGCAGCATGTCAATTCTTTGTGCAATTCCGCAGCGTTTTACACCTGCTCCATAATAGGAATCCGCAGGTGAAATCCACACAAAAAACACTGGAAATCCGCGGTAAATCAGCAGGTAAAGCGCAGTGCGTTTTACCTGCAGATTTTTCAAAAACTGCGGAAAAATCCACACAAATCCGCAACGTGAGCACATAGCCTTAGGGTTAGGGTTGGAATTAGGGGTAAGACTAGGGTTAGGGGTGTGTTGGGGTTAGGGTTGTGGTTAGGGTTGGGATTAGAGTTAGGGGTGTGTTGGGGTTAGTGTTGGAGTTAGAATTGAGGGGTTTCCACTTTTTAGGCACATCAGGGGGTCTCCAAACGCGACACGGCGCCACCATTGATTCCAGCCAATCTTGCGTTGAAAAAGTAAAATGGTGCTCTCTCCCTTCCGAGCCCCGACGTGTGCCCAAACAGTGGTTTACTCCCACATATGGGGTACCAGCGTACTCAGGAGAAACTGATCAACAACTTTTGGGGTCCAATTTCTCCTGTAACCCTTGGGAAAATAAAAAATTGCGGGCTAAAAAATTAATTTTGAGGAAAGAAAATGTATTTATTATTTTCACGGCTCTGCGTTATAAACTTCTGTGAAGCACTTAGGGGTTCAAAGTGCTCACCACACATCTAGATAAGTTCCTTTGGGGGTCTAGTTTCCAAAATGGCGTCACTTGTGGGGGGTTTCTACTGTTTAGGCACATCAGGGGCTCTGCAAATGCAACGTGACGCCCGCAGAGCATTCCATCAAAGTCTGCATTTCAAAACGTCACTACTTCCCTTCCGAACCCCGACGTGTGCCCAAACAGTGGTTTACCCCCACATATGGGGTATCAGCGTACTCAGGAGAAACTGGACAACAACTATTGGGGTCAAATTTCCCCTGTTACCCTTTGGAAAATAAAAAAATCAGGGCTAAAAAAAATTTTTTGAGAAAAGAAATTTTTTATTTTTATTTTCATGGCTCTGCATTATAAACTTCTGTGAAGCACTTGGGGGTTCAAAGTGCTCACCCCACATCTAGATTAGTTCCTTGGGAGGTCTAGTTTCCAAAATGGGGGCACTTATGGGGAAGCTCCAATGTTTAGGCACACAGGGGCTCTCCAAACGCGACATGGTGTCCGCTAATGATTGGAGCTAATTTTCCATTCAAAAAGCCAAATGGTGTGCCTTCCCTTCCAAGCCCTGCCGTGCACCCAAACAGTGGTTTACCCCCACATATGGGGTATCATCGTACTCAGGACAAACTGGACAACAACATTTGGGGTCCAATTTCTCCTGTTACCCTTGGGAAAATAAAAAATTCTGGGCTAAAAATCATTTTTGAGGAAAGAAAAATTATTTTTTATTTTCACGGCTCTGCGTTATGAACTTCTGTAAAGCACTTGTTGGTTTAAAGTGCTCACTATGCATCTAGATAAGTTCCTTGGGGGGTCTAGTTTCCAAAATGGGATCACTTGTGGGGGAGCTCCAATGTTTAGGCACACAGGGGCTCTCCAAACGCGACATGGTGTCCGCTAACGATTGGAGCTAATTTTCCATTCAAAAAGTCAAATGGTGCGCCTTCCCTTCTGAGCCTTGCCATGCGCCCAAACAGTGGTTTACCCCCACATATGAGGTATCGGCGTACTCAGGAGAAATTGCCCAACAAATTTTAGGATCCATTTTATCCTGTTGCCCATGTGAAAATTAAAAAATTGAGGCTACAATAATTTTTTTGTGAAAAAAAAGTACTTTTTCATTTTTACGGATCAATTTGTGAAGCACCTGGGGGTTTAAAGTGCTCACTATGCATCTAGATAAGTTCCTTGGGGTGTCTAGTTTCCAAAATGGGGTCACTTGTGGGGGAGCTCCAATGTTTAGGCACACGGGGGCTCTCCAAACGCGACATGGTGTCCGCTAAAGATTGGAGCCAATTTTTCATTCAAAAAGTCAAATGGCGCTCCTTCCCTTCCGAGTTCTGCCGTGCGCCCAAACAGTGGTTTACCCCCACATATGAGGTATCAGCGTACTCATAACAAATTGGACAACAACTTTCGTGGTCCAGTTTCTCCTTTTACCCTTGGCAAAATAAAAAAATTGTTGCTAAAAGATCATTTTTGTGACTAAAAAGTTAAATGTTCATTTTTTCCTTCCATGTTGCTTCTGCTGCTGTGAAACACCTGAAGGGTTAATAAACTTCTTGAATGTGGTTTTGAGCACCTTGAGGGGTGCAGTTTTTAGAATGGTGTCACTTTTGGGTATTTTCAGCCATATAGAACCCTCAAATTGACTTCAAATGTGAGGTGGTCCCTAAAAAAAATGGTTTTGTAAATTTTGTTGTAAAAATGAGAAATCACTGGTCAAATTTTAACCCTTATAACTTCCTAGCAAAAAAAAATGTTGTTACCAAAATTATGCTGATGTAAAGTAGACATGTGGGAAATGTTATTTATTAACTATTTTGTGTCACATAACTCTCTGGTTTAACAGAATAAAAATTCAAAATGTGAAAATTGAGAAATTTTCAAAATTTTTGCCAAATTTCAGTTTTTTTCACAAATAAACTCAGAAATTATCGACCTAAATTTACCACTAACATGAAGCCCAATATGTCACGAAAAAACAATCTCAGAATCGCTAGGATCCGTTGAAGCGTTTCTGAGTTATTACCTCATAAAGGGACACTGGTCAGAATTGCAAAAAACGGCAAGGTCATTAAGGCCAAAATAGGCTGGGTCATGAAGGGGTTAAAGAAATTGATCTGGGCAGGGTTGCTGGCCCATTTTTATCCCCTCCGTTTCAGAATTTTTGGATTTCCTCTCTTGGTATCGTCCCAAAAAAGAGGTCGGCTTTTTTCGGTTAATTCACCATCTATCCTACCCGCAAGGCTTATCACTAAATGACAAGGTAGATAAGGCTCTTTGCTCTGTTAACTATTCTTCATTTGATAATGCTTTGGACATTCTTAAGAGGTTTGGTCAAAATGCTTTAATGTCTAAGTCAGACATTAAATCGGCATTCAGACTTCTCCCTGTACATCCAAATGGGTTTAGTTCTTTGGGGTTTTATTTTGAGGATTGTTTTTTCTTTGATAAATGCTTACACATGGGTTTTTCTTTATCTTGTTTTTATTTTGAAAGCTTTTCTTTTTTTTGCATTGGGTCCTAGAGTTTAATTCTCATAATGTGGGCATTTTACACTGTTTAGATGATTTCCTTTTTGTTGGCCCAGCTTCATCTCCAGACTGTTCCAAAACTCTCAACAATTTTATCAAGCAATACCACAACTTTGGCATATCTATCGCCCACGAGAAGACTGTTGGTCCAACAAATTCTATCGAATATTTGGGTATTACATTAAATTCTCTAAAAATGGAGTCCAGACTTCCAGAGGATAAAATTCTTAAATTATGCACTGCCTTGTCAAATTTCTTGTCTAAAAATAAGGTTACCCTTAGAGAAATACAATCTCTATTAGGGTTGTTAAGGTTCGCATTGCGTATTATTCCAATAGGCCGTGTTTTTTCCAGAAGCCTTTATGACACTACAAAGGGCCTTTCATCTCCTAATTCTCATGTTAGGGTTCGTTCAGAATTAACCCCTTAGTGACAGAGCCAATTTGGTACTTAATGACAAGGCCAATTTTTACAATTCTGACCACTGTCAATTTATGAGGTTATAACTCTGGAACGCTTCAACGGATCCTGCTGATTCTGAGAATGTGTCTTCGTGACATATTGTACTTCATGTTAGTGGTAACATTTCTTCGATATTACTTGCGTTTATTTATGAAAAAAATGGAAATATGGCAAAAAAAATTAAAATTTTGCAATTTTCAAACTTTGTATTTTTATGCCCTTAAATCAGAGAGATATGTCACAAAAAATTGTTAACAAATAACATTTCCCACATGTCTACTTTATATCAGCACAATTTTGGAAACACATTTTTTTTTTGTTAGGGAGTTATAAGGGTTAAAAGTTGACCAGCAATTTCTCATTTTTACAACACCATTTTTTTTTTAGGGACCACATCACATTTGAAGTCATTTTGAGGGGTCTATATGATAGAAAATACCCAAGTGTGACACCATTCTAAAAACTGCACCCCTCAAGGTGCTCAAAACCACATTCAATAAGTTTATTAACCCTTGACGTGCTTCACAAGAACTGAAACAATGTGGAAGGCAAAAATGAACATTTAACTTTTTTTTGCAAACATTTTACTTCAGAACCATTTTTTTTTATTTTCACAAGTGTAAAAAACAGAAATTTAACCATAAATGTTGTTGTGCAATTTCTCCTGAACACGCCGATACCCCATATGTGGGGGTAAACCACTGTTTGGGCGCACCGCAGAGCTTGGAAGAGAAGGAGCGCCGTTTGACTTTTTCAATGCAGAATTGGCTGGAATTGAGATAGGATGCCATGTCGCGTTTGGAGAGCCCCTGATGTGCCTAAACAGTGGAAACCCCCCACAAGTGACACCATTTTGGAAACTAGACCCCTTAAGGAACTTATCTAGTTGTGTGGTGAGCACTTTGAGCCCCCAAGTGCTTCACAGAAGTTTATAAAGTAGATCCGTGAAAATAAAAAATCGCATTTGTTTACACAAAAATGATCTTTTTGCCCACAAATTCTTATTTTCACAAGGGTAACAGGAGAAATTAGACGACAAAAGTTGTGCAATTTCTTCTGAGTATGTTGATACCCCATATGTGGGGGTAAACCACTGTTTGGGTGCACCGCAGTGCCGTTTTACTTTTTCAATGTACAGTAGAATTGGCTGGAATTGAGATAGGATGCCATGTCGTGTTTGGAGAGCCCCTGATGTGCCTAAACAGTGGAAACCCCCCACAAGTGACACCATTTTGGAAACTAGACCCCTTAAGGAACTTAACTAGATGTGAGCACTTTAAACCCCCAGGTGCTTCTCAGAAGTTTATAACGTAGAGCCGTGAAAATAAAAAATCGCATTTTTTCTACAAAAATGATCTTTTTGCCCCAAAATTTTTATTTTCACAAGGGTAACAGGAGAAATTAGACCTCAGACGTTGTTGTGCAATTTCTCCTGAGTACATCGATACCCCATATGTGGGGGTAAACCACTGTTTGAGCGCACTGCAGAGCTTGGAAGAGAAGGAGTGCCATTTTACTTTTTCAATGTAGAATTGGCTGGAATTGAGATCGGACACCATGTCGCGTTTGGAGAGCCACTGATGTGCCTAAACAGTAGAAACTCCCCACAAGTGACCCCATTTTGGAAACTAGACCACTTAAGGAACTTATCTAGATGTGTGGTGAGCACTTTAAACCCCCAAGTGCGTCACAGAAATTTATAAAGTAGAGCCGTGAAAATAAAAAATCCTTTTTTTTTCCTCAAAAATGATTTTTTAGCCTGCAATTTTTTATTTTCTCAAGGGTAACAGGAGAAATTGAACCCCAAAATTTATTGTGCAATTTATGCTGAGTAGGCTGATACCCCATATTTTGGGGTAAACCACTGTTTGGGCGCATGGCAGAGCTCGGAAGGGAAGGAACGCCATTTTGGAATGCAGACTTTGATAGAATGGTCTGCGGGCGTTATGTTGCGATTGCAGAGCCCCCGATGTACCTAAACAGTAGAAACCCCCCACAAGTGACCCCATTTTGGAAACTAGACCCCCCAAGGAACTTATTTAGATGTGTGGTGAAAACTTTGAATGCCCAAGTGCTTCACAGAAGTTTATAATGCAGAGTCGTGAAAATAAAAATAAAAATGTTTTTTCACAAAAAAGATTTTTAAGCCCCCAAATTTTTATTTTGACAAGGGTAACAAGAGAAATTGGACCTCAAAAGTTGTTGTCCAATTTGTCCTGAGTACACTGATACCCCATGTGTGGGGGGGACCACTGTTTGAGCGCATGGCAGAGCTCGGAAGGAAGGAACGCCATTTTGAAATGCAGACTTTGATAAAATGGTCTGCGGGCATTATGTTGCGTTTTCAGAGACCCTGATGTACCTAAACAGTAGAAACCCCCCACAAGTAACCCCATTTTGGAAACTAGAGCCCCCAAAGAACTTATCTAGATGTGTGGTGAGAACTTTGAATGCCCAAGTGCTTCACAGACGTTTATAATGCAGAGTTGTGAAAATAAAAAATATTTTTTTTTCCACAAAAAAGATTTTTTAGCCCCCAAGTTTATATTTTCACAAGGGTAACAGGAGAAATTGGACCCCAAAAGTTGTTGTCCAATTTATCCCGAGTATGCTGATGCCCCATATGTGGGGGTAAACCACTGTTTGGGTGCACGGCAGAGCTCGGAAGGGAGGGAGCACCATTTGACTTTTTGAGCGCAAAATTGGCTGTGGCGTTTAGAGACCCCCTGATGTACCTAAACAGTGGAAACCCCCCAAATCTAACTCCAACCCCAACACACCCCTTAGGCTTCTTTCACACTTCAGTTGTTTGGCGTCAGTCAGCTCCGACATAGTGACGGATTGACGGATCCGTCACAATTGTTGAGAAAACGGTTCTAACGGATCAGTTTTTTTGACGGATCCGTTACTTGGGGGTTGTCTGGGAAAAGTATCTACTTTTTGGAGCATGCGCAATTGAAAAAGTGGATTGGGGCAACGGATCCGCTGAAATGACGGTAACGACGGATCCGTCGCCAATAGGCGGCCATTCTATGGAATGACGAACTTCGCGAACCGCCATTTCGGCGCAGACAAAAACGTTAAAATGGCCGTCAATGTCTTGATGACGTCCGCCAAATCTCGACGCATCCGTCGCATGGCGGATGGAACGGACGACCACCCGCCACAATCCGTCGCTAATGCATGTCTATGGGAAAATAGCGGATCCGCCAAAAAAATGGCGGATCCGCTATTTGACGAAAATGGCGGTTTCAGACTGACGCCAAAAGACTGAAGTGTGAAAGAGGCCTAACCCTAATGCCAACCCGATCCATAATCCTAATCACAACCCTAAGGATAATCGCAACCCTAACCCCAAAACAACCATAACCCTAATCAGAACCCTAAATCCAACACACCCCTAATCCTAATCTCAACCCTAACCTCAAACCTAATCCCAATACACCCCTAATCCCAAACGTAACCCTAATGCCAACCCTAATCCAAACCCTAATCCCAACTCTAACCCTAACTTTAGCCGCAACCCTAGTCCTAACTTTAGCCCTAACCCTAACTTTAGCCCCAACTCTAGCCCTAACTTTAGCCCCCAACCCTAACCCTAGCCCTAACCCTAAATTTAGCCCCAGCCCTAACCCTAAATTTAGCCCCAACCCTAATCCTAAATTTAGCCCCAACCCTAATCCTAAATTTAGCTCCAACCCTAACCCTAACGCTAATTTTAGCCCCAACTCCTCTCTCCTGCCGGCCATTAGATGGCAGTAGAGAGCGGGCGCACTGCGCATGCGCCCGCCATTTTCTTTCTATAGGAAGAAGCCGGCCGGCAGGAGGGGACGCAGGAGGACCCAGGGACACTGGTAAATATGATAATATGATAGGGTCCCCGAATCCCCCTATTTCTCTGTCCTCTGATGTGCGATCACATCAGAGGACAGAGAATTACACATCGCTTTTTTTTTTTTTTTTGCGGTCGCCGGTAAACAGTTGATTACCGGCGATCGCAAAACAGGGGTCGGTAAAAACTGACCCCGATCATGTTCTTTGGGGTCTCGGCTATCCCCAGCAGCCGAGACCCCAAAGATCTCCCGGGTGACGGCCGGCGGGCGCACTGCGCATGCGCCCACCATTTTTTTTGCCGGAAGAAGATGGCGGCGCCCATCGGGAGCCACGAGGAGCACCGGGGGAGACAGGTGAGTATCGGGAGGCGATCAGGGACCCCATTTCTCTGTCCTCCGATGTGCGATCACATCGGAGGACAGAGAAATTAAATGGCACATCGCGTTTTGGTTTTTTTTGCGACCGCCGGTAAACGGTTAATTACCGGCGATCGCAACTCGGGGGTCGGTAAAAAACCCCCGAATCATGTTCTCTGGGGTCTCGGCTACCCCCGGTAACCGAGACACCAGAGAAAATCCGACTCTGGGGGGCGCTATTCACTTTTTCCACAGCGCCGTTAATTAACGGCGCTGTGGTTTAAGTACCCTTAGCGG
The DNA here is from genome assembly GCF_051348905.1 of Ranitomeya variabilis. Taxonomy (NCBI): domain Eukaryota; kingdom Metazoa; phylum Chordata; class Amphibia; order Anura; family Dendrobatidae; genus Ranitomeya; species Ranitomeya variabilis. The sequence continues at coordinate 566,006,256 of NC_135237.1, read as the reverse complement.
CCGCTGTTAAAAGGCGTATCGGCGGTCGCTAAGGGGTTAAAGGGGGACGCAAAAATTTGGCTCAGCTTTTCTTTCTGAATTCAATGGAGATCTTGTTGGCAGTCCTCATTCGTCTCTGCTGAACCTTTTACTTTTATTTTTTTCTGCTGAAGTTTTCGGTTGCGGTATTTTGTTTTCATCGCATTGGGCCTCGTTACAATGGTCTGACAGTTGGATGTCCAATGAAATGACTCAGAACTTAATGGTTTTGGAGCTCTTTTCAATTTTTTTGGGCATTTATTTATGGGGACCAATGATGCAGAATTCTAGAATTGTATTATTTTCCTCAAATCAAGGGGTAATTTTTTCCATTAACACTTTATCTTCTAAAAATACATGTGCTGCAAAAATTTGGAGACAGTTAGTTCTAGCTTGTTTGAAATCTAACATATGGCTTAAAGCTAATCTAGGAAAAAGCAGATTTGTTGTGGCAGCCAATTCTTTGCGTACTCGTCCGTGGTCAATTTTTCGCCAACAGGTTCCCAACGCAGATGTCGGAGCGACCCTCTGCCCACAATCGGTTTGGGACATAATTTCAGTTTAATTCCCCATTTTATCGAACACTCGCTATAAAATAGATCATGGGCTGATTATTCGGCTACGTGGATCAATTGGAATAATTTTTGTAATATATATGGTTTTGATACGACAGTTTCTAGCTCCATTTCGGCTTTGAAATTTGCAGAGTCACTTGTAATCAAAGGCCACTCATACTCTACATTAGCGAAATGTTTTGCAGGAGTCTCCTTCTGTTTAAAACTCTTTGGTAAAGCTGTATTGTCAAGTCTTTTTCCGGTAAGGCAATTTTTAACCCCTTCATGACCCAGCCTATTTTGACCTTAATGACCTGGCCATTTTTTTGCAATTCTGACCAGTGTCCCTTTATGATGTAATAACTCAGGAACGCTTCAACGGATCCTAGACATTCTGAGATTGTTTTTTGTGACATATTGGGCTTCATGTAAGTAGTAAATTTAGGTCGATAATTTTTGCGTTTATATGTGAAAAAGTAGGAAATTTTGTGAAAACTTTAAAAATTTCGCAATTTTCAAATTTTGAATTTTTATTCTGTTAAACCAGAGAGTTATGTGACACAAAATAGTTAATAAATAACACTACCCACATGTCTACTTTACATCAGCACAATTTTGGAAACAAATTTTTTTTTTGCTAGGAAGTTATGAGGGTTAAAATTTGACCAGTGATTTCTCATTTTTACAACAAAATTTACAAAACCATTTTTTTTAGGGACCACCTCACATTTGAAGTCATTTTGAGGGTTCTATATGGCTGAAAATACCCAAAAGTTACACCATTCTAAAAACTGCACCCCTCAAGGTGCTCAAAACCACATTCAAGAAGTTTATTAACCCTTCAGGTGCTTCACAGCAGCAGAAGCAACATGGAAGGAAAAAATGAACATTTCACTTTTTAGTCACAAAAATGATTTTTAGCAACAATTTTTTTATTTTCCCAAGGGTAAAAAGAGAAACTGGACCCTGAAAGTTATTGCACAATTTGTCCTGAGTACGCCGATACTCCATATGTGGGGGGGAACCACTGTTTGGGCACACGACAGGGCTCGGAAGAGAAGGAGCGCCATTTGACTTTTTGAATGAAAAATAGGCTCCAATCTTTAGCGGACACCATGTCGAGTTTGGAGAGCCCCTGTGTGCCTAAATATTGGAGCTCCTGTTATGACCCCAATGGCGAGGGTCTCAGAGGAACGTGGAAGTCTGCAGAATACAAAAATCCAGCTCATAGGGCAGTGGTAACTGGGTTGACCATATATCTACTCCTAACGCCAACCCTAGAAGTAGCCGGGGATCATTCCTACGTTGATTCTAGATGACACGCGCCAGCCGGAGAATCTAGCTACCCCTAGTAGAGGAAAACCAAGACCTTTCTTGCCTCCAGAGAAGGGGACCCCAAAGCTGGATAGAAGCCCCCCACAAATAATGACGGTGAGGTAAGAGGAAATGACAAACACAGAAATGAACCAGGTTTAGCACAGAGAGGCCCGCTTACTGATAGCAGAATAAAGAAAGGTAACTTATATGGTCAACAAAAACCCTATCAAAATCCACACTGGAAATTCAAGAACCCCCGAACCGTCTAACGGTCCGGGGGGAGAACACCAGCCCCCCTAGAGCTTCCAGCAAAGGTCAGGATATAGATTTGGAACAAGCTGGACAAAAATGCAAAACCAAAACAAATAGCAAAAAGCAAAAGGCAGACTTAGCTGATATAACTGGAACCAGGATCAGTAGACAAGAGCACAGCAGACTAGCTCTGATAACTACGTTGCCAGGCATTGAACTGAAGGTCCAGGGAGCTTATATAGCAACACTCCTAACTAACGACCCAGGTGCGGATAAAAGGAATGACAGAAAAACCAGAGTCAAAAAACTAGTAACCACTAGAGGGAGCAAAAAGCAAATTCACAACAGTACCCCCCCCCCTTAGTGAGGGGTCACCGAACCCTCACCACGACCACCAGGGCGATCAGGATGAGCGGCATGAAAGGCACGAACCAAATCGGCCGCATGAACATCAGAGGCGACCACCCAGGAATTATCCTCCTGACCATAGCCCTTCCACTTGACCAGGTACTGAAGCCTCCGCCTGGAGAGGCGAGAATCCAAGATCTTCTCCACCACGTACTCCAACTCGCCCTCAACCAACACCGGAGCAGGAGGCTCAGCAGAAGGAACTACAGGCACAATGTACCGCCGCAACAAGGACCTATGAAATACATTGTGAATAGCAAACGACACAGGAAGATCCAGACGAAAAGATACAGGATTAAGGATTTCCAATATCTTGTAAGGCCCAATAAAACGAGGTTTAAATTTGGGAGAGGAGACCTTCATAGGAACAAAGCGGGAAGAAAGCCATACCAAATCCCCAACGCGTAGTCGGGGACCCACACCGCGGCGGCGGTTGGCAAAGCGCTGAGCCTTCTCCTGTGACAACTTCAAGTTGTCCACCACATGATTCCAGATCTGCTGCAACCTATCCACCACAGAATCCACCCCAGGACAGTCAGAAGGCTCCACATGACCCGAAGAAAAGCGAGGATGGAAACCAGAGTTGCAGAAAAAAGGCGAAACCAAGGTGGCGGAACTAGCCCGATTATTAAGGGCAAACTCAGCCAACGGCAAGAATGTCACCCAATCGTCCTGATCAGCAGAGACAAAACACCTCAAATAAGCCTCCAAAGTATGATTGGTTCGCTCCGTCTGTCCATTAGTCTGAGGATGGAAAGCAGACGAAAACGACAAATCAATGCCCATCCTACTACAAAAGGATCGCCAGAACCTGGAAACGAACTGGGATCCTCTGTCTGACACAATATTCTCAGGGATGCCGTGCAAACGAACCACGTTCTGGAAAAACACAAGAACCAGATCGGAAGAGGAAGGCAGCTTAGGCAAAGGAACCAAATGGACCATCTTGGAGAAGCGATCACATATCACCCAGATAACGGACATGCCCTGAGATAGCGGAAGATCAGAAATGAAATCCATGGAGATATGTGTCCAAGGTCTCTTCGGGACAGGCAAGGGCAAGAGCAAACCGCTGGCACGAGAACAGCAAGGCTTAGCTCGAGCACAAGTCCCACAGGACTGCACAAATGACCGCACATCCCTTGACAAGGAAGGCCACCAAAAGGACCTGGCCACCAGATCTCTGGTGCCAAAAATTCCCGGGTGACCTGCCAACACCGAGGAATGAACCTCGGAAATGACTCTGCTGGTCCACTTATCCGGGACAAACAGTCTGTCAGGTGGACAAGACTCAGGCCTATCAGCCTGAAATCTCTGCAACACACGTCGCAGATCCGGAGAAATAGCTGACAAGATAACTCCATCTTTAAGAATACCAACAGGATCAGCGACTCCAGGAGCATCAGGCACAAAGCTCCTAGAAAGAGCATTGGCCTTCACATTTTTTGAACCTGGTAAATACGAGACAACAAAATCAAAGCGGGAGAAAAACAATGACCAGCGGGCCTGTCTCGGATTAAGGCGTTTAGCAGACTCGAGATACATCAGATTTTTGTGATCAGTCAAGACCACCACACGATGCTTAGCACCCTCGAGCCAATGACGCCACTCCTCAAATGCCCATTTCATGGCCAACAACTCCCGATTGCCCACATCATAATTTCGCTCGGCAGGCGAAAACTTCCTAGAGAAAAAGGCACAAGGTTTCATAACAGAGCAACCAGGGCCTCTCTGCGACAAAACGGCCCCTGCCCCAATCTCCGAAGCATCCACCTCAACCTGAAAGGGAAGTGAGACGTCAGGCTGGCACAAAACAGGCGCCGAAGTAAACCGGCGTTTCAACTCCTGGAAAGCCTCCACGGCAGCAGGAGCCCAGTTAGCTACATCGGAGCCCTTCTTGGTCATATCCGTCAAAGGTTTCACAATGCTAGAAAAATTAGCGATAAAACGACGGTAGAAGTTAGCGAAGCCCAAGAACTTCTGAAGACTCTTAACTGACGAGGGCTGAGTCCAATCAAGAATAGCTCGGACCTTGACTGGGTCCATCTCCACAGCAGAAGGGGAAAAAATGAACCCCAAAAAGGGAACCTTCTGTACACCAAAGAGACACTTTGAGCCCTTGACAAACAAAGAATTTTCACGCAAAATTTTAAAGACCAACCTGACCTGCTCCACATGCGAATCCCAATTATCAGAAAAAACCAAAATATCATCCAGATAAACAATCAAAAATTTATCCAGATACTTCCGGAAAATGTCATGCATAAAGGACTGAAAAACTGAAGGCGCATTGGAGAGCCCAAAAGGCATCACCAAGTACTCAAAATGACCTTCGGGCGTATTGAATGCGGTTTTCCATTCATCACCTTGCTTAATGCGCACAAGGTTGTACGCACCACGAAGGTCTATCTTGGTGAACCACTTGGCACCCTTAATCCGGGCAAACAAGTCAGACAACAGCGGTAAAGGATACTGAAATTTGACAGTGATCTTATTTAAAAGCCGATAATCAATACAAGGTCTCAAAGATCCGTCCTTTTTTGCCACAAAAAAGAATCCCGCACCAAGAGGGGAAGAAGACGGACGAATATGTCCTTTCTCCAGAGACTCCTTGATATATGAACGCATAGCGGTATGTTCAGGTACCGACAGATTAAACAGTCTTCCCTTAGGAAATTTACTGCCTGGGATCAAATCTATAGCACAGTCACAGTCCCTATGAGGAGGCAGTGCACTGGACTCAGACTCACTGAAGACATCCTGATAATCAGACAAATACTCCGGAACTTCCGAAGGTGTAGAAGAAGCAATAGACACAGGCAGGGAATCCCCATGAATACCACGACAGCCCCAACTTGAGACTGACATAGCCTTCCAGTCCAGGACTGGATTATGGGTCTGTAACCATGGCAGCCCTAAAACAACCAAATCATGCATTTTATGTAAAACCAGGAAACGTATCACCTCGCGGTGTTCAGGAGACATGCACATGGTAACCTGTGTCCAATACTGCGGTTTATTTGCTGCCAATGGTGTAGCATCAATACCCCTAAGAGGAATAGGATTTTCTAATGGTTCAAGAGTAAAACCACAGCGCTTAGCAAATGAGAGATCCATGAGACTCAGGGCAGCACCTGAATCTACAAACGCCATGACAGGATAAGATGACAGTGAGCAAATCAAAGTTACAGACAGAATAAATTTAGGTTGCAAATTACCAACGGTGACAGGACTAACAACCTTAGCTATACGTTTAGAGCATGCTGAGATAACATGTGTAGAATCACCACAGTAGTAGCACAAGCCATTCCGGCGTCTATGAATTTTCCGCTCATTTCTAGTCAGGATTCTATCACATTGCATTAAATCAGGTGTCTGTTCAGACAACACCATGAGGGGATTTGCAGTTTTTCTATCACATTGCACCGAATTAGGTGTCTGTTCAGACAACACCATGAGGGAATTTGCGGTTTTGCGCTCCCGCAACCGCCGGTCAATTTGAATAGCCAGTGCCATAGTATCATTCAGACCTGTGGGAATGGGAAAACCCACCATAACATTCTTAATGGCTTCAGAAAGGCCATTTCTAAAATTAGCGGCCAGTGCACACTCGTTCCAATGTGTCAGCACGGACCATTTCCGAAATTTTTGGCAATACACTTCAGCCTCGTCCTGCCCCTGAGACATAGCCAGCAAGGCCTTTTCTGCCTGAATCTCAAGATTGGGTTCCTCATAAAGTAAACCGAGCGCCAGAAAAAACGCATCAAGATCAGCCAATGCCGGATCTCCTGGCGCCAGCGAAAAAGCCCAATCCTGAGGGTCGCCCCGTAAGAACGAAATAACAATTTTTACTTGCTGAGCAGAATCTCCAGATGAACAGGGTCTCAGGGACAAAAACAATTTACAATTATTCACGAAATTCCTAAACTTAAACCTGTCTCCGGAAAACAGTTCAGGAATCGGTATTTTAGGTTCTGACCTAGGATTTCTGATAACATAGTCTTGTATGCCCTGCACACGAGTAGCCAGCTGGTCCACACTTGTAATCAAGGTCTGGACATTCATGTCTGCAGCAAGCATAGCCACTCTGAGGTAAAGGGGAAGAAGAAAAAAAAAAAACTCAGAATCTTCTTTCTTATAATCCCTCTTCTGCAATGCATTAAACATTTAATACGGGCCTGGCAAACTGTTATGACCCCAATGGCGAGGGTCTCAGAGGAACGTGGAAGTCTGCAGAATACAAAAATCCAGCTCATAGGGCAGTGGTAACTGGGTTGTCCATATATCTACTCCTAACGCCAACCCTAGAAGTAGCCGGGGATCATTCCTACGTTGATTCTAGATGACACGCGCCAGCCGGAGAATCTAGCTACCCCTAGTAGAGGAAAACCAAGACCTTTCTTGCCTCCAGAGAAGGGGACCCCAAAGCTGGATAGAAGCCCCCCACAAATAATGACGGTGAGGTAAGAGGAAATGACAAACACAGAAATGAACCAGGTTTAGCACAGAGAGGCCCGCTTACTGATAGCAGAATAAAGAAAGGTAACTTATATGGTCAACAAAAACCCTATCAAAATCCACACTGGAAATTCAAGAACCCCCGAACCGTCTAACGGTCCGGGGGGAGAACACCAGCCCCCCTAGAGCTTCCAGCAAAGGTCAGGATATAGATTTGGAACAAGCTGGACAAAAATGCAAAACCAAAACAAATAGCAAAAAGCAAAAGGCAGACTTAGCTGATATAACTGGAACCAGGATCAGTAGACAAGAGCACAGCAGACTAGCTCTGATAACTACGTTGCCAGGCATTGAACTGAAGGTCCAGGGAGCTTATATAGCAACACCCCTAACTAACGACCCAGGTGCGGATAAAAGGAATGACAGAAAAACCAGAGTCAAAAAACTAGTAACCACTAGAGGGAGCAAAAAGCAAATTCACAACAAGCTCCCCCACAAGTGACCCCATTTTGGAAACTAGACCCCCCAAGGAACTTATCTAGATGCATAGTGAGCACTTTCAACCCCCAGGTGCTTCACAAACTGATCTGTAAAAATGAAAAAGTACTTCACTTCATTTTTACATGGGCAACAGGATAAATTGGATCCTAAAATTTGTTGAGCAATTTCTCCTGAGTACAGCAAAACCTCACATGTGGGGGTAAACCACTGTTTGGGCGCATGGAAGGGCACAGAAGGAAAGGAGCGCCATTTGACTTTTTGAATGAAAAATTAGCTCCAATCGTTAGTGGACACCATGTCGCGTTTGGAGAGCCTCTGTGTGCCTAAACATTGGAGCTCCCCCACAAGTGACCCCATTTTGGAAACTAGACCTCCCAAGGAACTTATCTACATGTGCGATGAGCACTTTGAGCTCCCAAGTGCTTCACAGAAGTTTATAACGCAGAGCCGTGCAAATAAAAAATCATTTTTCTTTCCTCAAACATTATTTTTTAGCCCGCAATTTTTTATTTTCACAAGGGTAACAGGAGAAATTGGACTCCAAAAGTTTTTGTCCAGTTTGTCCTGAGTACGCAGATACCCCTTATGTGGAGGTAAACCACTGTTTGGGCACATGTCAGGGTTCGGAAGGGAAGTAGTGATGTTTTGAAATGCAGACTTTGATGGAATGGTCTGCTGGCGTCACGTTGCGTTTGCAGAGCCCCTGATGTGCCTAAACAGTAGAAACCCCCCACAAGTTACCCCATATTGGAAACTAGACCCCCCAAAGGAACTTATCTAGATGTGTAGTGAGCACTTTTAACCCCCAAATGCTTCACAGAAATTTATAACGCAGAGCCGTGAAAATAAAAAATCATTTTTTTCTTACAAAAATAAGTTTTTAGCCCCCATTTTGTTATTTTCCCAAGGGTAACAGGAGAAATTAGACCCCTAAAGTTGTTGTGCAATTTTTCCTGAGTATGCTTATGCTCCATATGTTTGGGTAAACCTCTGTTTGGGAGCACGTCGGGGCTCGGAAGGGAGGGAGCACCATTTGACTTAACGCAAGATTGGCTGGAATCAATGGTGGCACCATGTCGTGTTTGGAGACCCCTGATGTGCCTAAACAGTGGAAACCCCTCAATTCAAACTCCAACACTAACCCCAGCACACCCCTACCCTAATCCCAACTCTAGCCATAACCCTAATCACATCCCTAACCCCAACACACCCCTAACCCTAATTCCAACCCTAACCCCAACACACCCCTAATCCCAACCCTAACCACAAGCCTAACCCTATCCCCAACACACCCCTAACCCTAATCTTAACCCTAATTCCAACCCTAACCCTAATTCCAACCCTAACTCTAATTCCAATCCTAACCCTAAGGCTATGTGCCCACGTTGCGGATTCATGTGAGGATTTTTCCGCACAGTTTTTGAAAAATTTACCGTTGATTTCCAGTGTTTTTTGTGCGGATTTCACCCGCGGATTCCTATTGAGGAATAAGTGTAAAACACTGCGGAATCTGCACAAAGAATAGACATGCTGCAGAAAATACAACACAGCGTTTCTGCGCTGTATTTTCTGCACCATGGGCACAGCGGATTTGATTTTCCATACGTTTACATAGTACTGTAAACGTGATGGAAAACTGCTACGAATCCACAGCGGATTGGCAGCCAAATCCGCACCGTGAATTAGCCTAATTCTAACCCTAATTGCAACCCTAACCCTAGTTTAACCCTAACCCTAGTTCTAACCCTAGTTCTAACCCTACCCCTAGTTCTAACCCTAGTTCTAACCCTAGTTCTAACCCTAACCCTAGTTCTAACCCTAGTGGAAAAATAAAAGTAAATATATTTTCTTTATTTTATTATTGTCCCTACCTATGGGGGTGATAAAGGGGGGATTTATTTATTCGTTTTTTTACTTTGATCGCTGTGATAGGTTCTATCACAGTGATCAAAATGTACCTGGAACGAATCTGCCATTTTGGAAGATGGCGGCACCCATGCAGAAGACGGACGGACACCTGGAGGGACACCGGAGGTCGGTAAGTATGCGGGGGTGAGATCGGACTGCGGGGGGAGCAGACAGGAGGATGGAGGGGAGCAGAGCACAGGGCGGGGGCGGTGGATCAGTGGCAAGGGCAGATCGCGGTCTCCAGCCATGGCCGATGATATTGCAGCATCGGCCATGGCTGGATTGTAATATTTCACCACATTTCATAGGTGAAATATTACAAATTGCTCTGATTAGCTGTTTCACTTTCAACAGCCAATCAGAGCGATCGTAGCCACGGGGGAGGGGCGAAGTCACCCCCCTGGGCTGAAGTGCCACTCCCCCTGTCCCTGCAGGTCGGCTGAAATTACAGTTAACCCTTTCACCCGGCCTGCAGGGACGCTATCATTCTGTGACACAGCATATGCGTCACAAGTCAGATTGGCACCGACTTTCATGACGCATACGCTATGTCACAGGTTGGGAAGGGGTTAAAGGGATTAAAGAGGAGCAATTTCAAACCTGACTCCAGACGTCCTATATCTCTTTCTTTGCTAAAGGACCTTTATTCATCTCTTATTTATGTTTGCTTAAATTCAGGTGAAACATTATTATTCAGTTCGGCGTTTTGCCTCTCTATTTTCGAAGCCCTTCGCATTGGCGAAGTAGTTTCGGTCAAGAAATCTGAGCCTTCCGGGCTCATGATTTCTGATCTCATTCTGCACAAATCTTTTATGTTTTTATTTATAATAAAATCTAAAACTGACCAATTGGGTAGGGCACCTAGGTTAAAAATCAATTTGGTTCCAGATCCCAGCATTTGTCCAGTTAATAATCTTTCCAATTGGTTAAAATAAGGCCTAATGTCAAAGGCCCTCTATTCATACACATGGATTACACCCCTGCTACTTTCTTTCAATTTAATTGTATGTTGAAAAAATGTTTATGTTTTTTGGGGAAAGAACATCTTAAAATTACATCTCATTCTTTCAGGATTGGAGCAGCCAGCGAAGCCTCTAGGGCTGGTCTTTGTGATTCTAGGATCAAACAATTAGGAAGATGGGATTCGGGGAGGTTCAAGCTATATGTATGTCACGATCTTTATGAGTATTAATTCTTAATTTTCTTTCAGGTCCAATTGTTGTTTGGATTGTTGGACATTCTTTTGTGTTCTGGGCCCAGAAGAGGGCCAACCAACGGTCTTACTCAGAAAACTTGTCCTTTAGTCCATCTAGTATACAGTTGTTTTGGCATTCTATTCGTGGTATGAGGTGGTCTTCTCTAGTTTTTGAGTTCAATAAATGTTTAAACAAATTCCCTCTTCCTGATTTAGACATATTTCACGTTGCCATTAATGATCTTGGAATGATCAAGACCTTAGACTTAATGGCTTCTATGAGGTCTGATTTTATTTGGCTTAAACAGTTTCTGCCAAATACTGGTTTGTTTTTTCCGAAATCATTCTGAGACATTTGTGGCAACAGACCGAATTTTGTTTTTTGGATAAAATCCCTAAGAGGGTAAATCGTTCTATTGAAAAATTTTTACCCTTAGTTGGCGGTTTTTCTTTCAGGCATGAAGATCTTGAAGGTTTTTTGCCAGAATTGTTTAGGACAGATATGGTCCATCTATCAAATATAGGCCTTGATATATTGAATTTGAATTTTCAGTCTATTGTCAAAAAATGGCTGTGTTGTTTTGGGGGGGACCACGACTCATTGATTCATGGCTGGTGGGAAAATCACCCATTTTATGGGTGGATTGGTTTTTATTGGAACTCTGGAATATTTGGACAGTTGATATGAGTAATCTATTTATTTAATATTTCATTGAGTCGTTATGTAACCCAAAATAAACTTCACGGCCATTTTATTCCAACAAAAGTGATTTCTGTTTCTTTATTTGTATGAATGGGTTTTGTGTGGCCATGTAATGCATCATTAGGCAGCCAGTACAGTATAATGCACCCCGATTAAAAAATAAATCCAATACTCACCTCTCTTCCTTCTTGTTGTTCCCGTGCTCCTCTGGGCACCCGCACATCTCCTGACAGTGGGCGCTGGGTAGTGACGTCATCGCGACCCCCTGTCAGTGTTGGCGTCAGACACTGACAGGGGGATGATGGGAGAGGGAGTGTAATGCTCCCTTTCTCATCATTGCGGTCCGCTGTATCGGCATACAGAAGATACAGCTGACCCTGCGATGATGAGCGGGGGCCCACTGCTGGCACAGGGCCCCCCGCCTCCTCAGGGGCCCCATAGCGGCCGGGCGGCAGAGCAGGGAGATCGATTCTCCCTGCTCTGCCGCAGAATGTAACTGTATCGGCGCGCTGTGCACACACCGATACAGTTACATAGGGTAGCTCCGGTTGGGCCCTCTCAAAGCGCGGGGCCCGGGGCGCCCGCACCCTCTGCCCCCCGGTAGCTACGCTACTGACTCTGAGGTATTCTCACACAGTTTGTAGAGCTTAATGGCCCTCTTACTGGGTATGTATTGTCGGAATGTGAGCCTCCCCTTGAAATGTATTAGGGATTCATCTACACAGATGTCATGTACACCTCTGCAAACTTGTTACTGAAGTGCTCAGTGACTGGCCGAACTTTGAAAAGTCAGTCGAAAAAGTCAGATGGCCTCAAAACATTTGAGTCATGGCCATGAGGAACACTGGAGTATTGTATAAAACATCAACACTCCAATATTGCCAAAGTTCTGGCTTCTTCACTAACCCCTTGTGAAGCAGGGCCCCAAAACATCATAATTTCTACTTCATCTACAGGGGTCCAGGTAGGTTTACAAATTTGTTTGCGCCGTGAGGTTGACAAAAATTATATTTCTGTGACGCCAGTGAGGTCAAACTGAGTTCCTGATAGCGCCACAAAATCAGGACTCTGTGGCTATAGTCTTCGAGGAGTGAGGTCCATACGGGGTCAGTAGCGCTGTTTCATTTTGTGTCCTGGGGCATCTATGTGGAGGTTCGATATCACTTGAGGAAGAGTCAGAAAAATAAAGGAAGGTGTGATCCTCTTCCTCACTTTTATCTAGAAGAGAAAAAAAAAATCCTATCAACTAATCTAAATTATTTTTTTTATTATTTTTATTTATTTTTATTATTTTTTCACATTAAAAAAAAAAGATCTGGAGGTCATTCAGGAAACTCTCATTGATCAGCGCTCGTTGATTGTAGGATGCACACACGGATGTGATTCTTTTTTCCATGCTGACACTAACCCTAACGCAATTCATTAAAAAATACTGTACTAGATGTCAATTACTACAGTATTTTTTTTACTGTCCCTAATCTAAATTATTTTTTTTCTTCTTTTTTTCACACAAAAAACCCAACTAGCGGAGGTTGATCATTGATGTGCGTCAGAGATCAGCGCTCGAAGGCTGTAGAACAGACCCAAGGATCTGATTATTTTTTTCCATGCTGACTCTAACTCTAACTCAATTCAGTAAAAAATACTGTAATAGATGACAATTACTACAGTATATTTTACTATCCCTAATTACATTTTTTTTCTTTTTTACTTAAAAAAAATAAAACAACCGGAGGTTGATCATTGATGTGCGTCAGTGATCAGCGCTCGATTACTATAGGATGGATACACGGATCTAATTCTTTTTTTCCACTCTGACACCAACTCAATTCAGTAAGAAATATTGTAGTAGACAACGATCACTCAGAATATTTTTACTATCCATAATCTGCTTCTTTCAACTAATCTAAATTATTTTTTACTCAATTAAGTTTTCACAAAAAAGGGGGGGGAGAGGGGGATTGGGTTGGAATAGGAAATATTAGGCAAGGATCAAGGAGGAATCAGGAACTCTTCTCTCTTCAGCAAGAGCATGAGCCCCAGCAGTGATGCACAGGCTTCAAAAAGTCTGGGGCACCACAAGGCCCAGCACAATTCGACAGATGAGCACAGTGACTGCTGTGTAACATCTCCAAGTTGGAGTGAGGAAGTTCAGAGCGGTCATGGTGGGGTCAGATCACGTCTGTGCATTCTGGTGCGATCGAAATCATTGTCAATCGCGCCAATCACGGCTGGCCCTTGTGATGCTGTGGTTGCTAAGCTCCAGCCTGTGATCGGTGCTCTTACAGTACAGATCGTAGGTTGGACATCAGTGTTTCAAGGAATTTCAGGCAATACTGAAAACGCTGTGATTTGCTGTTCAGGATTGTTAAGAATCACAGTGATTGTAGTTGTGGGGGATTGGGGAGGCAGCGACACCCCCAAGGATGATGACTGCTGCAAAATGTCTCAGGCATATGAATGCGATCATCGTGGCACCCGCAGTTCCACATTTTAGTACTGGGTACTTTCAAGGTCAGGAAGGGGTTAATATCAGCTCACAGCTGTCTACTTAGCTTTACTGGTTATTAACAAGTGGTGACCCCCCGTAAAAAAAATTCTGTCATCGCTTACTCGGAATCAGAAGGAATGCTGCTGTATCGGGAGAAATGCTGCTATGTCGGTAAAGATGCGTGTTGGTAGGGATGCTGCTGATTCAACAGAAATGATGCTTTATCGGAAGGGATGCTGCTGTATCAGGAGAGATGCTACTGTGTCGGGAGAGATGCTTCTGTGTTGTCGGAGATGGTGCTGTGTCGGGAGAGATACTGCTGTATCTGGAGACATACTGTGGTATCGGGAGAGATGCTGCTGTTTCAGAAGGTATGCTGCTGTATTGGGAGACATGCTGTGTCGGGAGAGGTGCTGTATCGGGAGAGATGCTGTTGTGTCAGGAGATAAGATGCTGTATGAGGAGAGATGCTGCTGTGTTGAAGGGGTGTGCTGTTGTGTTGGAAGAGATGCTGCTGTGTTGGGAGAGATGCTGCTGCATCGGGAGATATGCCGCTGTATGAGGAGAGATGCTGCTGTATCGGGAGAGATGCTGGACTGGCAGGAGAGATGCTACGGTATTGTAGGAGATGCTGCTGTGTTGGGAGAGATGCTGCTGTGTCGGGAGAGATGCTGCTGTGTCGGGAGAGATGCTGCTGTGTCAGGTGAGATGCTGCTGTGTCGGGAGAGATTTTGCTTTGACGGGTGAGATGCTGCTGTGTCGGGAGAGATGCTGCTGTGTCGGGATAGATGCTGTTTTATTGGAGGAGATGCTGCTGTGTCTGGAGAGATGCTGCTGTGTTGGGATAGATGCTGCTGCATTGGGAGAGATGCTGCTGTGTTGGTGGAGGTGCTGCTGTGTCAGGAGAGATGCTGCTGTGTTGGAGGAAGTGCTGCTGTAATGGGAGAGATGGTGCTGTGTAGGGAGAGATGCTGTATCAGGAGAGATGCTGCTGTATTGGGAAAGGTGCTGCTGTGTTGGGAGAGATGCTGCTGTGTAGGGAGAGATGCTGCCATGTCGGGAGAGATGCTGTTGTGTCGGGAGAGATGCTGTTGTGTCGGGATAGATGCTGCTGTGTTGGGATAGATGCTGCTTTATTGGAGGAGATGCTGCTGTGTCTGGAGAGATGCTGCTGTGTCAGGAGAGATGCTGCTGTGTTGGAGGAAGTGCTGCTGTAATGGGAGAGATGCTGCTGTGTAGGGAGAGATGCTGTATCAGGAGAGATGCTGCTGTATTGGGAAAGGTGCTGCTGTGTTGGGAGAGATGCTGCCATGTCGGGAGAGATGCTGTTGTGTCGGGAGAGATGCTGCTGTGTCAGGAGAGATGCTGCTGTGTTTGGAGAGATGCTGCCATGTCGGGAGAGATGCTGTTGTGTCGGGAGAGATTCTGCTGTGATGGGAGAGATGCTGTATCTGGAGAGATTCTGCTGTGTCGGAGGAGATGCTGCTGTGTCGGGAGAGATGCTGCTGTGTCGAGAGAGATGCTGTTGTGTCGGGAGAGATGCTGCTGTGTCAGGAGAGATGCTGCTGTGTTTGGAGAGATGCTGCCATGTCGGGAGAGATGCTGTTGTGTCGGGAGAGATGCTGCTGTGATGGGAGAGGTGCTGTATCTGGAGAGATTCTGCTGTGTCGGAGGAGATGCTGTTGTGTCGGGAGAGATGCTGCTGTGTCAGGAGAGATGCTGCTGTGTTTGGAGAGATGCTGCCATGTCGGGAGAGATGCTGTTGTGTCGGGAGAGATGCTGCTGTGATGGGAGAGGTGCTGTATCTGGAGAGATTCTGCTGTGTCGGGAGAGATGCTGATGTGTTGGGAGAGATTCTTCTGTGTCTGTAGAGATGCTGCTGTGTAGGAGGGATGCTGCTGTGTCGGGAGAGATGCTGCTGTGTTGGGAGAGATACTGCTGTATCTGGAGACATACTGTGGTATCGGGAGAGATGCTGCTGTTTCAGAAGGTATGCTGCTGTATTGGGAGACATGCTGTGTCGGGAGAGGTGCTGTATCGGGAGAGATGCTGTTGTGTCAGGAGATAAGATGCTGTATGAGGAGAGATGCTGCTGTGTTGGGAGAGATGCTGTTGTGTTGGAAGAGATGCTGCTGTGTTGGGAGAGATGCTGCTGCATCGGGAGATATGCTGCTGTATGAGGAGAGATGCTGCTGTATCGGGAGAGATGCTGGACTGGCAGGAGAGATGCTACGGTATTGTAGGAGATGCTGCTGTGTTGGGAGAGATGCTGCTGTGTCGGGAGAGATGCTGCTGTGTCGGGAGAGATGCTGCTGTGTCGGGAGAGATGCTGCTGTGTTTGGAGAGATGCTGCTGTGTTGGGAGAGATGC
The DNA here is from genome assembly GCF_051348905.1 of Ranitomeya variabilis. NCBI lineage: Eukaryota > Metazoa > Chordata > Amphibia > Anura > Dendrobatidae > Ranitomeya > Ranitomeya variabilis. Next base: position 565,990,081 of record NC_135237.1, on the reverse strand, counting down.
TGTTGTGTTGGAAGAGATGCTGCTGTGTTGGGAGAGATGCTGCTGCATCGGGAGATATGCCGCTGTATGAGGAGAGATGCTGCTGTATTGGGAGAGATGCTGGACTGGCAGGAGAGATGCTACGGTATTGTAGGAGATGCTGCTGTGTTGGGAGAGATGCTGCTGTGTAGGGAGAGATGCTGTTGTGTCGGGAGAGATGCTGCTGTGTCAGGAGAGATGCTGCTGTGTAGGGAGAGATGCTGCCATGTCGGGAGAGATGCTGTTGTGTCGGGAGAGATGCTGCTGTGTCAGGAGAGATGCTGCTTTATTGGAGGAGATGCTGCTGTGTCTGGAGAGATTCTGCTGTGTCGGAGGAGATGCTGCTGTGTCGGGAGAGATGCTGATGTGTTGGGATAGATGCTGATGTGTTGGGAGAGATTCTGCTGTGTAGGGAGAGATGCTGTATCAGGAGAGATGCTGCTGTATTGGGAAAGGCGCTGCTGTGTTGGGAGAGATGCTGCTGTGTAGGGAGAGATGCTGCCATGTCGGGAGAGATGCTGTTGTGTCGGGAGAGATGCTGCGGTGTCAGGAGATATGCTGCTGTGTTTGGAGAGATGCTGCCATGTCGGGAGAGATGCTGTTGTGTCGGGAGAGATGCTGCTGTGATGGGAGAGGTGCTGTATCTGGAGAGATTCTGCTGTGTCGGAGGAGATGCTGCTGTGTCTGTAGAGATGCTGCTGTGTAGGAGGCATGCTGCTGTATTTGGAGAGATGCTGCTGTTCTGTCGGGAGAGATTCTTCTGTGTCGGGAGAGATGCTGCTGTGTCACAGGGAGCTTTAATGTTACAGGGGCTGTACAGGTTTCATCTCTCATCCTAACCATTTGACAGGTGGAGCACTTGTCGAGGTAACAGAAGAATAATCATCATTGTGCGTAGGTCGCTATTTATTTTTTTGTTGGATTGTCTGTATATGAAATGAGGCTTCAGTCGATACTTTAGGGGCCCTGTGCACCTCTATGGAAGCCCTATGATGCCTTCATTCACAATGGAGTCATTCGGGTTTGTGCATAAGCTCATTTTCTTCCTCATTTCCTGCATTGTTGCATGTAGCTGGATATTTGCAGCCCTGATGTCATTATGTGCAGAATTACATATATACTAAAATGACCTTTTTTCCCTTCATACAAATCTATCACTGAGCAATCATACAGTCTACTCTAGCATGTCTACAGGCAGACTCTCCTCCTGCACTGCTGTATACACACACACACCGGCGCCCTTATATACCCTGCTCTCAGGTCACATGACCACCACACTGCACAGCACCAGGCCATGTGGCTGCACCTTTTATCTGAATGACTGTCCTGGCCAATCACAGGCGGCTGCTCATTACTCCTGATTTTCATTGGAAGATTAGGAGGCGTGTGGATAAATCTGCATTCAGGAAAGTTAACCCCTTCAGCGCAGCAGGTTAGTGAGTGTTCACAGACACATGACACCAGGAGGAGAAGCAGCAGGTGAGGAATCTGCAGGAAGGAATCTACAGGACATGTCCGTCCATAGATACAGAGGGCACATGTTCAGTACAAGCGGATCTGCTGACAGTCCTGGGATTGTAGCCTGAGCCGTCCATTCCCAGGGTGTCTGCTGGGTCCCCCCAATCACTGTCCTTCCTCCCCCAGGAGCAGGGATTCCCCCAGCTGATCGTGGAGAGTCGTCATCCGGCTGCGGAGAAGGAGGTAGGTGGGAAGTGAGCGGCGCCGTCACACAGGTCCGTATTCACACTGCGGCAGCGGATCTAAGGAATCGTCACCTTCTCCATCCCATAACCTGACAACGAGCAGATCGCGGCCAGAATGGGAGGAGGACACTTTGAGGCTACAGTAAGGCTATGTGCACACGTTGCAGATTTGGGTGCAGAATTCTCTGCACAAAATCTGTATCTCCTGGCAGAAAATACAGGTGCAGATTTGATGCGTTTTTCTTGTGGATTTTGTGCGGATTTCATGCGTTTTTTTACCTCTGCGGATTTCTATTATGTAATGGGTGCAGAAACGCTGCAGAACTGCACAAAATAATTGACATGCTCCTTTTCTTGAATTTGATGCATTTTCAGTGCAGACTTTTCCGCACCATTACCACAGCATTTTTTTTTTTTGCCATTAATTTACATTGTACTGTAAATCACTAGTATATCTGTAACGTTTCTGCGCTGAAAAAAACGCTGCAGTTCTGCAGGAAATCTGCAACATGTGCACATAGCCTACGAACTGTTGTAAAGAACTCTGTGGATCCCGTCACTAATTAATGTGGGCGCTTGTGTTTCGGGTTTGTTTCTTCTATTCGCTGCTTTTATCGCTTTTTTTTTTAGTAAGAATTACAGAAAATGATGTGTTATGCAGTGTTACATAGGACTGCAGGTGACATCTACTACATTATCTGTACTCAGTTACCTGTGATGTTACATAGGACTGCAGGTGACATCTACTACATTATCTGTACTCAGAGAGTTATCACTGTGTTACCTGTGGTGTTACATAGGACTGCAGGTGACATCTACTACATTATCTGTACTCAGAGAGTTATCACTGTGTTACCTGTGGTGTTACATAGGACTGCAGGTGACATCTACTACACTATCTGTACTCAGAGAGTTATCACTGTGTTATCTGTGATGTTACATAGGACTGCAGGTGACATCTACTACATTATCTGTACTCAGTTACCTGTGGTGTTACATAGGACTGCAGTCATTTATCCTTGGTGCTCTCTCTGCATATTTCACAGTGGGGGGGGTGATCGTCGTCTATTTTTTATATTATCTATCTAAACAAACAGTACTTGACACCTCGTGGGACTGGAGTTGATAACGAGTTGTTAAAGTGGAAATCATAAACTTCTGCTGCCAAAAAAGATTCTAGATGTAAGTGCAAACTGATCATGTGAGTAATAGAAAGTGAAGGGACTGGTGTCCAGGGAATGGGGCGGTGGGCCTTGTGTTCTGGGTGCTAAGATGGTAGGGGGGCAACAGTCCACTCTGGTCTTATCAGGGTATTTAGATACAGAGCACAACAAGAAATGGTGTTAAGGGATGTTCACAAGTTTCAAAGTTATCCCCTATTCATGGTATATGGCAGTGTTTGCCAACTCTGGTCCTCAACAGCCACCAACAGGTCATGTCTTCAGGATTTCCATACAAATGATCAATGTAAATCAAAATTAATATCCCATGGAGGTCTGGATTTCAAATGATACTTAAAATCCAAGTGGAAAATCAAATTACAGGCTGACCCAACTTCACTAGAAATGCCTCAAGACAAGGACATGATGCTCAGTAGTGTGTGTGGCCTCCACATGCCTGTATGACCTTCCTTCTCCTGATGAGGTGGCGGACATTCTCCTGAGGGATCTCCTCCCAGATGTGGATTAAAACATCAGTCAACTCTTCGAGATATAATGTCCCAGATGTGCTCCATTGGATTCAAGTCTGGGGAACTGGCAGCCAAGCCCATAACATCAATGCCTTCATTATGCAGGAACTGCTGACACACTTCAGCCACATGAGACCTACCCTTGTCATTTATCAGAAAGAACCCAGGGCCCACTGCATCTGCTTATGGTCTCACAATGGGTCTGAGGAGCATTCAAGGTACCTCTGGCTAGCACACGAAGGGTTGTGCGGCCCTCCAAGGAAATGCATCTCCACATCATTACTGACTCACTACCAAACCAGTCATGCTGGAGGATGTTACAAGGAGCAGAACGTTCTCGATTACGTATCCAGACTCTGTCATATGTGCTCACTGTGAACCTGCTCTCATCCATGAAGAGCACAAGTGCCAATGTCGAATCTGCCAATCTTGGTGTTCCCTGAAAATTGCCAATCGCCCTGCATGGTGTTGGGTTGTAAGCGCAACACCCACTTGTGAAGGTTGGGCCCTAATGGAGTCTGTTTATGACAGTTTGAGCAGACACATGGATGTTAGTGGCCTGCTGGAAGCAGGTAGCAATCCTGATGTTGGGCTGTTGTCCTACGGCCCCTCCACACCTCTTGGTGTACTGGCCTGTCTCCTGATATCTGCTCCATGCTCTGGACACTGTGCTAACACACAGGTACTCTTCTTACCATAGCTCACATTCAGCATCGGACTGGAGCACCTTGGGCCCACCAGAGAAAATCATTCTTGGGGCCCTCTATGTAGCTACACAGAAATAAATTCAAGACCACCATTTGTGCGGTAAAAAGCGCTAATATCAGGGTATAATATAAGGTAGTTCATGTCCTAATTATGTAGCAGGAGTTTGGGTAGCCCCTTCATGGAATATAATGCAGCCCCCCTCATAGGGTATAATACAGCACCCCACAAAATATGCAACACCCTCATAAGGTATAATGCAGCCCCTCATAGAATATAATGTAGCACCCTCATATGGCATAATGCAGCCCCTCCACAGAATATAATGCAACCCCCTCATAAGGCAGCCCCCATAGAATATACTGTAGCCCCCTCATAGGGAATAATGCAGCCCATATAGTATGATGTAGCCGACTGAGAGAAAAATGCTGCCCCACACATAATATTATGCAGCTCCTCCACAGAATATAATATAGCCCCGTCGTAGTATAATGTAACCCCCTCATAAGGCAGCCCCCCATAGAATATACTGTAGCCCCCTCATAAGGCATAATGCAGCTCCCCTCGTATAGTATGATGTAGCCCCCTGAAAGAATAATGCAGCCCCCCACATATAATATAATGCAGTCCATCCACAGAATATAATGTAGCCCCCTCAGAGTATAATGCCACCCTCTCATAAGGCAGCCCCCCATAGAATATACTGTAACCCCCTCATAGGGCATAATGCAGCTCCCCTCACATAGTATGTAGCCCCCTGAGAGAATAATGCAGCCAACACATATAATATAATGCAGCCCCTACACAGAATTTAATGCAGCTCCCCTCATATAGTATGATGCAGCCCCTACAGAATTATAATGTAGCCCCCTCATAGGGTGTAATGCAGGCCCCCTCCACCATCATCATTGTTCTTCCCCTTCACCAGTGTACTGATTACCACCTCCATCATTGCCTTCTCACCCACCACCTCTATTATTGCCTCCTTTCCCACCACCATTTTCCTTTCCACCACTACCATCTTTGCCCTTTACACCACAACCATCACTGCCTTCCCCACCACCACCATCATCATCATTGCCTCCCCCACTACCATCATCATTGCCTCCCCATCACCACCATCATCATTGCCTTCACCACCATCATCATTGCCTCTCCCCACACACACAGACAGGGACACACGGCACACACACGCAGGCAGAGACACACACGCAGGCAGAGACGCACACACAGGCACACACACAGCCGCACGCAGGCAGGCAGAGATTCACACACAGCACCCACTCACCTCTCCGCACATTCCCAGCAACACATCCCGGCAGCTTCCTCTCTGCAACAGCCGTGCTGAATGATGACATCATCCAGCTGCGCTGAGTCGTGCAGGAAGGAGGATGGCGTCGGATCCCTGCAGCTCTGCTCCGGTCCCAATCTGTAGGGATTGCTGCCCTTTAGGGGCCCGCCTCCGGGGCCCCCATTCAGCAGCATCGGCGGGCAGTGTTAGCCTCAGCCTGCGGGTAACGCTGCCCGCCATTAAAATGAAATGGTATTCACTCCTCTCCACGCCCATGCGGGTGTGGGAAAGCGTGAATATTCATTTCTCTTTAGCAGCGGGAACAGGGTCCTGTCCAGCTGCTGCTCTCTGGCACCAGGAGGGCCCCCCCTTGACTCGGGCCCCAAAGCAGCTGGGTGTACCGCTATTAGCGACACGCGACTGGCTGGGGGGCCCCTGGAGCAGTGGGGGCCCTAGGCAGCTGCTGGCCAATATGCCAGCAGGTGTCAGTGCCTGGGCCCACCAGAGAATCCTCCGGTTCTCCGGTGGGCCAGTACGACCCTGCTCATATTGATGTGGCATCCTGGATGAGCTGTACTACCTGAGCAACCTCTGTGGGATGTAGAACACTGCCTCATGCTACTATACAATAACTCTAGGGATGAAAGCAATGACAGAATGCCAAACTGACCGAAACACCAGCCAAAAAGGATGAGGACAGAGAAATGGTCTGTGGTCATTCCCGCAGAACCGCTCCTTTATAGGGCTGTCTTGCTAATTGCTGATCATTTCTAGCTGTTACCTGTTCCATTTGCACAACAGCAGGAGAAATTGATTCACAATCAGTGTTGCTTCATTACTGGACAGATTGATTTCACAGAAGTGATTGACTTGGAGTTACATTGTGGTGTTTAAAGGTTCCCTTTATATTTTTGAGCAGTGTAATTACACGTTTCTGTGTAATCTCCAGGGATGATCTTCTTCTTCTGTTTTTTTTTTTTTCTTATTTGGACTTTAAAAGTCATTGTCTTCATTGAACCATAAAACTATTTCTTTTCAAAGCCAAGGACAGAAATAATTGGATTAATGATTATCTCCAAGGAATGTGCCAAAGAATTCTGCTGTCAGCTGTTTGAAACTCCGATTCAGACTTTGCCTTGTCACATCACCTTCCCCTCATCCCAAATCTACTCATGGACCTTTCCGTTCTGTTGTCTCAGTGTACATGTCCCATCTGCAGACCTCATTTTATAGAGCAGAAGGATATATAGTTTTTGCGGAAAAGGATTAATCCATTTTTTTTTTCCTGAGGTTCGGAGTCCAGTGGACGGTTCTATCAATCAGTGACTTCGCCCACTTCACCCAATCATGCTTCGTTTTGGTTCGGATTCTGTATGTATTCACTTAACGTGCATCTTTCTTCTCTTTCCACGTGATGTTTTTTGAAAACCTATTCAGGAAAAAAGAAAACACTTGAAAAACTTTTCATATGCACCTCAAAGTGGATTCCCTTAGAAATTAGTAGGAAGATTTTTCAAAGAGTTTTTGAAGCCTAGATTCTGTAATACACGTGCGTTTCAGTATATAGCAAAACTCCCAATATCTTGTGAAGAGCAGCCATAGTAGTTCCCTGGCATTCGCAACATATTATCTACCTTCTAAGTATGTGTGACCAATAGCCATGGACATATTAGGTGGACATTCCATCATGGAGTCAAAAGAACAGAAGGAAGAGTCCTAACAAGTAAGTTGTAGGAAAGCCCATAGAAAAGGAACCGCATTGGCAGTAGTCCACTTTCCGAACTGGAAATTTTATTGGCATCATCAGAGTTTCATGACAAGGCAATGTTTCGGACAGTGTTCTTCTTCAGGCTTCAAGTGGAACCAGGATATTGACAACATGAATCAGGCTTGCAATATCTAGGCTTGAAGCAACATTTCTAAACAATACCAAGAAAACTATTCTTGCTTTTTATCTAGAGCTGTGAGGTGGCGAAGCTATAATGGCCGAACTTCAAAAGTTCCAGTTTGCCATAGACCGTGGTGGCACCTTCACCGATGTCTTCGCGCGATGCCCTGGAGGAAAAGTTCGTGTCATGAAATTATTGTCTGAGGATCCAGCAAACTACAAGGACGCTCCCACTGAGGGAATCCGGCGGATCCTAGAAAATGTAAGAGGTCAAAACAACTGATTTCACTGAGATGGAGCATTGCTCTATATTGTATAATTTAAGTTCTGTTTTTATTTTGTGTTTTTTTTAATCTCCAGGAGACTGGGTGTTTGTACCCCCGGGACCAACCTCTGGACACACAGCAGATAGAATGGATACGGATGGGGACAACAGTGGCGACCAACGCTCTTCTGGAACGAAAAGGAGAGAGGATCGCTCTGCTGATTACAAAGGGTTTCAGAGATTTGCTGCATATTGGAAACCAGGCCCGACCTAAAATTTTTGACCTGGTGAGCCTCCATGTCATATGGACCATATTCAGGGTTGTAGCCATAGGGGTTGCAGAGGTAACAATTGAATCTTGGCTCCTCTGGTACCAATTAAAGTCCTTCTGTCACGTATTATGTGACACTTGTATTATAGTTGGCACATGGTAAATTTGTTCCTGTCCATGTTTTGCTTCTAAGGAGATTCGTATGCCTGAGGTTCTGTATGAAGAAGTGATTGAGGTGGAGGAAAGAGTCGTTTTGCATCAAGGAGGCTGTCGGCTTCCTAAGCACCCTTCTCTGAAGACCTTCATAGGTGAGATCAGATGCTGTCGGACGCCTGGCAGATATCTCACATGACACCTGTCTGGTATTTGGTGGTCGCTTTATCAGCCATTAAACCGAATGTGATAGATGTGGGTGTCTTCCTGTATTCAGGGTCCACAGGTGACACCCTAGAAGTCTGGGAGCCAATTAACATGGAGAAGCTGAGGATCCTGCTGCAAGGTGTCTTGTCCAGGGGGATCCGCAGTCTCGCGGTAGTCCTGATGCATTCATATGCGTGAGTGGAGGAGTCACTTTGTGGGATACTTTCCTTAGCAATTCCTATTTTTCATTATTTAGATGTTACTTTGTCGCCCACAGATGGTCGTCTCATGAGCATCAGATTGGGGAGCTGGCACGTTCCTTGGGTTTCACCCATGTGTCTCTTTCCTCGGAGGTAATGCCAATGATTCGAATGGTGCCCAGGGGCTTCACCGCTTGTGCTGATGCCTATCTGACCCCATGTATACAGAGATATCTGGATGGGTTTCGCAGCGGCTTTCAGGACCATCTCAGGGTGAGACTTTTTTTAATTGCAGCCCCTTTGGCAATGATGCTGAATTCACGTGACCTGTCACTTTTTTAGGATCTCCAAGTTCTCTTTATGCGCTCAGATGGAGGACTGACTCCGATGCACAGCTTCAATGGGTCACGTGCCATCCTTTCTGGACCAGCAGGGGGCGTAGTAGGTTACGCAATCACCACCTACCAGCCCGAAAATCCTCAGCCGGTTATTGGCTTTGATATGGGAGGTGAGATAGAAGATCATTGGGGAATTCACCTCCGAACACGATTATCAACTTTCCACATAATCTGTCAATGTTAACGACTATCTGTATACAACCTTGCTGAGTTGTTCCAATAATAACCAGCAGAATAGTGAGTGCAGCTCTGGAGTACAATTCAGGAGGTAACTCAGGATCAGTAATGTAATGTATGTACACAATGACTGCACCAGCAGAATAATGAGTGCAGCTCTGGGGTATAATACAGGATGCAACTCAGGATCAGTACAGGATCAGTAATGTATGTACACAGTGACTGCACCAGCAGAATAGTGAGTGCAGCTCTGGGGTATAATACAGGATGCAACTCAGGATCAGCACAGGATCAGTAATGTAATGTATGTACACAGTGACTGCACCAGCAGAATAGTGAGTGCATCTCTGGAGTATAATACAGGATGTAACTCAGGATCAGTAATGTAATATATGTACACAGTGACTGCACCAGCAGAATAGTGAGTGCAGCTCTGGAGTATAATACAGGATATAACTCAGGATCAGTAATGTAATGTATGTACACAGTGACTGCACCAGCAGAATAGTGAGTGCAGCTCTGGGGTATAATACAGGATGTAACTCAGGATCAGTAATGTAATGTATGTACACAGTGACTGCACCAGCAGAATAGTGAGTGCAGCTCTGGGGTATAATACAGGATGTAACTCAGGATCAGTGATGTAATGTATGTACACAGTGACTGCACCAGCAGAATAGTGAGTGCAGCTCTGGGGTATAATACAGGATGTAACTCAGGATCAGTAATGTAATGTATGTACACAGTGACTGCACCAGCAGAATAGTGAGTGCAGCTCTGGAGTATAATACAGGATGTAACTCAGGATCAGTAATGTAATGTATGTACACAGTGACTGCACCAGCAGAATAGTGAGTGCAGCTCTGGGGTATAATACAGGATATAACTCAGGATCAGTAATGTAATGTATGTACACAGTGACTGCACCAGCAGAATAGTGAGTGCAGCTCTGGGGTATAATACAGGATGTAACTCAGGATCAGTAATGTAATGTATGTACACAGTGACTGCACCAGCAGAATAGTGAGTGCAGCTCTGGAGTATAATACAGGATGTAACTCAGGATCAGTAATGTATGTACACAGTGACTGCACTAGCAGAATAGTGAGTGCAGCTCTGGAGTATAATAGAGGATATCAGTCGGGATCAGTAATATGTGTACACAGGAGGTGCCAGCAGAGGATCTTGATGATTTGTACACTCAGCAGCAGAACCTTCCTCAGACGACCATTAATAACCTCGGTGAAAGCAGCTAAGGCTATAAGTGCGGAGATTTCTGCATGTGATGCTTATGCTCCATACTAAATATAGCGAGAGATTTTGAAAGCTTAGTTTCCACTTTTCATAATTTCCAGATCAGTGACTTCTCCATCCTGTGATCTCCACCACTTTCCTTCTTGTAGTTGCAATGCTGAGGGTTGTAGTACCTGCTGCTGTAGAGCAGTTCAGAGATACGGATACTTCTCACCATTGCTCCTCTCTCTCCACCAGGGACCTCCACAGACGTCAGCCGCTATGCGGGAGAGTATGAACATGTGTTTGAGGCCACCACCGCGGGGATCAGCATCCAGGCCCCGCAGCTGGATGTGAACACGGTGGCTGCTGGCGGGGGCTCCATGCTTTTCTTTAGGTGGGTGTATAGAGACATTCGTACCAGTCATTAGAAGACCGCAGCGACTCTCGTCCTTACCTGAAGAGCTTTGTTCACACGGCTGTTCATCTGACCAAATGTTATAATAATAATCATGGACTCTGATCTGTTTTTCAGATCGGGATTGTTTGTTGTGGGGCCGGAGTCTGCAGGAGCCCACCCTGGACCCGCGTGCTACAGGAAGGGTAAAGGGCTTTAGGATGGGGATTCCAGTCATATATGGAAGGAAGTCAGTGACTGGAATCATTCCTAGTATCTATTCAAAGGCCGAATGTCCCGATTACTTGGTACTCTCAAGACATTTATGTGACCCTTTCCTAAACCATTAGTAAACACACCCGTCCTTCTCTAGGGGGACCCCTGACGGTAACCGACGCCAACCTCTGTCTAGGCCGTCTGCTGCCTGATTACTTTCCCCGGATCTTCGGTCCATCTGAGGATCAGCCTCTCTCAAAGGAAGACACGACACGAATGTTTAAGGAACTCACTTTGGAAATCAACCAATTCCAACATGGCCGACCAGGGGGCGGAGCTTCACTTAGCGTTGAGGAAGTGGCCATGGGTTTCATCCGAGTGGCTAACGAAGCCATGTGTCGCCCAATCCGATCACTCACTCAGGTGTGGACTGATGGGCAACTGTAATATCCGTATTCATGAGAGTGCACCTCTAATCTCAGTCACCCCTCAGATGCTGCATCAGTTGCATCCATGGTTAGACCAAGATATTGTGGTACCCCTGTCAAAATATTGCCCATCCCCCCTCTTCACAGGGGATTCATAGGGTATTGTTAGATTTACAGCACACTGCGATTCTCAGGCCTTGCAGTGTGTTGTACAAGCGATTACATGTTCAACTCCATAAAGGGAGTCTGAAAAATGTGAAAAGTAGCTACAAAAATAATAATAAAAAAATAAAATAATTTACTGTAGACATAAAAGCATAAGGCTACGTTCACATCATGCTTTACACTCCTATTAGTGGCTCTGTCTGGGATTCTGTCTAAATTTAGTCCCTGAAAAAGCGGAATCAGGCGAAACCGCAGACGAAGTCATTTTGTGCTCTGTCTGTGAAGTGAGAACAAAAGTGCAGTCATCCACAAATTGATGTCCTCAAAAACGTGGACACTGCAGAAAAAGAGGTCAGAGGGAGCGCAGAGTGACTCTGTCTGCTTCATTATAGTCATTGGCCGCGTCACCATTTGTATCCACAGCCAATTTTTCAAGGCATCAGACTGAAGCCCCAACAGAGCAACTGATGTGCTAAAAACGTGATGTGAACAGGGCGTAGAGGTTCCAATCTACTCCATTACTATTCTGTGAAAAATGACAGAAACTCATTTGGTGTCGCCATGTAAATAAAATCTGGGAAAAAAACATAAAAAAACAAACACTAGAATTGTCTTTTATGGTCAATTCTAAAAAACATATAAAAATCAAAAAGTCCAAATGTAACAATGAACCTCCTGCCACAGAAAACAAGGCTAAGAAAATAAAATATACTAACTCTGAAAAAAAAATAAAACTAAAATATACTAACCCCGAAAAAAATAAGACTAAAATACACTAACCCTGAAAAAAAAAAAAAAATACTAACCCTGAAAAAAATAAAAATAAAATATACTAACCCTGAAAAAAATAAAAATAAAATATACTAACTCTGAAAAAAAAATAAAACTAAAATATACTAACCCCGAAAAAAATAAGACTAAAATACACTAACCCTGAAAAAAAAAAAAAATACTAACCCTGAAAAAAATAAAAATAAAATATACTAACCCTGAAAAAAATAAAAATAAAATATACTAACTCTGAAAAAAAAATAAAACTAAAATATACTAACCCAGAAAAAAATAAGACTAAAATACACTAACCCTGAAAAAAAATAAAATATACTAACCCTGAAAAAAATAAAAATAAAATATACTAACCCTGAAAAAAACTAAAATATACTAACCCTGAAAAAAACTAAAATATACTAACCCCGAAAAAAAATAAAAATAAAATACACTAACCCTGAAAAAAAATAAAATATACTAACCCTGAAAAAAATAAAAATAAAATATACTAACCCTGAAAAAAACTAAAATATACTAACCCTGAAAAAAACTAAAATATACTAGCCCCGAAAAAAAATAAAAATAAAATACACTAACCCTGAAAAAAATAAAATATACTAACCCTGAAAAACGATAAAAATACACTAACTCCGAAAAAAATATACTAACCTTGAATAAAAATAAATATAGTAACCCTGAAAAAAAATAAAAATAAAAATATACTAACCCTGAAAAAAATAAAAATAAAATATACTAATCCTGAAAAAAAAATAAAAATAAATATAGTAACCCTGAAAAAAAATAAAAATAAAAATATACTAACCCTGAAAAAATAAAAATAAAATACACTAACCCCGAAAAAAATAAAATATACTAACCCTCCAGAAAATAAAAATAAAATACACTGACCCGAAAAAAATAATAAAATATATGAAACCTGAAAAAAATTATAAAATATACTAACCCTGAAAAAAAATAAAAATAAAATATACTAACCAGAAAAAAAATACTAACCCTGAAAAAAATAAAAAAAATATACTAACCCTGAGAAAAAATAAAAATAAAATATACTAACCCTGAAAAAAATGAAAATAAAATATACTAACCCTGAAAAAAAATGAAAATATAATATACTCACCCCAAATAAAATAAAAATAAAATACACTAACCTCGAAAAAAAATAAAATATACTGAGGGCTTGTGCACACGCTGCGGATTCCATTGCGGAATTTTCCACAGCAGATTTCATAAATCTGCAGTGCAAAACCGGATTTTACTGAGGATTTACCGCGGTTTCCTCTGCGTGTTTTCACCTGCAGATTTCTATTGGAGCAGGTGTAAACCTGCAGCGGAATCCGCACAAAGAATTGACAGGCTGCGGAATGTAAACCGCAGCGTTTCCGCGCTTTTTTTTCCCCAGCATGTGCACTGCGGATTTAGTTTCCCATAGGTTTACATTGTACTGTAAACTCATGGGAAACCGCTGTGGACCCGCAGCTGCGGAAACGCGATTCCACAGCAAAATTCGCAGCGTGTGCACATACCCTAACCCTCCAAAAAATAAAAATAAAATACACTAACCCGAAAAAAATAATAAAATATACTAACCCTGAAAAAAAAAAATAAATAAAAAAATAGATCTAATCCTGTAAGAGTAATATATGAAGGTGTATGTAAATGTATTGTTGTTGTGATCGCACAGACCTGCAGAATAAAAGTTACTGCACAGTGAATGTCGTAAAAATGCAATCCTGAGGAACAATGGTGGAATTATGTTTATTCTTCAGCTTTCCAATGCATAACTTTTTTTTTTTAACCATTGTATTATTTTATATAACATATTAAATGGTTGCATTTAAGGCCACTGATCATCCCTCAAAAAAACAGCGAGCCCTCATGTGATATTAGCAGAAAGATTACAAAAATTGTATCCAGAAATTGTGAAAAATAATTACTGTGATATCGGTGAATAATATTGAGCAAGTTTTACTTTTGGAATCCTCTGTGTGTACAGGCCAAGGGTCACGACACGTCTCGTCACGTGCTGGCGTGCTTTGGAGGGGCCGGGGGGCAGCACGCTTGTGCTATCGCTCGTTCTCTCGGCATGAAGACCGTGTTTATCCACAAGTGAGCGGCTCGTATTGTTCCTTTCTTGCTCTAGAAGCCATGAGTCGGTGTATTGACCCCGGAGTTTGTGTCGGTTGTTTCCAGATACGGGGGCGTTCTGTCGGCGTTCGGCATGGCGCTGGCGGACGTGGTACACGAGGCTCAGGAGCCGAGTTCTGTGCTGTACAGTAAAGACTCCTTTCCGCTGTTGGAGGAGAGAATCGCAGCCTTGGAGTCGCAGTGCATAGAATCTCTCCGGCAACAAGGATTTCACCGGTAATTGATTGGCGCCGTAGATATTAGTTCCTGGTACAGAAGTATTATTTGTAACATTTACCAGGAGTCTTAGTTTTTACAATGCACCCAAGTTTACCCCCGCACCCCCAAAAATAAAGTATTTCAGCCCTTGCTGCATTTCTAGTGTAGTTGGCATGTTACAGGGGCTTTTACCTTCTGACCTCTCCTTGGTGCTGGGATATTTTACACTTTTCTCCCCGTTACATTCCATGTCCCCTAAGTCCTGTTTTTTTTTGCCAGGCAATGTAGTGGCTAATGCCCAATCCTCATGGTCTACTTCACTTTAGTTGTTAGTGCCAGTTTTCCCGATGGTTTAGGGCATCAGAGGAGGTAATGTCACCATACCTGGTGGTCTAGGTTAATGGAGACGTAATTATGTGCATCCCTGGTGGTCGTGAGCAAAAGAGATGATAATGTCACTGTCCCTCTGGTCTCCGTTAGTAAAGAGGTCAGTGTTGGCACCCCTGATGGGCTAGAACAGCAGGTACGTTAATTTCTTCATCCCTGGTGGTCTAGAGTAGGTGAAAATGTAATGCCACGGTCCCCTGTGATCTAGGCCACCCTTGTTGTCTAAGCTCTTGGAGAGGTTGGTGCCTTTTTCTCCAGAACCGTTGTAGAATCAAAACTTACCCTCAAGCCATAGGCTAGGGAATAACTGGGATGGACCCCTGGAGTCCCCAGTGATCCTGAGATCAGTGCTCTAGAATCCCAAGCGATCGGAGGTGCGCATGATCGTCCTCCGCTCCATCCATTGTCTATGGGACTGCTGAGTACAGTGTTCCTCTATTTCTGGCAGTGCCATAGACAATGAATGGAGCGGAGGCCGAGTGTGTGCTCCTCTGCTCCATTCCTGATATGTTCTCAGGGTTAGAGAATTCCCATCTCAGGATCACCGGGGGCGTCCAAGCTGTCGGACCCCCAACGATCAGCAATTTATCCACCATTCATAGTGGTAAGGAGAACTTGATTTTTTTAGATTAACCTTTAATCTCTTGTCTACGTCTGCTTCTCTTGTGATCTGATTTTGGCACTTCAGCATTTTAGGCTTTTCATACTTTGGGGTTCTTGTATCAGGACCCATAAATCGCTGCTCATACAGTATTTATATCATCTCATGCAGGTCACAAATTGACACGGAGCCCTTCCTCCATCTGCGGTACGAGCGGACTGACTGTGCACTAATGTGCTCCGCAAGAGGTTACCCTGGTGCCCCCAACTCCTGCCGTGCCGGGGATTTCAAGGTGGCCTTCACTGCCAGGTACGATCCGGAAACTCAATGGATTCTACATATCGGCACGACCTCTCTGTTGTGTCCCCGTATGCCAAACTTCACCGTGAAAGTTCTTCCCTTCTCTCCTACTTATCCCCAGTAATGTCCTCCAGTCACACCCAGAGCTGCGTTTATGACCTTGCATGGACCCACGCGACACCTTAATTCACATGCATTGCAACAAATGAACAAAGTCAACTCTCCAACAGTACGTGTCGGCAGCTCTTATGCAGAGTTATGCATCTCCAATCTTCACACCTACCCCGTGCAATCGAAACCTTTCCTCGGGTGATATTCCCGCCATTTATGTCTTCTCGCCCAATGTATATAAGTCATGAAGAAGAGGGTGAGAAGTAAATATAGGTTCAGATAAGGTGAACTACATAGGAGCAGTATACGGAAACCGGTGGGACATCTTTGTGCTATTTTTAGGTGCATTGGAGAAAAAAAAAAGATATTGCCTTCTCTTCTAGTAAATGTAAGGATGAAAAAGGCGACTCGGTCAAAAGATGGGAGTACAATAGTTCTTAAGATAATAAATATCCCCCCCCCAGTCATATTTATGATTTGTCAATATAAATGAGACCCTCGACAGGTACATGAAGGAGTTTGGATTCACCATCCCGTCCCGGAATATTGTGGTGGACGACATCCGTGTGCGAGGAACGGGGAGCACCGGCGTCCGCTGCGAGACTCGTATTGTGCCCAGTGGACGGCCGGCTCGTGTAGAGACTGTGAGTGACTCCTGCGGCGGCAGCACCAAGTGGTAGAAACACGCGATTATGTATGCTCCCCCACTGAATGTATGTGCCCCTCCACGTAAGATATTCCACCGCCCGCTCAATGTATGTGCCCCCTTCCACTTAGTATATACTCCCTCACTTCTCTCCGGTCAAGGCGTGCTTCCACTCTTGTCAACGTACATGCGACCAATCTTCCATTCATGTGTCCTCTTACCTCAATGTCTACTCCACATCACCTCAGTGTCTACACCCTCTATCCACGCCGTCTCCCCTCCTATCCGCTAGATACATGTCACACTCACGTCTACTATCTGCTAGATACATTCACACACACATGTCACCTATCTGCTACATACACTGTGTTCCAAATTATTATGCAAATAATATTTCCTCCTATTTTCTCTAAATTACCTATCTGAATTGCAGTCATTGTTATTTTCCAGTCATCTACTATTCTAGTATAATTGCAATGTTTTGGAACAAACTGCCTATGAAAACAGTATCTTTAAAAAAAAAAATAAATAAACACTCAAAATGCATGTTCCACATTATTATGCACAGCAGAGTTTTCAACCTTTTTTATTTTGAACAAATAAATGGTCAATTGTGAAGTTATAAGCCTTATCAGCTTATCACAAAATGAAATCAAACAGTTTTCAAGTGATAACTTTATTCTAGGTGATGTTACATTTGCACATAGGACCCCTTGTTCGAAAGAAGCTTCTGAACTCTCTCGTCCATTGAATTTGTCAGTTTTTGGACGGATTCTGCTCCAATTGTTTTGTATGTGGACAGAATCCCCTCCCAGAGCTGTTGCTTAGATGTGAGCTGCCTCCCGCCATCATAGACACTCCTTTTGATGATGCTCCAGAGGTTCTCAATGGGGTTGAGGTCAGGGGAAGATGGTGGCCACACCATAAGTTTGTCCTCTTTTATGCCCATAGCAGCCAGAGATGCAGATGTGTTTTTTGCAGCATGAGACGGTGCATTATCATGCATGAAAACGATCTTGCTGCAGAAAGCACGGTTCTTCCTCTTGAACCATGGCAGGAAGTGTTGTTTTAGAAACTCCACATAGGTTATGGAGTTCATCTTTACCTCTTCAGGGATCATAAAGGGGCCGACAATCTCTCTCCCCATGATTCCAGCTCAAAACATTACTCCACCTCCTCCTTGCTGACGCCTTAGCCGTGTTTTCATGGGGTGTCCATCAACCAGCCATCCTCCACTCCATCCATCTGGACCATCGAGCGTTGCACGGCACTCATCGGTGAACAAAACAGTTTGGAAGTCAGTCTTCATGTATCGTTCTGGCCCACTGGAGCCGTTTCTGCTTGTGTGCAGTGGATAGAGGTAGTCGACAGGATGGCTTACGCACAGCTGCAAACCTCTGAAGGACCCTGCATCTTGTTGTTCTGGGGACGTTGGAGGCACCAGCAGCTTCAAAAACTTGTCTTCTGCTATGACAAGGCATTTTTGCAGCTGCTCTTTTAACCTTACGCAGTTGCCTGTTGGAAAGAGTCCTCAATTTTTCCTTATCAGCACGCACACGTGTGTGCTGGGAATCAGCTACATACTTCTTGATTGTGCGATGATCACGATGAAGTGTCTTGGCAATGGTGATTGTAGTCATGCCTTGACCTAAATACTCCACAATTTGTTGCTTCTCAGCAGCCGACACATCCTTTTTCTTTCCCATTTTGGCAATAAATGTAGGCTGCTTAATAATGTGGAACAGCCTTCTTAAGTAGTCTTGCCTTTATTTGGACAAACCTGCCAAACTAATGTGCACAGGTATCTGCAATTGCTTTCAGTGATATAAAGAACCCTGACACACATCACCATCAATGAGTTTAAATGACAAACCAAAAAATTCTAACCCTATCACTCCTAAACTCTTTGTGCAGAATCATTTGGGACACAGTGTACATGTCACACACATTCAGTATAACCAATGCCAGGCAAATTCTGTGTATTGCAATCACTGGACTTATGTCCCACTCAACCACTGAATAATTGTGCACACAGGACCCTACACACACACAACCCACCCGCGTGACACTTTTTACACTCTCATGCCAATCAACAGCTGGACACACTCCACCTACCTATTGAATAAACTCTCTTCTGATCACATTTCACTCACGCCACTTGCCGGCTGGCCACACTTCATATTCACATGCCACGCACACTGAAGACAACCCACCACATCCACACTGGACATCTGCCGCACACAACTCACCCACTCCACTCGCCCACTGGACACACATCCCACAAACCAATGGTGTCTTATTTTAGCGTGATCAAATTCCCTGTTCTTAATCTGACAACACTTTATTTTTACTTTTCATCTGTAAACTCCTCGCAGGTCACTAAATGCTATTTTGAAGAAGGATACATGGACACCAGTGTGTATCTTCTGGAGGACCTATCCTGTGACCACACAATTGATGGGCCGGCCATTATTATTGATAAGAACAGGTGCGGACATCACATAATTCCGAGATTATGAAGTATTGAATCTATTGTGGCGATCTACGGATCAATAATATTTGTCTGTGGATGACTGTAATATGAGCTTCCAGTACTGGAGGGGCTGTGGGCCGTATGGTGCCCTTACACATTAGATGGTATTTTCCCGACAGCTATCATTCCCAACCCCTCTCACCCGTACACATTAGCACCATGCTGAGCATACATATGTTTCCTATGGGGAGAGGGGAGCTAGCCAATGCCAGGCTCATCTGCGAGAGGCTTATTTATCTGCAGAACAAAGGCTTGAATTCAAGTTGCCCAAGCCTTACTTCCTCAGACATTATGTCAGGAGGCTCCCGTCCACATTAGATGCTATTCTGGCCAGAATCGGTGGGTTGAACTATATTCAAATGTATTCAAGGGCCTAGACATAGTTTCTGTACTGTCAGACAATTTGACAAGCAGCAAATCATTTTATTTGGAAACAATGTTGCCTTACCCCCACCAAAAAGCATTCAAAAGTGCTGAATACTCAATGTACCCTCTGTAATTTGCTGCTCACTGCCTGCTGGCAAGTGTAATCCGTCTCTAGCCATAGAAGTACTGAACCAAATTACAGGAAGTGAGGGCGGGTCTTTCTCTTTACAGGAAGTGGGGGAGGGTATTTGCCTCTTTACAGGAAGTGGGGTCGGGTCTTTGTCTCTTTACAGGAAGTGGGGGCAGGTCTTTGGCAAGGGTAATCTGTATCTAGCAACAGAAGTGCTGAACCAAATTACAGGAAGTGGGGGCAGGTCTTTGCCTCTTTACAGGAATTGGGGGAGGGTCTTTGCCTCTTTACAGGAAGTGGGGGAGGGTCTTTGTCTCTTTACAAGAAGTGGGTGATGGTCTTTGTCTCTTTATAGGAAGTGGGGGCAGGTCTTTGGGAAAGTGTAATCTGTATCAAGCACGAGAAGTGCTGAACCAAATTACAGGAAGTGAAGACGGGTCTTTGTCTCTTTACAGGAAGTGAGGGTGGGTCTTTGTCTCTTTACAGGAAGTGAGGGCGGGTCTTTTTCTTTTTACTGGTCCAACCGCATGTAGGCATAAGAAAAACATCTCAGAAAGGATAAAAAAAATCAGACCATAGTCAAGACAAGTAGGTGTCTACCATATGTTGGCAAGTGTAATGAGTTTCTAGCAAAATAATTCCTCTAAGTTTACAGGACATGGAGGCTCTGGTTCTCAAGAGCCACCAACAGGTCATGTTTTCAGGATTTCCTTAGTATTGTCCAGGTGATAATTGCATCACCTGGAAAGGCAAGCATTCAATCCCCTGTGCGATACAAAGGAAATTGTTGTGAATTCCGCTCTTGGGCTCCATCCGGTGGTTGTAAGTGGCACTTTTGTGAGTTCTGCTCTTGGGCTCCCTCCGGTGGTTTTAAGTGGAACGGCTGCTCCTTGGATTTAGCAGTCAGCAGCTGCTTCCACTGATCGTCTATTCTGGCTCGGCTATTTAAGCCTGGCTCTATCCTTCAGCCAGTGCCAGTTGTCAATGGTTCCTGGTTGGATTCACATCTCTGCTTGGATTTCCCTGATGTTCTGACCAGTCAGCAAAGATAAGTCCTTGCTTTGATTATTTTGCAGTCCACATTTTGTGGACTTAATCATTCAGCACTTTCTATGTTTTTTTCTAGTCCAGCTTGTCAATATGGATTTATTCAGTTTAGCTGGAAGCTCTGGGAAGCAGATTTACCCTCCACACCTTTAGTCAGGTGTGGAGATTTTTGTAAACTCTGTGGTGGATTTTTCTAGTTTTTTAATACTGACTGCACAGTATTCTGTCCTATTCTATCTATCTAGCTAGAGTGGCCTCCTTTGCTTCATCCTGGTTTCATTCTGCGTATTTCATTTCCCTCTCCACTCACAGTCAATATTTGTGGGGGGCTGTCTATCCTTTGGGAATTTTCTCTGAGGCAAGATAGCTTTCCTGTTTCTATCTTTAGGGGTAGTTAGTCCTCCGGCTGTGACGAGGTGTCTAGGGAGTGACAGGAATATCCCACGGCTACTTCTAGTGTTGTGTTAAGCTCAGGAACTGTGGTCAGTACAGGTACCACCTCCTCCAGAGCTCATCCCATGTTGCTCCTAAACCACCAGTTCATAACAGGAAATCCTGAAAACATGACCTGTTGGTGGGCATTGAGGACTGGAGTTGGGGGAACATTTCTCTAAAGGATGTAAGTCTTAACTACCACACCCAGTTGGCTAAAATGACTACTTTTAAATACTGGAAAAAGAGGGGCATATCACAGAAATGGGGGAGCAGAAACAGAATGTAAGCAATGCCAGATTACAGAGAATTGCGGCATTTACAAGAGATAAAAAAATGACATTTAGGGATCATTCAGACTTCTATATAAATCTGTTTTGAGATCAGATCGCAACACATGGACTGGCTGACGGGTCTCCCATCCCGAGCACAACAGGTTAATAGAAATATATGAACCTGTCTTGCTTCAGTCAGAAGACCCGCCAGCCAGTCCGTGCATTGTAGTCTTATCTCCAATCGATTTATGACATCTGAATGTGGCCTTATCGTAAGTGACAGGTTCTCTTTTGGTCAGTAAGTCCTTGGACAATGCCAGGAGCAAGTCTTGCTAAAGAGTGAGGGGGAAGGTAGATCCAGCACCTGTAGTGCTGGTAGAATTCTGATAAGGAGGAACTGCTCTCTGAAAAATAATGAATGCCAAGTTATAGAAAAATGAGACCGCTATTGGACATATTAAACTGGTTTAAATAGTTGAGGGGGATGAGTGCAGAAGGGCCGTGCTTTTATACAGGGTTAGTCTGGAAGAGAAAGTACAAGCAGGTTATAGTTATATCCAAGTAGCTGACCGTTACACAAGTGACATTAAAATGCACAAATAGTATTGGTGAACTTCCAAGTGAAAAAATAACATCAAACGTTCACTGCTACAAAGTCAACATGTGGAGTAAGGGGCAGAGATGGAGAACAGGAAAGAACACAAGGAACTTGTAGAATATGGAAAAGAGGGGAAAGAAATCCAAGAACCCCTCACAAGGCTGGGTGGGGAGTGAGCAGACTTAGGGTACTGAGAGCGTGACCCACTGAAGAGTATCCTGGGCAGCCATGTGGAATCGCGAGGCTCCAATCTATTATATTTAGGTCTACCGAGTGTTTATTAAAGTTAATGTGGGAGAATAGAGGGAGACTTGGGTCACTCCTATCTAAGATCACATGGTGGCTGCTTGGTTTTGTCTAAAGATGCCTCTTTAATCGAGACGTGGAACCTAACATAAGGGAGAGGAAGGAAACGGCAGGTTTGTTGGACAAGGTGGAAGAGGTCATGAAATTGAATGAGGAGAATGTGGCTTCCCATATATTCTTCATTTTGAGGCACGTCCACCTGCTGTAGAGGCATGAGCCGGTGTCAGAGGAGCTCCTCCGGCATGTATGTGGCATGACCAGTCATCAATATCAACTGGACAGTAACTTGTACCTCTAACCACAAATTGTGCGCAAGTATAAAGCCTTTTGAGAAGTCCTCTGGGCTAAAGGAACTGGATGCTTCTGCCGATCACTTGGCCACAATTAATACCCAAATGATCATCTTGAGATATCCGTGCATCTCTGAGCTGTATGCAAAGCACATGATGTACTAAGGGGAGTCCATGCTCAGGGCTGCAATTCTGGTGTTCACGTGCTTTCTGGTATGAAATCCAGCCTGTGAAGGAACGATAAACCCTTAGATCTGGATTTAACATACGTTTGTATCTTTAGCACTGTGTTGGTGGAGCCTGACTGCACGGCCTCAATTACAGAGTATGGTGACATCCACATCGCTGTGGGGAGCGGAAAGCAGAAAACGATTGGACCGGAGCTCGACACCATCCAGTTGTCCATCTTTTCCCACCGCTTTATGAGCATCGCCGGTCAGATTCTTATATTGTCTGCTGTTACGTGAGTATAAGACCTACGTCCGTTCTTTTACTAATCAGACATCCCCCTCTTTCTGCATAGAACAAATGGGCCGAATCCTTCAAAGAACGGCCATCTCCACCAACATCAAGGAACGCCTGGACTTTTCTTGCGCTCTCTTTGGTCCTGATGGAGGTTTGGTGTCTAATGCCCCCCATATTCCAGTGCATTTAGGGGCGATGCAGGAAACTGTCCAGTTTCAGGTGAGGCTTCTTTGCATCTATCACCAGCTCCTCAGGACGCCAGTCTTGTTCTAGTGTCTACCGGAGTGAGATGTGCCAAATTCTAGAGTTGTGTTCCTCTAAATGAATGTGACACATCTTCCCCCCTGCCGTGGACCACCACAAGGACTGCAGTCCAGGCAGGGATCTCAAAACATTTGTTGTCACTTTTCTGGCCCAAATTGTGATGTTTTTTTTTTTTTCGTCCGTGCTCGGCCATGTTCCTTCCACTGGGCGATGCCCACTTTAAAGGAAAGGATTGAGACTAGCCATGACTGGCATAAAAAATTACAAAGGTCACAACATTATTTTCAAGATTTCAATCAGTTTTGCGCCTAAAATCTAAACTGATGAACTAAGACTTCTATTTTTTGGAACACAAAACGGTAGAACATACAAATTTATAGGTTTTTGTTCTATTTGCCGTTTTTGTAACAACCTGCAGAATAAAATCCTGAAGACCATGTGGGAAAACAAACAAAAAATAAACCTTAAAGAGGTTGTCCACTACTATTACACGATAGGTCATCAATGTCTGATTGGCCAGGGTCCGACACCTGGCGCGCCCGCCAATCAGCCGGTATCGGTGGTGGCAGCCTCCAGCCGGAAATACTTGCTTGCCAAGCTGCTTCTCTACTTCTATTGGTCGCCGCAGGGTAATATACATCCGCCTCCGATTCAGATGAATAAGAGGCGGATGTGCAGTATCCCACGGCAGCCAATACAAGTGGACGGAGCAGCTCGGCAAGTGAGTACTTCGAGCCGGAGGCCACCGTCGATTACGGCTTATCGGTGGGAGTATTGGGTGTCGTACCCCGGCCAATCAGACATTTATTACCTATCCTAATGATTGATCATCGATGCAAAAGTTGTGGCCAACCTCTTTAATTTAATAAAATATATAGAATGCAGCCCAACCCAGGAAAAAACACAGCCTGCTTCGTAGATAGGAAAGTAGGAAACATGTATGGCTCTCGGATTGTGCTTTTTTTTTCTTCTTTGCCCCATCTAGACCTTGATCGCACTGATTATTTCCATCTGTCGGACAATTCAGGATATTTTTGTGATTTACCTAAATGAGTTTTACATTTTTGTTTGGTTTTAGATTAAAAACTTGCGAGATGATCTTAAAATAGGTGACGTAATTCTGAGCAATCACCCAAGTGCCGGGGGCAGTCACCTGCCGGATCTGACAGTGATCACACCAGTAAGTGGCCACCGAACACCGGCCTTATCTATCTCCATATGTTATAGTCTCAGAGTATCATTTTCTGTTTTTATATGGTTATTTTGTATTGCCCATGTTGATTTTACCTGCACAGCGCCTTATGTAAGATTGTGGCCGTGTCTGGTACTACAGCCTTTTCCTACTCACTTGAATATAAAGCCATCACTGTGCTGATTTAAAGAATATTGTTGGAATTGTATCCCCCGTTGGTCATATCATGGCTCATATGATAATTAATTACTTCCCTTTTATGTTATATTTTTCCAACATTCATCGTTTGATAAAAAATAACCTGGGAACAACTGTTTCTCTGTTGCTTCCCTGCACTCTGCTTTTTCCAGCAGCCCCATAGAGTATAAATGGAGCGGTGGTCGGGCATCCGGGAGCCCCATAGAGAATAAATGGAGCGGTGGTCGGGCATCCGGGAGCCCCATAGAGAATAAATGCAGCGGTGGTCGGGCATCCGGGAGCCCCATAGAGTATAAATGCAGCAGTGGTCGGGCATCCGGCAGCCCCATAGAGAATAAATGCAGCGGTGGTCGGGCAGCCCCATAGAGAATAAATGGAGCGGTGGTCGGGTATCCGGCAGCCCCATATAGAATAAATGGAGCGGTGGTCGGGCATCCGGCAGCCCCATAGAGAATAAATGGAGCGGTGGTCGGGCATCCGGCAGCCCCATAGAGAATAAATGGAGCGGTGGTCGGGCATCCGGGAGCCCCATAGAGAATAAATGCAGCGGTGGTCGGGCATCCGGCAGCCCCATAGAGTATAAATGCAACAGTGGTTGGGCATCCGGGAGCCCCATAGAGAATAAATGCAGCGGTGGTCGGGCATCTGGCAGCCCCATAGAGTATAAATGCAGCGGTGGTCGGGCATCCGGGAGCCCCATAGAGAATAAATGGAGCGGTGGTCGGGCATCCATGAGCCCCATAGAGAATAAATGCAGCGGTGGTCGGGCATCTGGCAGCCCCATAGAGAATAAATGGAGCGGTGGTCGGGCATCCAGGAGCCCCATAGAGAATAAATGCAGCGGTGGTCGGGCATCCCGCAGCCCCATAGAGAATAAATGGAGCGGTGGTCGGGCATCCGGGAGCCCCATAGAGAATAAATGGAGCGGTGGTCGGGCATCCGGCAGCCCCATAGAGAATAAACGGAGCGGTGGTCGGGCATCCCGGAGCCCCATAGAGAATAAATGCAGCGGTGGTCGGGCATCCGGGAGCCCCATAGAGAATAAATGGAGCGGTGGTCGGGCATCCGGGAGCCCCATAGAGAATAAATGGAGCGGTGGTCGGGCATCCGGCAGCCCCATAGAGAATAAATGGAGCGGTGGTCGGGCATCTGGGAGCCCCATAGAGAATAAATGGAGCGGTGGTCGGGCATCCGGCAGCCCCATAGAGAATAAATGGAGCGGTGGTCGGGCATCCGGCAGCCCCATAGAGAATAAATGGAGCGGTGGTCGGGCATCCGGCAGCCCCATAGAGAATAAACGGAGCAGTGGTCGGGCATCCGAGAGCCCCATAGAGAATAAATGCAGCGGTGGTCGGGCATCCGGGAGCCCCATAGAGAATAAATGGAGCGGTGGTCGAGCATCCGGCAGACCCATAGAGAATAAACGGAGCAGTGGTCGGGCATCCGAGAGCCCCATAGAGAATAAATGCAGCGGTGGTCGGGCAGCCCCATAGAGAATAAATGGAGCGGTGGTCGGGTATCCGGCAGCCCCATATAGAATAAATGGAGCGGTGGTCGGGCATCCGGGAGCCCCATAGAGTATAAATGCAGCAGTGGTCGGGCATCCAGGAGCCCCATAGAGAATAAATGCAGCAGTGGTCGGGCATCCGGGAGCCCCATAGAGAATAAATGCAGTGGTGGTCGGGCATCTGGCAGCCCCATAGAGAATAAATGCAGCGATGGTCGGGCATCTGGCAGCCCCATAGAGAATAAATGCAGCGGTGGTCGGGCATCTGGCAGCCCCATAGAGAATAAATGCAGCAGTGGTCGGGCATCCGGCAGCCCCATAGAGAATAAATGGAGCGGTGGTCGGGCATCCGGCAGCCCCATAGAGAATAAACGGAGCGGTGGTCGGGCATCCGGGAGCCCCATAGAGAATAAACGGAGCGGTGGTCGGGCATCCGGGAGCCCCATAGAGAATAAATGGAGCAGTGGTCGGGCATCCGGGAGCCCCATAGAGAATAAATGGAGCAGTGGTCGGGCATCCGGGAGCCCCATAGAGAATAAATGGAGCGGTGGTCGGGCATCCGGGAGCCCCATAGAGAATAAATGGAGCAGTGGTCGGGCATCCGGGAGCCCCATAGAGAATAAATGGAGCAGTGGTCGGGCATCCGGGAGCCCCATAGAGAATAAATGGAGCGGTGGTCGGGTATCCGGCAGCCCCATATAGAATAAATGGAGCGGTGGTCGGGCATCCGGGAGCCCCATATAGAATAAATGGAGCGGTGGTCGGGTATCCGGCAGCCCCATATAGAATAAATGCAGCGATGGTCGGGCATCTGGCAGCCCCATAGAGAATAAATGCAGCGATGGTCGGGCATCTGGCAGCCCCATAGAGCAGTGATTTTCAACCTTTTTTGAGCCGCGGCACACTTTTTATACTTTAAAAATCCCGGGGCACACCTCCAACTAGAATGGCACAAAATGACACTAAAACAGTACATATTCTACATATAGTTAATAATATAGATTCTAAATGTATTTATACTCACTCAGTGTGAAACCTGGGCCTGTTTTGATAAACACAAAAGGGTTATCCTGGCAGGAATGGTGGAAAGACACACACGAAGCTCTTCCTCAACAGTTCTCAGTCTCTCCCTGTTTTTAGTTTTTATCGCAGTCAAGCTTGAGAAGCCCAGCTCACATAGATATGTGGTCGAAAATGGGAGCAATGTCAAAATAGCTTTGTTGGCCAGAATGGGGAACTCCTTGGAGTGGTACTGTGCAGTGTATATATACAGGGGAGAGGTACTGTGCGGTGTATATATACAGGGGAGAGGTACTGTGCGGTGTATATATACAGGGGAGTGGTACTGTGCTGTGTATATATACAGGAGGAGTGGTACTGTGCAGTGTATATATACAGGAGGAGTGGTACTGTGCAGTGTATATATACAGAAGTGGTACTGTGCAGTGTATATATACAGGGGAGAGGTACTGTGCAGTGTATATATACAGGACAGGAGGAGTGGTACTGTGCAGTGTATATATACAGGAGGAGTGGTACTGTGCAGTGTATATATACAGGAGGAGTGGTACTGTGCAGTGTATATATACAGGGGAGAGGTACTGTGCGGTGTATATATACAGGGGAGAGGTACTGTGCGGTGTATATATACAGGAGGAGAGGTACCGTGCTGTGTATATATACAGGAGGAGTGGTACTGTGCAGTGTATATATACAGGACAGGAGGAGTGGTACTGTGCAGTGTATATATACAGGACAGGAGGAGTGGTACTGTGCAGTGTATATATACAGGACAGGAGAGGTACTGTGCAGTGTATATATACAGGACAGGAGGAGTGGTGCTGTGCAGTGTATATATACAGGACAGGAGGAGTGGTACTGTGCAGTGTATATATACAGGACAGGAGGAGTGGTACTGTGCAGTGTATATATACAGGACAGGAGGAGAGGTACTGCGCAGTGTATATATACAGGACAGGAGGAGCGGTACTGTGCAGTGTATATATACAGAAGTGGTACTGTGCGGTGTATATATACAGGAGGAGTGGTACTGTGCAGTGTATATATACAGGACAGGAGGAGCGGTACTGTGCAGTGTATATATACAGGACAGGAGGAGTGGTACTGCGCAGTGTATATATACAGGACAGGAGGAGTGGTACTGCGCAGTGTATATATACAGGACAGGAGGAGTGGTACTGTGCAGTGTATATATACAGGACAGGAGGAGTGGTACTGTGCAGTGTATATATACAGGACAGGAGGAGTGGTACTGCGCAGTGTATATATACAGGACAGGAGGAGCGGTACTGTGCAGTGTATATATACAGAAGTGGTACTGTGCGGTGTATATATACAGGAGGAGTGGTACTGTGCAGTGTATATATACAGGACAGGAGGAGTGGTACTGCGCAGTGTATATATACAGGACAGGAGGAGCGGTACTGTGCAGTGTATATATACAGGACAGGAGGAGTGGTACTGCGCAGTGTATATATACAGGACAGGAGGAGTGGTACTGTGCAGTGTATATATACAGGACAGGAGGAGTGGTACTGCGCAGTGTATATATACAGGACAGGAGGAGCGGTACTGTGCAGTGTATATATACAGAAGTGGTACTGTGCGGTGTATATATACAGGAGGAGCGGTACTGTGCAGTGTATATATACAGGACAGGAGGAGTGGTACTGCGCAGTGTATATATACAGGACAGGAGGAGTGGTACTGTGCAGTGTATATATACAGGACAGGAGGAGTGGTACTGCGCAGTGTATATATACAGGACAGGAGGAGCGGTACTGTGCAGTGTATATATACAGAAGTGGTACTGTGCGGTGTATATATACAGGAGGAGTGGTACTGTGCAGTGTATATATACAGGACAGGAGGAGTGGTACTGCGCAGTGTATATATACAGGACAGGAGGAGTGGTACTGTGCGGTGTATATATACAGGAGGAGAGGTACTGTGTGGTGTATATATACAGGGGAGAGGTACTGTGCGGTGTGTATATACAGGACAGGAGGAGTGGTACTGTGCAGTGTATATATACAGAAGTGGTACTGTGCGGTGTATATATACAGGAGGAGTGGTACTGTGCAGTGTATATATACAGGACAGGAGGAGTGGTACTGTGCGGTGTATATATACAGGAGGAGTGGTACTGTGCGGTGTATATATACAGGACAGGAGGAGTGGTACTGTGCAGTGTATATATACAGGGGAGAGGTACTGTGCGGTGTATATATACAGGGGAGAGGTACTGTGCAGTGTATATATACAGGGGAGAGGTGATGTGCAGTATATATACAGGGGAGAGGTACTGTGCGGTGTGTATATATACAGGGGAGAGGTGCTGTGCAGTGTATATATACAGGGGAGAGGTACTGTGCGGTGTATATATACAGGGGAGAGGTACTGTGCGGTGTATATATACAGGGGAGAGGTACTGTGCAATGTATATATACAGGGGAGAGGTACTGTGCGGTGTATATATACAGGGGAGAGGTGCTGTGCAGTGTATATATACAGGGGAGAGGTACTGTGCGGTGTATATATACAGGACAGGAGGAGTGGTACTGTGCAGTGTATATATACAGGGGAGAGGTACTGTGCGGTGTATATATACAGGGGAGAGGTACTGTGCGGTGTATATATACAGGGGAGAGGTGATGTGCAGTATATATACAGGGGAGAGGTACTGTGCGGTGTGTATATATACAGGGGAGAGGTGCTGTGCAGTGTATATATACAGGGGAGAGGTACTGTGCGGTGTATATATACAGGGGAGAGGTACTGTGCGGTGTATATATACAGGGGAGAGGTACTGTGCAATGTATATATACAGGGGAGAGGTACTGTGCGGTGTATATATACAGGGGAGAGGTACTGTGCGGTGTATATATACAGGGGAGAGGTACTGTGTGGTGTATATACTTCAACAGCCGCCCAGGCCCCCAGCACCTGTCCTGTATATATATTATATACACTGTATCTATACAGGCTGTGCTGGGGGCCTGGGCTGGGCGGCTTCTGTAATATATATATATATATATATATATATAACAGAAGCCGCCCATATATATATCAGCTGCAGCCGCCCAGCCCATGGCCGCCCCAGGTCACCCAGACTGTCAGAACATACAACGATAGCATTGTACTCACTCAGGTGCCGGTAGGAGCTCCGGGAATCTGCCTGTGCCTGATAAGTTCAGCACTGCAGCAGCCAGGGGAGTAGAGCAGGAGAACTCTCCGCCCACAATGTCACGCTGGCTGTGTCCTTAACCCCTATGTGCCTGGCCCTGCACTGACTGAGAAGATGCTTGTGCCAGGCAGTGCAAATTGAAAGGGTAGAAAGGGTTAAAGCATAGTTTGGGGAACTTTCCCCGCGGCACACCCGACCATGTGCCGCGGAACACTGGTTGAAAATCACTGCCATAGAGAATAAATGCAGCGGTGGTCGGGCATCCGGCAGCCCCATAGAGTATAAATGCAGCGGTGGTCGGGCATCTGGCAGCCCCATAGAGAATAATGGAGCGGTGGTCGGGCATCCGGCAGCCCCATAGAGAATAAATGCAGCGGTGGTCGGGCATCCGGCAGCCCCATAGAGTATAAATGCAGCGGTGGTCGGGCATCTGGCAGCCCCATAGAGAATAAATGCAGCGGTGGTCGGGCATCCGGCAGCCCCATAGAGAATAAATGCAGCGGTGGTCGGGCATCCGGCAGCCTCATAGAGAATAAATGGAGCAGTGGTCGGGCATCCGGGAGCCACATAGAGAATAATGGAGCGGTGGTCGGGCATCCGGGAGCCACATAGAGAATAATGGAGCGGTGGTCGGGCATCCGGGAGCCCCATAGAGAATAAATGGAGCGGTGGTCGGGCATCCGAAAGCCCCATAGAGAATAAACGGAGCGGTGGAGCTGAAATGTACATTTGTATGCTGACTCTTCTGTAGACACCTTCTTGCTCTGCAGCGTTTCTCCTCACACCCGCCTAAGACTTTTGCCCAGCACTGCACATGGCGGCACGGAGGTGCCGAGACTTCCCCACGGTCACAGAATACCTGTTATTGTAGGTGACGGTTTCCATTGTCTTTACACGATTTTTCCAGGTTTTCCGGGTAGAAGCCCCTCGCCCAGTTTTCTTTGTGGCGTCCCGTGGGCACCATGCTGACATTGGAGGCATCACCCCCGGCTCCATGCCTCCCCATTCCAAGTCCTTGAAGGAAGAAGGCGCCGTCTTTACGTCCTTCAAACTCGTGAAGGAAGGAACATTCCAAGAAGAAGGTGAGCGGACGTGGCACCCCTGAGGGGCATGGGTGAACAGCAAAATTGGGGAAGGCAGAAATACTCATGACTCTAAACCTGAGACCCCCAGTAGCAGCTGTAATTCTCCCCCCGCTGCTTACACACGATGAGAACGTGTCAGAATACGACGTCTTCACCTGTTCTGGAGCATTGGACAGAACATGGATATGTGACAACAAAAGCTGCAAGAATGTGCCTTTTACATATAATTTTTAATCTACTTCTTATATCTAAAATGTAATAAATAGCTGCGGTACGTTACTGTATTACACTTCAGAGCTGAACTCTTTCTTTCTGATTACTATTAGAAATCATCAACAATCTGTAACTCAGGATCAGTAATGTAATGTTTGTACACAGTGACTGCACCAGCAGAATAGTGAGTGCAGCTCTGGGGTATAATACAGGATGTAATTCAGGATCAGTAATGTATGTACACAGTGACTGCACCAGCAGAATAGTGAGTGCAGCTCTGGGGTATAATACAGGATGTAACTCAGGATCAGTAATGTAATGTATGTACACAGTGACTGCACCAGCAGAATAGTGAGCGCAGCTCTGGGGTATAATACAGGATGTAACTCAGGATCAGTAATGTAATGTATGTACACAGTGACTGCACCAGCAGAATAGTGAGTGCAGCTCTGGGGTATAATACAGGATGTAATTCAGGATCAGTAATGTATGTACACAGTGACTGCACCAGCAGAATAGTGAGTGCAGCTCTGGGGTATAA
Organism: Ranitomeya variabilis; assembly: GCF_051348905.1. Taxonomy (NCBI): domain Eukaryota; kingdom Metazoa; phylum Chordata; class Amphibia; order Anura; family Dendrobatidae; genus Ranitomeya; species Ranitomeya variabilis. Next base: position 565,957,850 of record NC_135237.1, on the reverse strand, counting down.
TACAGGAGGTAACTCAGGATTAGTAAATTATGTATGTACACAGTGACTGCACCAGCAGAATACTGAGTGCAGCTCTGGAGTATAATACAGGATGTAACTCAGGATCAGTAATGTAATGTATGTACACAGTGACTGCACCAGCAGAATAGTGAGTGCAGCTCTGGGGTATAATACAGGAGGTAACTCAGGATTAGTAAATTATGTATGTACACAGTGACTGCACCAGCAGAATAGTGAGTGCAGCTCTGGAGTATAATACAGGATGTAACTCAGGATCAGTAATGTAATGTATGTACACAGTGACTGCACCAGCAGAATAGTGAGTGCAGCTCTGGAGTATAATACAGGATGTAACTCAGGATCAGTAATGTAATGTATGTACACAGTGACTGCACCAGCAGAATAGTGAGTGCAGCTCTGGGGTATAATACAGGATGTAACTCAGGATCAGTAATGTAATGTATGTACACAGTGACTGCACCAGCAGAATAGTGAGCGCAGCTCTGGGGTATAATACAGGATGTAACTCAGGATCAGTAATGTAATGTATGTACACAGTGACTGCACCAGCAGAATAGTGAGTGCAGCTCTGGGGTATAATACAGGATGTAATTCAGGATCAGTAATGTATGTACACAGTGACTGCACCAGCAGAATAGTGAGTGCAGCTCTGGGGTATAATACAGGAGGTAACTCAGGATTAGTAAATTATGTATGTACACAGTGACTGCACCAGCAGAATAGTGAGTGCAGCTCTGGAGTATAATACAGGATGTAACTCAGGATCAGTAATGTAATGTATGTACACAGTGACTGCACCAGCAGAATAGTGAGTGCAGCTCTGGGGTATAATACAGGAGGTAACTCAGGATTAGTAAATTATGTATGTACACAGTGACTGCACCAGCAGAATAGTGAGTGCAGCTCTGGAGTATAATACAGGATGTAACTCAGGATCAGTAATGTAATGTATGTACACAGTGACTGCACCAGCAGAATAGTGAGTGCAGCTCTGGAGTATAATACAGGATGTAACTCAGGATCAGTAATGTAATGTATGTACACAGTGACTGCACCAGCAGAATAGTGAGTGCAGCTCTGGAGTATAATACAGGATGTAACTCAGGATCAGTAATGTAATGTATGTACACAGTGACTGCACCAGCAGAATAGTGAGTGCAGCTCTGGAGTATAATACAGGATGTAACTCAGGATCAGTAATGTAATGTATGTACACAGTGACTGCACCAGCAGAATAGCGAGTGCAGCTCTGGAGTGAATATTTGTTTAATTACAAGATTGTTGGTTCTTGGGACTTTTAGCCCTATTACTCCATGGTACATTAGTCCATTAAAATATTTTTTCCTTCTTGCACCTATGTGTCCTGACAGCGGTCACTGAGGCTCTAATGGCTCCAGGACTAATACCTGGCAGCAGTGGAACCCGTAATCTCCATGATAATTTATCGGACCTGCGAGCACAGGTAGCAGCGAACCAGAAGGGCATCCAGTTGGTGAATGAGCTAATTGACATCTACGGTCTGGAAGTGGTACAGGCATACATGGCACATATTCAGGTCAGTTTCTACACCCTGAGTGTTGGGCACTGCCAGTCACTAATTTTATATCTTGCTTATTGTTATAGGTGTTCTAGAATATAATAAATGACCCACATCACTTAATTCAAACAGCCCATCCTAGTCACGTGTCAGCATGACGTCTGTCTCAACTGTCAGAGGAGCTGTATGTAAGCACACATACCGGTGAGGTAACAGGAGAAGAAATACATCTTCTCCTCAGCTGACTGCCTACGAAATCTGGAGAAAAAAATCCTTAGTAGTCAGTCAGCTGAGGAGGGTTTATTTATTTTCCTGTCGCAGTCCTTCCTAAGCAGCTCAATGGTATGTGCACTTACAATACATCTCCTCTGTCTGTTGAGACACCGATCTCAGGAGCTTTTTTTTCTGATACTGCAGCCCAGCACACGCGACTAGGATGGGCTACTATTTGAATTGCGTAACAGGGGCCATTCTATCACTTTCTTGGAGAACCCCTTTAAGGTCTAACTGTTGTTTCAGGAGAACTTGCAGAAGAATGTCTGTCTGCCTCTAGCTCCTCACCTGTTTCCTCTCCATAGAATGAGCACCAATTATCCCCTTCCCTCTTACTGATGAGGAAATCTGTTTTCACTAAAGACAAACGTTACCTCTGAATTGAGTGAAAGATCAGTCCATGAGAAAAACAGCAGATTTCTCTGAAAAGATGCTTTACAAAGTAATATATTTTGTTTTAATAATTCATTAATACACATACAAATAAGTAACGATCGATCAATAATAACTGCTTTAACACTAACCATCTGCCCCATGTATAAGAATATAACTACTATAATACTGCTCCTATGTACAAGAATATAACTACTATAATACTGCCCCCTATGTACAAGAATATAACTACTATAATACTGCCCCTATGTACAAGAATATAACTACTATAATACTGCCCCTATGTACAAGAATATAACTACTATAATACTGCTCCTATGTGCAAGAATATAACTACTATAATACTGTCCCCTATGTACAAGAATATAACTACTGTAATACTGCCCCTATGTACAAGAATATACCTACTATAATACTGCCCCTATGTACAAGAATATAACTACTATAATACTGCTCCTATGTACAAGAATATAACTACTATAATACTGCCCCCTATGTACAAGAATATAACTACTATAATACTGCCCCTATGTACAATATAACTACTATAATACTGCCCCTATGTACAAGAATATAACTACTATAATACTGTCCCCTATGTACAAGAATATAACTACTATAATACTGCTCCTATGTGCAAGAATATAACTACTATAATACTGTCCCCTATGTACAAGAATATAACTACTGTAATACTGCCCCTATGTACAAGAATATAACTGCTATAATACTGCTCCTATGTGCAAGAATATAACTACTATAATACTGTCCCCTATGTACAAGAATATAACTACTATAATACTGCTCCTATGTGCAAGAATATAACTACTATAATACTGCCCCTATGTACAAGAATATAACTACTATAATACTGCCCCTATGTACAGGAATATAACTACTATAATACTGCCCCCTATGTACAAGAATATAACTACTATAATACTGCCCCTATGTACAAGAATATAACTACTATAATACTGCCTCTATGTACAAGAATATAACTACTATAATACTGCCCCTATGTACAAGAATATAACTACTATAATACTGTCCCCTATGTACAAGAATATAACTACTATAATACTGCTCCTATGTGCAAGAATATAACTACTATAATACTGTCCCCTATGTACAAGAATATAACTACTATAATACTGCTCCTATGTACAAGAATATAACTACTATAATACTGCCCCTATGTACAAGAATATAACTACTATAATACTGCCTCCTATGTACAAGAATATAACTACTATAATTCTGCTCCTATGTACAAGAATATAACTACTATAATTCTGCTCCTATGTACAAGAATATAACTACTATAATACTGCCCCTATGTACAGGAATATAACTACTATAATACTGCCCCCTATGTACAAGAATATAACTACTATAATACTGCCCCTATGTACAAGAATATAACTACTATAATAATGCCTCCTATGTACAAGAATATAACTACTATAATACTGCCTCCTATGTGCAAGAATATAACTGCTATAATACTGCTCCTATGTGCAAGAATATAACTGCTATAATACTGCTCCTATGTACAAGAATATAATTACTGTAATACTGCCTCCTATGTACAAGAATATAACTACTATAATACTGCCCCTATGTACAAGAATATAACTACTATAGTACTGCTCCTATGTGCAAGAATGTAACTACTATAATACTGTCCCCTATGTACAAGAATATAACTACTATAATACTGTCCCCTATGTACAAGAATATAACTACTATAATTCTGCTCCTATGTACAAGAATATAACTACTATAATACTGCCTCCTATGTACAAGAATATAACTACTATAATACTGCTCCTATGTACAAGAATATAACTACTATAATACTGCCCCTATGTACAAGAATATAACTACTATAATACTGCTCCTATGTACAAGAATATAACTACTATAATACTGCCCCTATGTACAAGAATATAACTACTATAATACTGCCCCTATGTACAAGAATATAACTACTATAATTCTGCTCCTATGTACAAGAATATAACTACTATAATACTGCCTCCTATGTACAAGAATATAACTACTATAATACTGCTCCTATGTACAAGAATATAACTACTATAATACTGCCCCTATGTACAAGAATATAACTACTATAATACTGCCCCTATGTACAAGAATATAACTACTATAATACAACTACTATAATTCTGCTCCTATGTGCAAGAATATAACTGCTATAATACTGCCCCTATGTACAAGAATATAACTACTATAATACTGCCCCTATGTACAAGAATATAACTACTATAATTCTGCTCCTATGTACAAGAATATAACTACTATAATACTGCCTCCTATGTACAAGAATATAACTACTATAATACTGCTCCTATGTACAAGAATATAACTACTATAATACTGCCCCTATGTACAAGAATATAACTACTATAATACTGCCCCTATGTACAAGAATATAACTGCTATAATACTGCCTCTATGTACAAGAATATAACTACTATAATACTGCTCCTATGTACAAGAATATAACTACTATAATTCTGCTCCTATGTACAAGAATATAACTACTATAATACTGCCCCTATGTACAAGAATATAACTACTATAATACAACTACTATAATTCTGCTCCTATGTGCAAGAATATAACTGCTATAATACTGCCCCTATGTACAAGAATATAACTACTATAATACTGCCCCTATGTACAAGAATATAACTACTATAATACTGCCCCTATGTACAAGAATATAACTACTATAATACTGCTCCTATGTACAAGAATATAACTACTATAATTCTGCTCCTATGTACAAGAATATAACTACTATAATTCTGCTCCTATGTACAAGAATGTAACTACTATAATACTGCCCCTATGTACAAGAATATAACTACTATAATACTGCTCCTATGTGCAAGAATATAACTGCTATAATACTGCTCCTATGTGCAAGAATATAACTACTATAATACTGCTCCTATGTACAAGAATATAATTACTGTAATACTGCCTCCTATGTACAAGAATATAACTACTATAATACTGCCCCTATGTACAAGAATATAACTACTATAATACTGCCTCCTATGTACAAGAATATAACTACTATAATACTGCCTCCTATGTGCAAGAATATAACTGCTATAATACTGCTCCTATGTGCAAGAATATAACTGCTATAATACTGCTCCTATGTACAAGAATATAATTACTGTAATACTGCCTCCTATGTACAAGAATATAACTACTATAATACTGCCCCTATGTACAAGAATATAACTACTATAGTACTGCTCCTATGTGCAAGAATGTAACTACTATAATACTGTCCCCTATGTACAAGAATATAACTACTATAATACTGCTCCTATGTGCAAGAATATAACTACTATAATACTGTCCCCTATGTACAAGAATATAACTACTATAATACTGCTCCTATGTGCAAGAATATAACTACTATAATACTGCCCCTATGTACAAGAATATAACTACTATAATACTGCCCCTATGTACAGGAATATAACTACTATAATACTGCCCCCTATGTACAAGAATATAACTACTATAATACTGCCCCTATGTACAAGAATATAACTACTATAATACTGCCTCTATGTACAAGAATATAACTACTATAATACTGCTCCTATGTACAAGAATATAACTACTATAATACTGCCCCTATGTACAAGAATGTAACTACTATAATACTGCTCCTATGTACAAGAATATAACTACTATAATACTGCTCCTATGTACAAGAATATAACTACTATAATACTGCCCCTATGTACAAGAATATAACTACTATAATACTGCCCCTATGTACAAGAATATAACTACTATAATTCTGCTCCTATGTACAAGAATATAACTACTATAATAATGCCTCCTATGTACAAGAATATAACTACTATAATACTGCCTCCTATGTGCAAGAATATAACTGCTATAATACTGCTCCTATGTGCAAGAATATAACTGCTATAATACTGCTCCTATGTACAAGAATATAATTACTGTAATACTGCCTCCTATGTACAAGAATATAACTACTATAATACTGCCCCTATGTACAAGAATATAACTACTATAGTACTGCTCCTATGTGCAAGAATGTAACTACTATAATACTGTCCCCTATGTACAAGAATATAACTACTATAATACTGCTCCTATGTACAAGAATATAACTACTATAATACTGCTCCTATGTACAAGAATATAACTACTATAATACTGCTCCTATGTACAAGAATATAACTACTATAATACTGCCCCATGTACAAGAATATAACTACTATAATACTGTCCCCTATGTACAAGAATATAACTACTATAATTCTGCTCCTATGTACAAGAATATAACTACTATAATACTGCCTCCTATGTACAAGAATATAACTACTATAATACTGCTCCTATGTACAAGAATATAACTACTATAATACTGCCCCTATGTACAAGAATATAACTACTATAATACTGCCCCTATGTACAAGAATATAACTACTATAATACTGCTCCTATGTACAAGAATATAACTACTATAATACTGCCCCTATGTACAAGAATATAACTACTATAATACTGCCTCCTATGTACAAGAATATAACTACTATAATACTGCTCCTATGTACAAGAATATAACTACTATAATACTGCCCCTATGTACAAGAATATAACTACTATAATACTGCCCCTATGTACAAGAATATAACTACTATAATACAACTACTATAATTCTGCTCCTATGTACAAGAATATAACTACTATAATTCTGCTCCTATGTACAAGAATGTAACTACTATAATACTGCTCCTATGTACAAGAATATAACTACTATAATACTGCTCCTATGTACAAGAATATAACTACTATAATACTGCCCCTATGTACAAGAATATAACTACTATAATACTGCCCCTATGTACAAGAATATAACTACTATAATTCTGCTCCTATGTACAAGAATATAACTACTATAATACTGCCTCCTATGTACAAGAATATAACTACTATAATACTGCTCCTATGTACAAGAATATAACTACTATAATACTGCCCCTATGTACAAGAATATAACTACTATAATACTGCCCCTATGTACAAGAATATAACTACTATAATACAACTACTATAATTCTGCTCCTATGTGCAAGAATATAACTGCTATAATACTGCCCCTATGTACAAGAATATAACTACTATAATACTGCCCCTATGTACAAGAATATAACTACTATAATACTGCCTCTATGTACAAGAATATAACTACTATAATACTGCTCCTATGTACAAGAATATAACTACTATAATTCTGCTCCTATGTACAAGAATATAACTACTATAATACTGCCCCTATGTACAAGAATATAACTACTATAATACAACTACTATAATTCTGCTCCTATGTGCAAGAATATAACTGCTATAATACTGCCCCTATGTACAAGAATATAACTACTATAATACTGCCCCTATGTACAAGAATATAACTACTATAATACTGCTCCTATGTACAAGAATATAACTACTATAATTCTGCTCCTATGTACAAGAATATAACTACTATAATTCTGCTCCTATGTACAAGAATGTAACTACTATAATACTGCCTCTATGTACAAGAATATAACTACTATAATACTGCTCCTATGTGCAAGAATATAACTGCTATAATACTGCTCCTATGTGCAAGAATATAACTACTATAATACTGCTCCTATGTACAAGAATATAATTACTGTAATACTGCCTCCTATGTACAAGAATATAACTACTATAATACTGCCCCTATGTACAAGAATATAACTACTATAATACTGCCTCCTATGTACAAGAATATAACTTCTATAATACTGCCTCCTATGTGCAAGAATATAACTGCTATAATACTGCTCCTATGTGCAAGAATATAACTGCTATAATACTGCTCCTATGTACAAGAATATAATTACTGTAATACTGCCTCCTATGTACAAGAATATAACTACTATAATACTGCCCCTATGTACAAGAATATAACTACTATAGTACTGCTCCTATGTGCAAGAATGTAACTACTATAATACTGTCCCCTATGTACAAGAATATAACTACTATAATACTGCTCCTATGTACAAGAATATAACTACTATAATACTGCTCCTATGTACAAGAATATAACTACTATAATACTGCTCCTATGTACAAGAATATAACTACTATAATACTGCCCCATGTACAAGAATATAACTACTATAATACTGTCCCCTATGTACAAGAATATAACTACTATAATTCTGCTCCTATGTACAAGAATATAACTACTATAATACTGCCTCCTATGTACAAGAATATAACTACTATAATACTGCTCCTATGTACAAGAATATAACTACTATAATACTGCCCCTATGTACAAGAATATAACTACTATAATACTGCCCCTATGTACAAGAATATAACTACTATAATACTGCTCCTATGTACAAGAATATAACTACTATAATACTGCCCCTATGTACAAGAATATAACTACTATAATACTGCCTCCTATGTACAAGAATATAACTACTATAATACTGCTCCTATGTACAAGAATATAACTACTATAATACTGCCCCTATGTACAAGAATATAACTACTATAATACTGCCCCTATGTACAAGAATATAACTACTATAATACAACTACTATAATTCTGCTCCTATGTACAAGAATATAACTACTATAATTCTGCTCCTATGTACAAGAATGTAACTACTATAATACTGCTCCTATGTACAAGAATATAACTACTATAATACTGCTCCTATGTACAAGAATATAACTACTATAATACTGCCCCTATGTACAAGAATATAACTACTATAATACTGCCCCTATGTACAAGAATATAACTACTATAATTCTGCTCCTATGTACAAGAATATAACTACTATAATACTGCCTCCTATGTACAAGAATATAACTACTATAATACTGCTCCTATGTACAAGAATATAACTACTATAATACTGCCCCTATGTACAAGAATATAACTACTATAATACTGCCCCTATGTACAAGAATATAACTACTATAATACAACTACTATAATTCTGCTCCTATGTGCAAGAATATAACTGCTATAATACTGCCCCTATGTACAAGAATATAACTACTATAATACTGCCCCTATGTACAAGAATATAACTACTATAATACTGCCTCTATGTACAAGAATATAACTACTATAATACTGCTCCTATGTACAAGAATATAACTACTATAATTCTGCTCCTATGTACAAGAATATAACTACTATAATACTGCCCCTATGTACAAGAATATAACTACTATAATACAACTACTATAATTCTGCTCCTATGTGCAAGAATATAACTGCTATAATACTGCCCCTATGTACAAGAATATAACTACTATAATACTGCCCCTATGTACAAGAATATAACTACTATAATACTGCCCCTATGTACAAGAATATAACTACTATAATACTGCTCCTATGTACAAGAATATAACTACTATAATTCTGCTCCTATGTACAAGAATATAACTACTATAATTCTGCTCCTATGTACAAGAATGTAACTACTATAATACTGCTCCTATGTACAAGAATATAACTACTATAATACTGCTCCTATGTACAAGAATATAACTACTATAATACCGCCCCTATGTACAAGAATATAACTACTATAATACTGCTCCTATGTACAAGAATATAACTACTATAATACTGCTCCTATGTACAAGAATATAACTACTATAATACCGCCCCTATGTACAAGAATATAACTACTATAATACTGCTGCTATGTACAAGAATATAACTACTATAATACTGCCCCCATGTACAAGAATATAACTACTATAATACTGCTCCTATGTACAAGAATATAACTACTATAATACTGCCCCTATGTACAAGAATATAACTACTATAATACTGCTCTATATACAAGAATATAACTACTATAATACTGCCCCCATGTACAAGAATATAACTACTATAATACTGCCCCTATGTACAAGAATATAACTACTGTAATACTGCTCCTATGTACAAGAATATAACTACTATTATTGTACTATGATATTTTTTCTTTCGTTTGCTCATGTTGGTGTTTTTATCATTTTTGGAGAGATGTAATGCACGTTCTTTTTATTTAGGCTAACGCAGAGGTTGCAGTGAGAGACATGCTGAGGGAGTTTGCTCGTCGGTGGGAGCAGCAGACAGGAGCTCTAGAGGTGGAGTCTATAGATTACATGGATGATGGGTCTCCTATCAAGCTGAAGGTGAAGATTAACAAGGAGGAGGTAAAACATAACATATCGCGCTGTAATTTGCTGTAGTTTCTCAGTCTCCAGGTTTGGTATAAATAACTGGTAATAGTGACGTCATGTAGTGATGCACGGGAGGCGCAGATCGTGTCTTTCAGGATGCAGCCTGAGCTTTTTGATATATTTATATTAGAGACGGACATATTTATTTGGTTGGGACTGATCTGTACTCGGATTTTACAATTATCTGCTTTCTGGAGAAGAGATTTTTTGTAATTTGTTTGGCGTAAATTACCAGAACGGACCGCAGTTTGGAGCGATTGTGGAGGTCAGCGGTGAGGTCGGTATATGAGCCTTTTTTGTTGTTGTTGTTGTTTTCCCATCTTGTGTTTATTCTGCTCTGAAAAATAAATGAACCAAAACATAAATTTTCCTGGTGTGCTCATCGCTAATTTGCATACAACTCAATTCTATTTCTTGAGCAAAATGTAAACACGTTTGACCTAACAATTTAGGGATAAATCATGTATTTTTTTTTAGATATATTTTTGCAGCTGTTGATTTCTATGTGTTTATAACTATTTACTAGTCCAAAAACTAACTTTTCTACGACTCATCTTGTGCCCAAGTATTCTGGTCTGCATGGCTTCATGTACGGATTAATATTTTATTACAGCAGGACCACTATCCCTCCACAGATAGATTTTAGTCTAAGAGAGGACTCACATTAGGTTCCCATTTAGATGAATACTTTATTCTAAGAGAGGAATGGCAGTGTTAGGTCCTGGAAAAAGAGAAACTCCTTAACGTGGCTTCCAGGTGCACATGAATTGGATTAATATTGTGTAATTCCTTTATTCGCCTCTCGGGCGCAGATCTTTTTATTTATTTTTTTAATCAGAAATTTTATGAGAAATTACAGTAAATGTTCTCCACTTGTCGCAGGGCAACGCGGTCTTTGATTTCACTGACTCCGGATATGAAGTCTTTGGGAACTGTAATGCCCCACGAGCCATCACCTTCTCCGCCCTCATTTACTGTCTACGCTGCATGGTCGGCCAAGATATTCCACTAAACCAGGTCAGCGGAGACATGTTTCCACGTGTAATAGATGAGAAGTTAATGGATGAGACCCCAGAAGCACTTGCAGTCCATGGGTTGTCGGGGGGATTCATGCTGCCAAAAATCACAGGAGCCCGGCCTCACGGCTGCAGCTCGGAACGTTTCCCCCTGAATGTTTCCAGCGTTTCAGAGGAAATATGTAGTAGTTAGAGGTTTCGGCTAGTGTCCTCTCCAGGTTTGGTTCCCCGCGCCACATCAGGTGATTCACAGGTTTCTCCCAATGCAAGAGACCTATCAATCGCCTACAGTGGTGCTGGGAGCTGCCAGCCGGGGACACTGGTGGACCAGTCTGATTTCCAGTTATGGTCCCCAGCTGGATCTTCTAACTAAATGTTCTCTGAAATGCTGGAGAATTTCGGAGAACATTGTACCTGCCTGCAATCATGTCGCTGGCATCAGATTCATGTTACGTGGAGTTTTGGCAACTTGTATCTTGTGACAAGTTCACTTAAAAGTGCAGATAAAATAATGTATAATATATAGAACCATATTTACTCCAGAAAAGAGAGACCATGACTCTGGGCCTTACTGATTTTTTTATTTTTGGATTTTTTTTTAGGGTTGCCTGGTGCCCATTCGAGTCATTATCCCAAAAGGATCGATCCTGGACCCCTCTGCGGACGCTGCCGTTGTGGGGGGCAACGTGCTGACATCACAGAGGATTGTTGATGTCATATTTAAGGCCTTTCAAGTTTGTGCAGCTTCACAGGTGAGATGGGCTGGGCCTCATTCACACTCTTATGCCGCGAGTGCAGACCCTGGACTCTAGGGCACCAACTCCAGAACCCACTACAGCCATTTTTTCTTTTTTGTGCTTTTTCTTCCTCATTTTTTCCAAGAGCCACCACTTTTTTAATTTTTCCATCGACATAGCTGTATAAGGGCTCGTAGTTTGAGAAGAGTTGTAGTTCTCAAAAACACCATTCACTTTACCATATAATGACCTGAAAAAATTCCACGTGGGATGACATGATTAAAAACACAATTCCACCATTGTTTTTTGGGTTTAATTTTAACGGCGTTTATTATCGGCTAAGAATTACCTAGACTCCTAATTCTCCAGGTCAGTACGATTACGGCAATACCAAATTTGTTATGTTTTATTTTACTAAACTTTAAAAAATTCTCAATTTCATGGAAAAAAAAAATTGTCTTTTGAAGCGGAGTATGGGGTCTTAATCTGATACCATTTTACAGTACATACAACTTTTTATTGCTTTTTTTTCAGTGGGACTTGATATAATTAGGGGATGAATATACAGTGGCTTTCAAAAGTATTCACCACCACCACCCGCCACCCCCTCCCCCCACGCTTGTCATTTTTTGTGTTTTTGCTACCTCACAACCTGGAATTTCACTATTTTTTTTTTTTTTTTTTTTTTTGAGGGTTTGCATCAGTTCATATGAAGAACATGCTGACAAATGTGAACATTTGGTTTTCTTTTCTTTTGTGAAGCAAACAACAAATGGGACAAAGTAACTGAAAACTTCAGTGTGCATAACTATCCACCCCCTATAATCAGTACTTTGTAGACCCTCCTTACAGCTGCAAGTCGCTTTGGATAAGTCCCTGTGGTCTTTACACATTTTGCCCATTCTTCAAGGCAAAACTGCTCCAACTCTTTCCAGTTAGGCCATGTTCACACGCTGCGGTTTTTACCGCCGCGATTTTGATGCTGCGGGTCCGCAGAAGTTTCCATAGCGTTTACATTAACATGTAAACCCTATGGAAACCGCAAACCGCTGTGCACATGCTGCGGGAAAAACCGCGCAGAAACACAGCGGTTTAAAACCCGCAGCATGTCACTTCTTTGTGCAGAATCGCAGCGATTCTGCACCCATAGAAATGCATTGATCCGCTAACTTCCCGCATGGGGCTGTGCCCACTTTGCGGGAAGTAAGCGGATAATGCGCGGTTGCTACCCGGGGTGGAGGAGAGGAGACTCTCCTCCAGGCCCTGGGAAGCATGAATAGTGTAAAAAAAAAAGAATAAAAATAAAAAATCATGTTATACTCACCTCTCAGCGCTGCACGCGGCCGTCCGGTCAGAGTTGCTGTGCCGAGCAGGACCTGTGGTGACGTCGCGGTCACATGACTGTGATGACGCCGCGGTCACATGATCGTGACGTCACGAAGGTCCTTCTCGGCACAGCATCTTTGGAACCGGAGCGCCGCGTGCAGAGCCGAGAAGATCCGGACATCGGAGGGTGAGTATAGCCAATTTTTATTATTTTTATCATTACTATTGATGCTGCATATGCAGCATCAATAGTACAGGAGTAATCCCGCAGCGGAAACCGCGGAACAAACCGCAAAAAATCTGCAGGGATAACCACAGCGGTTTTGCCCTGCAGATTTATCAATTCCGCTGCGGGATAAACCCGCAGAGAACACCGCAAAGTGTGCACATGGCCTTAGATGGTTTCCTCGGGTGAACAGCGATCTTCAAGTCTGACCACAGATTCTCCAGTGGATTAAGGTGTGGGCCTTATCTAGGCCACTCAAAAACACTTACACTTTTCCCCCTAAACCACTGGAGTGCTGCTATAGCAGAAATATTTTGGGTCATTGTCTTGTTGGAAGGTGAACCTCTGTCCCAGTCTCAAATCACTGACAGACTGAAGCAGGTTTTGCTCAAGAATATTCCTGTATTTCGCACCATCCATCTTCTCCTCGACTTGGACCATTTTCTCTGTGCCTGCTGCCAAAAAACATCCCCACAGCATGATACTGTCACCACCATGTTTCACTGTGGGGATGGTGTTCTTGGAGTGATTAGCCGTATTGGTTTGGCACCAGACACAGCATTTACCTTGGTGGCCAAAAAGTTCAGTTTTGGTCTAATCTGAACTCAGCACCTTCCTCCATACATTTGTGGAGTCTCCTACAAGTCTTTTGGCAAACTAAAAGGATCTTTACAACTTTTGTTTGTAAGTAAAGGTTTTTTGTGCCCACGCTTCTGTAACGGTCACCCCAAATGGAATGTACAGCTTATTGTGGTTGTATGGACAGATACCCCACTTTCTGCTTGGGAACATAAAAGTTAACTCTGAATGAGCTGCTGTCTATTTGCTGCCTGTCTGATTAATGCCCTTCTTGCATGTGCTGAGCGTTTTGGTGGGCAGCCCTCTCTTGGAAGGTTTGTTGTGGTACCGTGTTCTTTCCATCATCAGAGATTGTGATATTTTTTTATAACCCCACTGACTTGTACTTCTCAACAACTTTGTCCCTGACTTGTTTGGAGGTTTCCTTGATCTTCATGGTGTTGTTTGGAGATCTCCTTGGTCTTCATGGTGTTGTGTAGAGATCTCCTTGATTTTCATGGTGATGTTTGGTTAGTGGAGCCTCTTGCTTAATGGTGTTGCAGCCTCTGTGGCCTTTCAGAAAAGGTAAACTGTATATACTGACAGACATGTGACACTTAGATTGTACACAGGGGATGTCCTGTCACTAAGCATGTGACTTATGAAGGGAATTGCTGCCACCAGAAATTTTTAAGGGCTTCATAGCAAAAGGAGTGAATACATATGCACATGTCAATTTTTACTTATTTGTCCCTTCATTTAATTTATGCCTATTTGTTTTGTAACTTAGACTATTTTGTGATGATGCATCACACACAAATCAGATTACAAAAATATTTAAATACGGGATGTAATGTAACAAAATAGGTAAAATGCCGAATGGGGGTGAATACTTTCACAAGCCACTGTAATTGGAAATATTTAACAAAATATTTTCACCACTCCACCAAAATTCCCCATGATGTATGAAGAAGCCTCACATCTCTGCGGTGCCATCATCATAATGAAGTCCTTTTCTTCAGGGCTGTATGAATAACATCACATTTGGGAACCAGAACATTGGATACTATGAGACGGTGGCCGGCGGTGCCGGGGCCGGTCCACATTGGGATGGGAGAAGTGGAATTCATAGTCACATGACCAATACGCGAATTACAGACCCGGAGATTCTGGAGAAACGGTACGAGGAATCTACTATATAATTGTCTAAGAGTCACTTCCGTCTGTCTTTCTGTCTGTCTGTCACGGATATTCATTGGTCGCGGCCTCAGTCTGTCATGTAATCCAAGTCGCTGATTGGTCGTGGCAAAACAGCCACGACCAATCAACGACGGGCACAGTCCGGCGGAAAAATGGCCGCTCCTTCCTCCCCGCAGTCAGTGCCCGCTCCGTACTCCCCTCCAGTCTGCCCTCACACAGGGTTAATGGCAGCGGTAACGAACCGCGTTATGCCGCGGTGTAATGCACTCCGTTACCACTGCTATTAACCCTGTGTGACCAACTTTTTACTATTCATGCTGCCTATGCAGCATGAATAGTAAAACGATCTAATGTTAAAAATAAAAAAATAAAAAAATCGTTATATACTCACCGTCTGTCGGCCCCCGGATCGACAACAGGCCTTTCCCGCTCGCGACGCTCTGGTAACCGGTCCATGCTGCGATCTCGCGAGATGATGACGTAGCGGTCTCGCGAGACCGCTACGTCATCATCTCGCGAGACCGCAATGCACTCTTGAGACCGGAGCGCACGAGCAGCGTCGGTAACCGCTTCGCTTGGATCCGGGGGCTCTGGAAGGTGAGTATAGAACTATTCTTTATTTTAATTCTTTTTTTTAACAGGGATATGATGCCCACATTGCTATATACAACGCGGGCTGGGCAATGTACTACATGGGCTGTGCAATATACTGCGTGGGCTGTGCTATATACTACGTGGCTGGGCAATATACTACATGCGCTGGGCAATATACTACATGGGCTGTGCTATATACTACATGGGCTGTGCTATATACCACGTGGCTGGGCAATATACTACATGGCTGGGCAATATACTACGTGGCTGGGCAATATACTACATGGGCTGCGCAATGTACTGCGTGGGCTGTGCTATACACTACGCATACATATTCTAGAATACCCGATGCGTTAGAATCGGGCCACCATCTAGTAATGTATATGGAGGCTAGATAGTGATATTGGGAGTCGGATCAGATCGTTTTTCTTGGATTTTGATTATTTTGTAATATCTGCTTCACTTGTTAGTCTTCCTACGGGACATGGACCTCTGATTCCTTGATACTGTAGTATTGCAGTATATAGGGCAAGTGATGGTCTCCTATGAAGCCCAGTCATAGGTGTGCCAAGATGGCACATGGGTTAACATGGCAGCTGGGGTCTACTGAAAGCATCAGCCCCCCACAAATGCATCACTGGGGGCCGATAGGGTCTGGTGTGTGTAAGCATAAGAGCGATCAGTGATTGACAGAGTCAATTAAATAGTTAACAGCAACTTCATTTGACTGTAGCAGCTCCTGAGCCTCACACCGTATGTATGGATGTAGTTGGTAATATAGGCCAAGGGGTTAAGTACCAAGCATTTTTTTTCTTTTTTGAGCCATAACTTTTAATTTATCTGTTCATGTAGATGTAGGGTCGCTTTAATTTTGCAGAACGTGTTGTATTTGTCAAAGGCGTCATTTTGAGGTAATAAGACTTTATACTTTTTCCTCTACGAGAGTAAATAATTAGTAAAGCACATGTAAAATGGCTTCTGTTTTTTTTCTGTGTGGGTAAAAAATAACTCAACTGCGTACAAATGTGTAGGAATACTGTAAAAGTGTGTTGTTTTTTTTACAATTTGGTACTTTTGCACAATTAACCCATCATTTTTGAATAGCTAAGTCACGAAAGCCAGAACAAAAAACATAAATGTATCAAGGAATGTTAGCACACCATTAAAAATTGTTATTGGGAAAACTTGGGGGAATTATTTTTTTTTTTTAATATTCGTTTGGAGGATACTTTCCTTTTACATTGCTTTGCAGCACAGGACAATCTGGGAAGAAGTCCACTTGGATTAATGTCAAACCGACATTATTACTAATTTCATGCAGGAGAATCTACTATATATCTACTATCCAGCAGAGATGGGGCTCAAACATTGGGGCTAGATGTTTCCTTCAGTTTGTTCCTGTGCCTCTTTCTTTAGGTACCCAGTGGTCCTGAATCGTTTCCAGTTACGTCCGGGCTCCGGTGGTCAGGGAAAGTTCTGTGGTGGTGACGGTGTGATTCGGGAGCTGCTGTTCAGAGAATGCGTCATCTTATCGGTTCTCACAGAACGAAGAGTGTTCCGACCGTATGGAATCCAAGGTGACACGATAGATTGTCCTCATGATTCCGCCTAATGTCACTGTGCCTAGAACCAGAGCTGTGAAGTCAGTACATATATATCAACTGGCGCGAGGTGGGGCACAGCCGGCCATCATCGGACCAGTCATGTTTCAACCTGTGGGCCCTGGAAGACTGGAGACTAGTGTTGAGCATTCCGATACTGCAAGTATCGGGTATCAGCCGATACTTGCTGTATCGGAATTTCCGATACCGAGATCCGATACTTTTGTGGTATCGGGTATCGGGTATCGCAACAACATTAATGTAATAATGTGTAAAAAAGAGAATTAAAATAAAAAATATCGCTATACTCACCTGTCCGACGCAGCCGGGACCTCAGCGAGGGAACCGGCAGCGTTGTTTGTTTAAATTTCGCGCTTTTACTTGGTTACGTGAAGTCCCGGCTTGTGATTGGTCCGCGTCCCAGCAACATGGCCGCCCTGACCAATCACAGCAAGCCGTGACGAAATTACGTCACGGCTTGCTGTGATTGGTCCGCGTCCCGGCAACATGGCCGCCATTAACCAATCACAAGCCGTGACGTCACGGGAGGCTGGACATGCGCGTATTTTGAAAAGCGCGCGTGTCCAGCCTCCAGTGACGTCCCGGCAACATGGCCGCCATTAACCAATCACAAGCCGGGACGTCACGGGAGGCTGGACATGCGCGTATTTTGAAAAGCGCGCATGTCCAGCCTCCCGTGACGTCACGGCTTGTGATTGGTCAGGGCGGCCATGTTGCCGGGACGCGGACCAATCACAGCAAGCCGTGACGAAATTACGTCACGGCTTGCTGTGATTGGTTAATGGCGGCCATGTTGCCGGGACGCGGACCAATCACAGCAAGCCGTGACGTAATTTCGTCACGGCTTGCTGTGATTGGTCCGCGTCCCGGCAACATGGCCGCCCTGACCAATCACAAGCCGGGACCTCACGTAACCAAGTAAAAGCGCGAATTTTAAACAAACAACGCTGCCGGTTCCCTCGCTGAGGTTCAGGCTGCGTCGGAGAGGTGAGTATAGCGATATTTTTTATTTTAATTCTTTCTTTTACACATTAATATGGTTCCCAGGGCCTGAAGGAGAGTTTCCTCTCCTTCAGACCCTGGGAACCATCAGGAATACCGTCCGATACCTGAGTCCCATTGACTTGTATTGGTATCGGGTATCGGTATCGGATTGGATCCGATACTTTGCCGGTATCGGCCGATACTTTCCGATACCGATACTTTCAAGTATCGGACGGTATCGCTCAACACTACTGGAGACGCCAAACCACATTTTCAAAACATTTAAAGTTTTTCAGTATCGGGTATGTTTTTGTGCAGATATACAGGCACTTAGCACACCAACTCTTCTATCACTGAGGTTTTTGATGGTTGCTTGAAGAAAGTTCTGTCAGCTCCTGTATAATCACTGACCTATGATCTCCCCAATGTGCTCGATGATAGACAATTCCAGAGATGCTACAGGCCATGGTATAACGTTTAGGCCACCTGGGGCTTGTTGCTGAGGAGAAGAGGCCTCCATTTCAGCCTCCCTTGCTCTGTCACATGATGCCTTTTAAGCAGGATGACTTGGGATGTTTGGATGCCTATAGATGGACATCTGGTTTGTAGCTCAATGACTTGCTAATGTCTTCTGATGGTTTGTGTAGACATTGTTTTTGATGTCCTACGCTCGGTATGTGACATCGAGCACAGCTGGACGTCATTGGTCAGTAAATACACAGGAGTTGCCAGCAGCAGATCTTGATGTTTTCCTGCACTGAATGCTCTTGAACAAATCGTTTGTCAGACGACCATTAATAATCTAAGTGACAGTAACCAAGGCTGGAAGTGCCGGTATTTCTGCATGTGGCTCATACTCCATATTGGAATAACTCAAGATGTTTTGAAAATTGTGTTTCCATTTTTTCATCATTTGCAGATCAGTAACATGTCCATTGATCCTATGATGTAAAAAATTACACGACTTTTCCTTCTTGGTGTTGAAGTTTCAATGTTGAGGACTGTATGGCATTTCAGAGAAAGAAATACCTGGAAGAGAAATTGCCAGAGTCAAACTCTGATTCACGCTGTTTGTGGTTCGGACAGCATGAATCTAGTGACAGCCATTCAGGGCATATCCTGTGAAACTGACCAAAAGAACTGACAGGTGCTGGTCTCGCCTCTGGTACCCTCAACTTTTAGGAGAAAAGTGATTTGTTGAACCCGATTATAGATTACTGGCTGACTCAGAATCAGCAAATAAGAGGTCATTGGACCTTTGTTTTGTAAGGTCTGGGTTCTTGTGGATGTGTCACAAATCTATCAGACTGCAATTGCTTTTAACAACGAATCAATCACTTTAATTCTAGGTGGATCTCCTGGTGCCCCTGGGCTCAACATCTTGCAAAGAAGTGAAGGGAAAAACATTAACTTGGGTGGGAAAACATCTGTTTCATTAGAACCTGGGGTGAGAGAATGAAGATTCATCTTTGGTTGAATTTATACATTAATATTGCCCCAAATGTATGAGCTTCTTAAGGCCGCCTTGGTTGTCTCTTTTCTGTTTGGTTATCTTGATCATGGGTAAAGGGATTGCAGATGTTAGAGAGGCCTGGTACCTAGAGGCAATGCCGGCTCCAGGTATAGGTGGACCATGCATTGCTTTCTACTCGAAACTATATATTTTTTTTTTAATATTTAGGTCAGCAGTGATGTTATGAGGGCTTGCGGCCCTAAATTACCATGCAGCACATACCATCGGTATTTTCCATTTTGGGGTCCTTTCTGATCTCGATTATACTTCAGGTGTACAAACATGTCAGACAAAGAAGTCTCCAGCATCATCAAGGTTGTCCTGACCATGCTATCAGCACCCCACAATCATATTGCTGGGGATGATGGGTGACAAACTGGGTACCTTCTATCATTTCCAACCTCTTAATTTCTGATGCCCCAATTGATGACATCTAAAGGTTGAATTGATGCGACACTGCCGGCATCCACACTATATGGAGCTGACCCAGTAATACATGGGCAGAGTGGGCGCTACAGGCTCTACCCAGTTGAGTTAAAGGCCCCACTGCTGCATAACACATGGTCGGCACGGGACCTGTTCAGATCTTCAGGACTCACCTTTGGTCTTGACTTTCTAGATTAGGTGGCTTTACATTGCCATGACTCAAGATTAGAAAGGATACCCCTCATATCATGTATCAGCTTTGGGGTCTGTACTTGGCATAAGACATAGCAACAAATCTACCAGACTATTTTCTTCTACATCACAACCCCAGGGACATTGGCCTGTTATGGTTGAAATATAGATTGTATGTTTAATTTTTTTTTCTCACCCAGGACATATTCACTCTTCATACCCCTGGAGGAGGAGGGTACGGCGATCACAAGGCCGGTGATAATACCCAAGTGCCTATAAAGAGTCAAGGTCGCAGTTTTGCAGAGCGAGGAAGTGTCTACGATTACCGGATGGCTCAGGAGACCGTGTGAATCGCTCCAGGAGCCTGAGACGCTGAGATCCATGACTGGGTGATGGATGCAGTCGTAGCGCTTTTGAGACAATCCCCTCTCACTGTCCTAGAAGATTATATGATAGAATGTTACTAATAAAAAATAAAAAGAAATAACACTTTTCATAAATTCGTTTAAATTTTATTTTTTAGTTTCTTGATATGATTTAAAAAATTGAACACAAAAACTCTGAGTAAATGGAGAACAAGGACCAATAAACATTATGGTTCAGTAACGTTTATTGAAAACGTAGATCTTGGTTAACCGGTAAACGGTGCCGGCAAAGACCAACATAAAACCACATCCAGTGTCAATCTGGGATGGACAGAGTTTACAAGCACGGGCATACAATATCTTTCCTTTAGAGCTTCAAAATGAAACATAATGTAAGCTAAGCTTTTTCACATAAATCGTATTAACGACAAAGGCGGCGCTCCTAGTGCAGATGAGCTGGTAAAGTGCTGTTACCGGTGACTAATACACCCGCCTGTTACCATTGTGCAAAATTCAGACACAACTCTAAATGAAGCATTGGTTCAATCTGTCGGCTGCAAGCAACGCCCGTTATTCCCTGGACTGAAGAGACCGAGAAATTACAGATGAAACAACGATAGACAATCCATGGACTAAATGTGCGCTGCCAAAAAGTAGGTAGTCCAGGCGCTTGAGAAATATAATTTTTTCATAAATGTACTGACAGACCTGATGGAGCCTAGTAGTTTGGCTAAATTATATTTCTTTCCTGCCTGGACTACCTACTTCTTGACGGCGCACATTTAGGCTGTATATTTTCTACAGTTTAATCGGTAATTCCCGCCAGTCCAGGGAATAACGGGTGTTGCTGCAGCCGATGGGTTGAACCGATGCTTTAGAGTTGTGCCTGATTTTGCACAATGGTTACAGGCGAGTGTCTTGTTTTCTTTCCTCTATCTTATTCTTGTAAACTAAAAGGACAAGAACGTAAAGAAATAAAAGTGATGTGAGATGGAGAAACCTCCTATAAAGATGAATTATTAAAAGGTCATCCTTCTTGTAAATTAGGTAAGAAAGCCATAGAAGATCTAAGCAATGACCGGGGATATCATGGGTTGAAGTCTTTAGTCCGTGGCCAGTTCCTCACAACAACCTTCAACAATCGCAGAACAAAAGACTATTGGACCAATGCCTGTAGAGTGGAGTCCACGGCTCTAAGGGATGCAGACTTTTCCAACACGGAGCACCGGTTGCATCGATATTGTTGTGTTTTATTAGTGATTTGATTCCTGAGGATGAACTGACGAGCAAGCAATGTTTCCATTCAGTGACAGCAAGCAGAGGAAGGCGTGCTGGCTGGATCTTATTTATACCTAAGGCCAAACAGGAAATTGCCAAAGATAAATGTAAAGCAATCATTCTATTAATATCATCTGTATCTCAAGGTCTCAAGCCACTGTGCATCCAGCAACTAGTCCCATTGTGTGGATGGAGATTGTATGTAGACCCAGGGGAGCCGTCACTACATGGGGGGTCTCACATGCAGTCCCAGGTGATGGGCTTCTGGAATATGATTCATTCTTTGAGATAAAATCAAATGTTTAAGGGGGAAGGAAATAAAGACACTACATGTTTAGTCATGCAGTTGTTGGAGTGACTTCGAAGGGAGAGGATCCAAGCTGAGGTGGATGGATGGCCTATGAAGTTTTGGAGATCGGTTGCCGGCTAGGCTAAATCCCCCTGCTATGACTGAGGGATTTGTTGTCTGGATTTCATAAAGTTTCTTAAGGATTGTTGGCCCTGGATACATGGACGATGGTTTGTGTTATTTGTCACCTGGACTGTGACTATAGAAAATAATGGTGGGAGATACGAAATCTGTGGCCAACCAAAAGTCATTGCCATAGTAATAAAACTAGAGGAAACCTATAAAGTTATAGAGGAAAACTTTGTGTAATTTTGCAGGGTTCTACACTATAGGTAAGGGATCTTAACGAGGAGTTCAAGCAATCTATGGATGACTGATAATTGGTGTGATAGGACTTAGCTGAACACTTCCACAGGAGCTGTTGGTCAAACTCTTCCTCCAATCCAAGAACAAAAGGGTTTTAGGGTCCCCCAAGACCAATATGTCGTAGAACAAAAACTGTGCGGTTGGAGCATCAGTCGACATGAACAAATATTCAAATGATGCAAATGGAGCTGAAAATGTATGAACCGATGTCAAGGATTTCAGAAAACTGCGTAATTATTAGATCATCCAGGCTCCCGCAGGAAATACTTATTCACCTTATATATGCTAATGTCAGAAGGTTGTGCTATAAATCTCTGGTATTAGATCTGATAGACAGGGTGACTGTAGTATGTACTGTAGTAAAAAGGAACAAGTAACATTAGCAGCGGTTTGTGCAGAGGTATCACATATCTATTCTACCTATATATCAGAGTGTGCTGATCTACCACAGGAGGACACAGGAATGCTTACGCTTTAAATCTTCCACTGGTTTATTAAATATACTGCATAGACCAGAGCAATGTTAGCAAAGCAAATGCTCTTCCCTGCCTAAAAGGAAAACTGTAATATATGGCACAGTTCTTGCTGCTACGGGGATACCGCCTGCTTCAGGAACAAACACAAGTTTGTTTTCCTTAACCTGAAAACACTGCTCCCACTCTGAATGCTCTACAAGGCTGGGAATTTAAACCATTGTGGAGTGAGAGAAGTCCAGAGGATAATCAACCTAGCACTAAACATGTGAGCTGGAACATTTTAGCTAACAACGTCCGTGGTACATGTCTACCCTTCAATACTTTGCCAGTGACTTTGTCACATATTTCCCCTTCTGCCGAAAGCCAGGGGTTTCAGTACCTTCAGTCACCAAACAGGGATGTCTGGGCAGGGCATCCACATTACCGTGCAGCTTTCCAGACCTGTGTTCCATATGAAAGCTGAAGTCCTGCAGCCCTGTGTTTTAACTCTTGTAACACCATCTCTGCTTTAAGAGACCATTTGCCCAGCATTGGGTTCTTGCCCTTAAGAAGGTCGATCAGCGGTGCGTCCATCATGGAGAAATACGACATACACCGCTGATAGTATTCCACCATTACCAGAAATGGACGAATCTGTTCCTTGGAAACTGGTTTCGGCCAATTTTTGATTGTCTCCACCTTCTACGACATACTGGTCTTGGGGGACCCTAAAACCCTTTTGTTCTTGGACTAGAGAAAGCTGAACACTTCCACAGGAGCTGTTGGTCAAGCTAAGTCCTATCACACCAATTATCAGTCATCCATAGATTGCTTGAACTCCTCGTTAAGATCCCTTACCAATAGTATAGAACTCTGCATATTTACTTAGCCCCTTCCAACGATATAGCCCAAGTATTTTCCCTTGTTTTTTTCCCCATGGGACACTTCTTTGGGTTTATGGTAAACCCCCTCCTTCTTCAGTGCATCTAGCATGGCTTGAACCTTCTGCAGATAACTTCCCCCAGTCTAAGCTAAATATCACAATATGGTCCATGGCTCTCTGTAAGGTAGTTGGAGTTTCTTGAAGCCCAAACAGCCTCTACCCTTCAAACTGTAAACAGTCCAACCGCTCTCTCTTGGAAAAGCTCCACTAGTCACCAAATCACACATTAATAGATCCCATCACCAGATCAAACATAGCCAGCAGCTTTTATTTTAGCCAAAATATTTTTTTAATCTGCCACCACGACAAGGTAGAGTAGAGCTCGGCCAAAAGACTCTAACTTATTAAACATTTGTTAAATAAAATCTTCATTGTATTGCATATTTTATTTTATAAATTTTTAAAATGACCAATAACACCACATACAAGGAACAAATACAGCCACACATGGGCCGGACCACATATTACCACCACATAATGATCAGTATTGTAGTATTCGGTCACTAATAAAAAAACACAATACTAATATCACCATAAGTGCCATAGTACAGATCTCCTGTGTATAGTGTATAACCTGTACATGGACACTGCATACTGTGAACACCAGTGACATTATACACAAAAGCTCTGTATACAATATCAGTGTACAGGTAATACAATGATCTACAGTAACCTTATACACACAAGCGTTGTATATATTGTACAGGTTATACAGTAATCAATAACTGACACTGTATACAGAGCTCCTGTGTACACTGTATTACCTGTACACTCAAGCTCTGTATACAGTGATCACTGGTGAAGTACACAGGAGCTATGTATATAGTGTACAGTGTATAGTGTCAGTTTACAGGTAACACACTGACTCATCAGTGACGTCTCTAGGTGAAGCCCTTCATCTTCGCTTTTCATCCTCATCCAGCACAGACCGCCATCACTTCTTCCAGCCAGGGATCATCTCTGCAGGAAATAACAGTTATCTAGAGCACCGCTGACGGGAAAAAAAATTAAGTGATGTCACCTTTTATTCTTCATCTGGTGTAGTGTAAAAGTTAGGGAACAAGGTGTCGCTCTGCATAGCAACAGGACCCCCCCCCCATTTAAAACAGTATCCTCAATAAATAAAATAAATACATCACTGCAGTAATAATAATCCTGGTCCCCCAGGTGTCTCATTCCTGGCTCCAGCCATATGTTCTCCCATCCTGCCCTCATGAGTATCTATTCTGCCCCCATGTGATGTCCCATCCTGCCCCATGATCCTGCCTCTTCTGTCCCATGATCCTGCACCGTGTGTCTCCGTCCTGCCCCATGATCCTGCACCACGTGTCCTCATCTTGCCCCATACATATCCATTGTGCCCCATGTCACATGGTGCAGGATCATGGGGCAGGATGGAGACACATGGTTCATGTGTCTCCTGTTATGATCCGGTGACCTTGGAGCCGCATGAGAGACTTTCTCAGGAGTAGGTGGTACCTGTACTGACCGCAAACCCTAAACTAACACCGCAACTAGAAGTAGCCGTGGGATGTACCTAACACGTCCTAGACACCTCGACACAGCCGAGGGAATAAATACCCCTATAGATGGAAATGGGAATTCTATCTTGCCTCAGAGCAGAACCCCAAAGGATAGGCAGCCCCCCACAAATATTGACTGTGAGTATAAGAGGAAAGACACACGCAGGCAGAAAAACAGGATTTAGCAAAAGAGGCACTTCTAGCTAAATAGAAAAGGATAGGACAGAATTCTAAGTGGTCAGTATTAAAAAATCCAAACAAAGTCTAAGCTGGACAAAAACACAATGAATTGCACTAAATTGCAAAGCACACTGCATGTGTGCACAGAGACAAAAAACCAGACACTTATCTTAGCTGAATTGGCAGCAGGGCATGAGGAGCCAGAGAGAGATGCAATCCCTCCAAGTACAATGGACAACTGGCACGGACTCATGGATCCTGCAACCCTAAATACCTAATAGAGCTGCAATCAGCAGAAACACCTGCCCTGGATTACAACCCCAAGACAACTGCACTACCACCAACAACCACCGGAGGGAGACCAAGAGCAGAATTCACAACAGTCTCCATCCTGCCATCAAAACATATTGCGGCTTGCCTTAACTGGCCGCGGTCCAGTGGCAAATGTTCCCTCCAGGCTTTTCAAGTGTGGACTCGCTGGCGAATGACAATGACGTTACATGCCAGTGACATGCGCACTGACGTCAGCTGGCAGCCTAAGATTGGCTGGTGGCTTTTAACTATTGCAGGGCAGGCCCACACGGCAAGAGAGTTTAACTGAACCTGCGTCTCAGGATTCTGCTGGTGCAATAACTGAACCTGCATCTGCCACTGTGGCCCAGTGATCAGAAGAGACATGGCCCGATGCAGGCCCTCTCTGCTCATCAGGCCCCATACGCCAGTCAGGGCAGTAATGCCCTGATGGCTGCCCTGCCTGTATTTGTTGCACAAACTACCCTCTCCACCAATCTTCTGCACAAGGGCAGTGGGGCGGAACCTGCTACTCTAACTCCTCAATGACACCCAGGCTCAACATTCTCCTCACCTCCTTCGGAATCACCTTTTGGCAGGTTTCGGGGATTCTATACGGCTTTTGGTTTACCTGCTCAGGTGGTTCAGTAAGGATTTAATGTTCAACAACCTGCGTGCATCCTAGCAACTCTGTCAACGGCCCAGAAACAATGCCAGGACCTGTTTTCAGTGTCTCTGCCATTGTGACATTTGCCGTGTTCCCTTCTGGCCTGTCCAATCATCATGGAGATTCAATGGGGTCCTTCTTGCTGTGCATGAATGCACAGCAGCACGAGAGGATTTTTGAAGGGAGAGGTGGTAGCAGTTAACTGGCTGGTGACATGGGACGTGCAATACCTCAGCATTTCCCGGTGACATCTGGGCCAATAGAACTTCCACATGACCAGTTTGTGGGTTTTCTCCAACCCCAAATGGCCACAAGACATGTGAATGGGCCCTGTCCAATACCCTTTGTCTTTAGGGTTTTGGTACCAACAATTGCTTCACTATCTCCTCTCTCACCTTAGTAACCCGGTACAATAAGTCCCTACTGAACATGAAATAGGGAAACCTGACGTCACCCCCCAATCCCTGTTTTCTGCAGTTTAGAATATAGTCATTAGCATCCCAGTGAATGCAGCGGACACCTACCTTCTTCCCAGGGATCAATTAGGGAGGTTAGTGAAATAGGTTCCCTATTTCACCCAGTTATACACTTCTTCCCCTGTCATCACCCGTACCCTAATTCATATTCGACACGAACTTTCCTTTACTCCCTATATCCGATCACTCACTCGCTCTTGTCACCGGCATCTTAAAAACATCTCCAGAATCCGACCTTTTCTCACCGTTGAAACTGCTAAGGCTTTTACTGTCGCTCTTATTCATTCTCGACTGGACTACTGCAACTCTCTTCTGATTGGTCTCCCTCTTACCAAACTTTCTCCTCTCCAATCCATCTTGAATGCGGCAGCCAGAGTCATATTTCTGTCCAGCCGCTTCACCGATGCCTCCATCTTGTGCCAGTCATAACACTGGCTACCCATTCGCTACAGGGTCCAGTATAAACTCATCTCTCTCACCCATAAAGCTCTCCACAGTTCTGCACCGCCTTAAATCTCCTCTCTCATCTCTGTAGAACGGAGGGCACGTGTAGGGTGATAGACAAACGACCTAAGACTAACATCCCCTGTAATCTGAACCTCGCACCTCCGTCTCCAAGACTTCACTCGTGCTGCGCCAGCTCTCTGGAATGCACTTCCCCAGACGATCAGACTGATACCTAGCCCCGACCTATTCAAGCGCGCTTTGAAAACCCATCTCTTCAAACAAGCCAACCACATCAACTACTCAGTAAACTAACTTTGCCCTGTTCCCTCCTTCCGAATATTATTCTGAATCTGCACCCTACTATTCATCAGTCTCCACACCCTCCATGCACATGATAACTGCACTTGATACTTGACTATTGCACTTAAACACACACGCTGATGACCGGATCATGCAGCTTTATATGAAAACTAGACTGTGGCCCGATTCTAATGCATCGGGTATTCTAGAATATGCATGTCCCCGTAGTATATGGACAATGATGATTCCAGAATTCGCGGCAGACTGCCCGTTGCTGATTGGTCGAGGCAACCTTTATGACATCGTCTCCATGGCAACCATTATGACATCTACGTCGATACTGCGCCCGTCGCTGATTGGTCGAGGCGAATTCGCGGCAGACTGTGCCCGTCGCTGATTGGTCGAGGCAACCTTTATGACATCATCGTCGCCATGCTGTGCCCGTCGCTGATTGATCAGAGACGCGGGATTTCCAGGACAGACAGACAGACAGACGGAAAAACCCTTAGACAATTATATATATATAGATAGATCCCTATTTATTATAATTGTCAGACCTGAAATAACAAGCACTTTTCACCTATTGTGTCCCCCCATTTCCTTGTAGATTGTAAGCTTGCGAGCAGGGACCTCACTCCTAATGTCACTGTTTAAATTGTCTTAACTTGTATTGAATTTGTCTGTACATGTTCCCGCTTAATAGTGTAAAGTGCTGCGGAATATGTTGGCGCTATATAAATAATAATAATAATAATTTTTATGTTAGTGAGGGCCACACGTCCTCTCTAAGTCTAGTAGTCCTGTCATTTGCAGACAATTTACTTTTACAGGACAAACATGGGGCCCTTTGCCAGGTGGACAGTCCACACTTCAAGTTGGATATGCATAAAAAGAACACCGGCATCTCATGCTACAGTCCATTTGCTCGGTGTTGAGGGGACTATGGGCAGCTATATGACCTGGGCCATGATATCTCCAGCAAATTACATCCAATGATGGAGGCCTTTGCATGATCTCCGCCACCCCCTTAGGCTTTGGACACCCCTTTTTAAATTCTGCCCCCCTAGTATGGAGTAAGTTGCAACAACTCGTCAACCACCCCCCCTCCCCTTGAAACCTTTCAACGAGTCCGACCAAGTCATCGGCTTTCCCGGGGATCTACCTGGGCAACTCAAGTCTGCATCGGTCTCTGACAAACCGATCCATTACTACTTGCTCCACTATTTGCACTAGTGTAGGGGACTCTGGCTGCAACCACTTTTGGACAAGGTTGAGCAGATCAAACATTTGGGAATGGGAGGGTTTGTCATGGACAGGGTCACCCCCAAGCGTGCCAAAATTTCTGTTTTCAATTTTGCATATTCTTTGGTGTCCTGTAAGGCCAAATCATTGTAGGCCTTTTGTGGCTCCCACGTTAAAGTATGGCGCTAGGACTTCCACTATTCTGGCTGGAGTTTCAGCCTATTGGCGACCCTTTCAAAAACGGTTAAAAAAGCCTTTGTCCAGAATGTGTCGAGGAGAACCTTGCAGAAAATAACCCCAGGTCACTACAGAGAAATCATGCGCTGATATTGGGGTCAGAGCTGCAGCTATGCCACGTACCTTCTCTGTGATTGAGTTAATCTGCTGCTATTGTCAGTTCTCCTGCATCGTGAAAGTAAACCTAGCACTCAACGTAAATGTACAAAGATGAATTTATTGTAGCACATGAAACGTTTCGGTCCACACGGACCTTCATCAGTAACTACAACAATAGATCGACTAAGTTTAGTACATGATGACCAATAAAACAATGCAAAACAAAATAAACAAAAATAAAGTATTTCCATAATTACACGGTCGTTAGATCATATATCTGTAGTAATAGACAGGCAGAGAGTTCCATTACAATATACTCGCGCAAACCTATTCAATAAACAGTGAGTTATCATAGGGTGTGAGGTATAGAGTGACTAAATAGTCAAGTAGATCGGAGTCACATACAGTGATATGCTGGGCTTGTATACACCGTGGATCCCAGAGAGAAGCTGTATGTAAAAAGTACCTACTATGATAAAAAAGATGTAGTCTAATTAGAATGATGGTGATATAGTGAACAAGAGGTGGACAAAACAGAGGAGACCGTACTTACGGCGGGAGACCGCACTTAGTGGTATATGAGACTGTAAAAATGGTATGTATCCTCATTAGATAGCGTAGTGTGTCAGGTACAATGTAGTTAATGCCCCACTAACCCGCATATGTGATAAATACCTGAGAGGATGAGGATAGCCGGATACTTCTGCCGCTGGGCACTTAGTGGCCTATGGGAGCTGCGAGCACAATGTGCGTATTTAATATACAGAGTTGTGCATAGATGGAAGCTTGTAGGCAGATGGCCGCAGCATCTATAAATACCTGAGAGATGAAGGGGAGAAGGCGGATGCATCTGCCGCCAGACACGGAATCCACCACACGTCTGGGTAAGCTGGCTCCCCCGCATGATTAAATAGGTGCGAGGGCGGGCCTAAGCGGTCAGTGAGTGGGCCGGATGTGACGTATGTGGAGACATCGCGGCCCGGATGTTAATGGCTATGTGTTTCACCGCCTGCATTTGTTTGCGTGTCAGCTAAATACTTTAGTGGTATAAACCAGACATTTAAGGAAAATAAACGTAGCAGTGTGTGTAAGCAAAGATTGGGAACAGCACAGGAGTATTTATGTGGAACAAGAATGGAGAGGACCAATAAACAAGGGGAATGGAGGGGAGCGGGGGCAATAAGGGGCCGAAAAGAGGGGGGCACAAAGAGGGGCAGAGAAAAAAACGGCAGAAAAAAAACAGCAGAAAAGGACTATCGCATGGAGATAAATTACGCCCCATTGTTCCGTTGTGGGTATAGATATAAATGTGGAGAGGATAGTTTGATTTGGGAGCAATGCAAATGAGATGTGCTTTAGTAGTATCTTGTGTATGATGGATGGAGGGCGAGGTACATATAGTGCTCATAACAGTGGATGCAATAAATTGATGGAGCCGTATTCTACAGAGAGGTGATGGTGAATAATCCTCAAACGTAGAAGTGGAGACTTGTGATGGTGTCATCAAATCCTTATATATCACTAATATAGACGACTCTAAAAAACAAAGATATATTAGTTCTTACTGCAATATAGCACAGATATATCATTTAATGTACAATGTCCGTCCTAAACATACTGTAACAATCTCAAATGCTATACATCATACGAAGGCAGATGGCTCATATTCCCTATTGAGGCCCTTGGGGGACATTGTGTCCAGAGTATGGATCCAGAAGGCCTCGTCATTTGAGAGTAAGGATCCTGTTGCCCCCTCGACATGGGGGTGGTACCTGTTCTATCACCTGGTACCCGAGTTGGGAGATGTTGTGTCCATGTGTTATAAAGTGGTAGGGTATGGGAAGAAGATTTTTGCAGCGAATCGTGGATTTGTGTTTGGAAATCCTATCACGAATCGGCTGTGATGTTTCTCCTACATATAGGAGGCCGCAAGGACATTTAATGACAGACTACGTATGTTGAGTCACACGTGAAGAAATTATGAATTTTGAATTCCTTTCCAGAAAAAGGGTGTACCACTTTATCCCCTTTAAGGACATTGTTGCATTGGACGCAATGTAAACAGGCAAAAGACCTCTTAGTTTCTGTAGAAACAGTTGTTTCATAGGTAGTTTTGGGCCGATATCTGCTTTGACTAAATTATCCCTCAGGTTGGGTGCTCTCTCTCTCTTTTAGCATGGTAAAAATGGTTGTGTAAATTCTGGTACATCAGGGTAGGCGGTGGAGAATATTGACCAGTTTTTTACATATAGATTTGTGAATTCTGTACATAAACGGATGGAAAGAATGGACAAATGGGATATGTTTCGAAGTGTTCATTTTGGATCTGCTAGATATAACTCTAGATTCCTCAAGAAGAGCATGAGGATATCCCCTTGCCAAGAATGTATTCATTTCTTGTGCATTGATCTCTGGTACTAGTGTCTGACAATATGACCCACCCTGTGGTATTGGGCCTTGGGAATCGACCGCTTTGTTGAGGGAGGGTGAAGGCTCTGAAAATGTAAAACTATTACGATCCGTGCTTTTAGAATAAAGATCTGTTGATAGAGATCTGTCAGCGTTCTTAATGAACATGGTGTCCAGGAAATTCATACGCCAAGGGTCATGACCCATTGTGAAACCAATACCTGGCCAAGAGGCGTTCAGGAGATCTAGGAATTGTGATAGGGAATCCAC
Source organism: Ranitomeya variabilis (assembly GCF_051348905.1). Classification (NCBI taxonomy): domain Eukaryota; kingdom Metazoa; phylum Chordata; class Amphibia; order Anura; family Dendrobatidae; genus Ranitomeya; species Ranitomeya variabilis. The sequence goes on along the minus strand of NC_135237.1, from coordinate 565,924,989 downwards.
GATACCTCCCCATATGCAAAAGATGTAATCTATGTAGCGTTTCCATATGATGACATTCTCACAAAACAGATTGAGGAAAGTATCATCTATAAGAGCAAAGTAAATCATATAGGCATTTGCATATGCGGGTGCTACATGCAACCCCATTGCGGTCCCCCGTACCTGTAAATAGAATGTATCTTGAAAAGGAAAAAAGTTAGATGTAAGTACCAGTTTGAGGAGATCAATACATAAGGTTATTTGGTCACTATCCCTATCAGTGTTGCTAAGCAGATGATGAGTGGAACTGATGCCCTCCGTGTGAGGGATGGAGGTGTAAAGATCCCTAACATCTAATGTTACCAATTAGGCATTCACTGGTATAGTGTCCAGTGGTTGAATACTGTGGAGAAAGGAACTGGTATCAAGGAGAAATGATTTAGATTGTTGAATAAGCGGAGTGAGAATTTTTTAAAAATATTTTGCAATGGGTGATAACAGTGAATCAGTTGATGCAACAATGGGTCTACCGGGGGATTTCTCCAAGTTCTTATGTATCTTGGGTAGCGTGTAGAAAACTTGGGTAATGGAGTTAGAATTGATTAAGAAGTCAGTTTTTTTGTCAAGGACCCATAGATCCGAGTATTTGTGAAGAATCACATCAATCTCATGGCGGATTGCATAGGACGGGTCTCGCTCTAATGCCTGATAAATTGAGCTATCGCTCAATTGTCGCATGATATCAGTTAAATAGAGAGGCTTGTCCATAACTACTAGAGCCCCACCCTTGTCCTCCGGTTTTATAATAATCATACTATCCTCCTGTAGGGACCTTAAAGAAGGTCTCTCCTCTAATGTAAGGTTGGATGAGTAAAAAAGGTGCCCTTCTCTACATCATTCCTAAGGGATTGGAACGAATCATGTACAAAATTCACATTCTTCCCATGCAGTGGAGATGTTTGTTGAGGTTTAAAATGGCTCTTCGTGTGCAAGCCTAGGCTTGAAGACGATAAAAGCTTCGGATTGACGGTAGTTAGATTTGTGTCCCTAAAGGGAGGTGTAGTAGAAAAATGTGCCTTAAGTCTAATTAGGCGGAAACACAGTTGAAGATCCGTATCGAAGACTACTTTCACACTAGCGTTTTACGGCGGACGTCGCAATGTGTCGTTTAGGAGAAAAACCGCATCCTGCAAAGTTGTCTGCAGGATGCGTTTTTTCCCCATAGACTTACATTACCGATGCATTGCGACGTATCGCCACACGTCACATCAGTGGTTGCATCGTGTTTTGGCGCACCGCCGCCACAAAAAAAGTTACATGTAACTTTTTTTGTGAGTCTAGTCCGCCATTTTCGACCGCGCATGTGCTGCCGAAACTCCGCCCCCTCCTCCCCTTCTGTAGTTGGGGCGTCTGTGTTGTCCTAAAAAGGAAGTGAAACTGAGGAAGATGGTCCCTGTTCTTGGTCTGAGCCAGAGGTGGAGAGGTGCGAGGATGTAAGATGACTTGATCGAGTATTCGTGCGCCGTGAGTTGTCTTGCCATCTGTATACTCTGTTGTACTTGTAATCCTCCGCATCCCTTGCAAATTTATTTTGCTTCCCGGTCTCAATGTCCTTTTTATGACGATTAACGCGCTCCTGGATTTCTGAATTCAAGGAGTTAAGTTCCTCTGGTGTGCCTGTAGTGGATAGTTGGGTCTCAACGACCATAATACTTTCAGAGTTACTTAGAATAGCCTGCTGGAGATGTTCCACTGTCAGGGTTATCAAATGCAGAGAACCCTGGTTAAGGATTTGCTCAAACTTAAAACAGAAATCGGGTGACTCTCGGAATAATGTGGGAAGCAGAGGAACCCGTAGACCTCTAGGGATGTGCTGAACCCTAAAATATTCAGATAGGGTAGCACAATGCAATTCTGTATTGACCAGGGATCTTAATTCTCATTCAAAATCCCTGCCACGGACCTCCTGCGGGGTGGGGGGGTGGGGGATCTGTAGGAACTCGCTTGAAATTTTGGATTGGGCGAGGATATTGGCAGTTTCCTCTGCATTGTAGGAAAAGGTTGAATTGGTGGACATGACCGTATAGCGTGCTTAAACGTATGGGAAACCACATATAGAAAACACCGCGTGCACAGCTATGGGGTGGTGCTAAGGTTAGGTTCCAAAACGGTCAATATAGTGAAAGCAAACCTAGCACTCAACTTAAATGCATTAACATGAATTTATTGTAGCACATGAAACGTTTCGGTCCACACGGACCTTCATCAGTAACTTCAACAGTAGATAGATTAAGTTTAGTACATGATTACCGAGAAAACAAAGCAAAACAAAATAAACAAAAATAAAGTATAGATATAATTAAATACAAGGTTGTGAAATCATATCTGTAGTAATAGACAGGCAGAGAGTTCTGCTGCATCAGCAGCTCATTTGTCTCCTGTTGCACCAGCTGTTGTTGCTGGCTTTGGATCAGACACTTGATCAGTTCCTCCATTTTGTCCTTCACCCAGGACAAGCCGTTTGTTAACAGTCCAGCCACCACGCTTGCTTCCTGAGGATCTTTCCTGCACTTCTAGCACCAACTGTGGTAGAACGGCTCACTCACCTCCACATAGTGGTAGACACGGGAAAGATGTATTTTTAAATCTTCCATAGGTTTATTAAAGATACTACATAAACAAGTGCAACATTAGCAAAGCAAACCTGTCCTAACAGGAAAACAATAACGTATGGCACAGTCCTGAAGTGGATGGATTGCTGAAGCAACAAGGAGTAAACATGACAACATTCCATTTCCTTAACATGAAAACACAGATCCAGAGCTTGAACCTCCAGGTCCACCCCATACTGAATGCTCTAGAAGGCTGGTATTTATCCTCGGAACAGTACACCGGTATGCCCATTTATACCACACTGGTGAGCCGACATCTCACATTGCCTCCGACATCCGGCCAGTCAGAAGCTGCACTCATGAGATGGCGCTGCGAGATCGGAGCAGTGCGAAAAACTGGTGATGAGGCCGGAGGGTGAATATACGGCTGGGGAGGGACCAACATTTAAAGCGCCTTTCCAGCAGTTCTTCTTTCTTCAAAGTTTAATGTGGAAATAAAAACAAAACTATATATTATTTATATATATATATATATATATATATATATATATATATATATATATATATATATACACACACACATATATATATACATACACACACACGTTTGTTTATCTTCCTAAGTTGCATCAATCTTTCATTTTGGCCCCGATGTTCTTTCTCTCTGTCCCGCTGACAAGACACCCGAGAGCTTGTTTCTTGCAGGAGGAGTTGAATGACACCATTCACTTTCCCATTCAGTCTACAAAAGTGAGAAAAATAAATTCCACAAGGATGACAAGGTGAAGAGTCACAAATCTGTCATTTTGGGGAAGGCTCGTTTTCACAGCATTTATTGAGCAGTGAAAGAAAATTAAACCACTTTTTTTCCACACTTCAGGTTTTTGTGTTTTTTTTTTTAGACCAATAACATTTTTCTAGTGATTAAACTGTGTAAGGACCGTGGGTGCGATATATTTGTATATGTATCCGATTCCAACACATGGGACACCTCAATATGGTCACTGCAAACTCCACAATAACCCAAGAAAGTTTAGTTGCTCTTTAATTGCATGCAGATCGGTGGGGTCCTAGGAAATGTGCAGCTCAATAGACCGGCACGGCCTCTGTCCGGGCACACACAGATCAGGAATGATTCAGTAGAAAGCGAACGTAGCCTCCTAATCGGAGCCTTTCTCAGGGGTACTTGAAGACCCGGACCCCACTGACCTGCATGTAATTAAAGACACAAATACAGCATTTGTAGAAAGTTTAGATAAATGTCAATGGAAGAAACGTACACCCTCCTTCACACTGACATTTATACTTATTGGGTTTCGCATGTAGTTATGTTTTTTATTCCTTTTTCCTCCACTCATAGGAAAAATATAAGCCAATGCTAAAAAGTCAAGTTTAAATTTTATTGAAAAATTTGGGCAATTTATAGGACGATGGAAACATCACTGGTGACTGATTCCTGCACTGTGTAATACTATGTAAATCATCTGTTCCTCAGGAGCAGAAACATCGGGTGGGGAAGGTGCTACATGACAACAAGTCTTCTGTTCTTAGCAGTCAGGAGGGATCAGGAATATGGAGCCTCCTGCGGGGAGAAACCAGTGGGACAAGGGGGTCTTCATAGGGGGAGATTTGGGGGAGCCACATTGTAACTGATGTAAATACACAGCAGCCGGAGCAGAAGACGACCGGAGCCGGACTGGGAGATCTTACACCGAAAATAATCACAGCTTTTTTTTTTATCAGATAGATTTTTATTATCCGCAAAGAATAAACAAATCAGAATAATTCACATGACCATGTTACATTAAAACATTTACAGATAACTTTTTATCCCCGACCCAGAGCCCCCCCCATCCCACCCAACCCCCAGAGACCTCAGCCAGAGCCACCCCAATTCCCATCATAATACAAGCATTTGAATAAACATCCATTATATTTCCATTGAATACTAGGCTCCCTATAGTGTCCATCCACGACACTGGACGATGTCCAGCTTATTCCTTTTGGTGTAGATACTTTTCTCCAATGTAAGTATATGCTCCGTTTGCTGAAGAAAGTCTCTCCTTGTTGGAGGGTCCGCTCTAATCCAAAATTTGGCGATCAATTTCCTAGCAATGAATAACAATCGTGCAATAACTATTTTAAACATGTTGTCCGTAACGATTTCCTCCACATATCCCAATATGCAAGTCAGTGGATTCCTAGGGACAGAACATCCATACACCAGTTCAATACTATTTAAGACAACTATCCAGAAGGAGGACAGTCTAGGGCACCGCCACATCATATGCAATATCCCCGCTTGGGGTTGTGAGCACCGAGGGCATTCCAAGTCTTGCCTAAGCCCAGCCTTGAACAACCTGTTAGGCTATCAGTTATTCATAATCCATAGGGCCTATAGAACCCCTGCCAGGTTCACTCAATGATATCTTGGGCACATATTCCAGGATCGACTCCCATCTATCATTATCAATCATTCCCAATTCAGCTTCCCATTTCCCTTTAGCTCGGATGGGATGTTTGTCCAGGAAAGAAAAAAGCAGAAACCCATATATTTCTGAAATCGCCCCCTTCGTGCAGCTATTCTTAAGGATGTAGTCGAGCATGAGATCAATCTGTACCACTATGGCTCCCCTTTTATTCTGTGCCTGATAAGCATGAGAGATACGATTATACTGGAACAATTCAGACCGTGGCAACTGAAATTCTTCCTGCAACTCCTCAAATGTTTTAAGTCTGCTCTGACTTATCAGCTGCCCCAACCGTTTAATACTTGCTGCAGACCAAGAGTGAAAACCCTCGCTCTGCCTGAATTCTGGTAAATCTATGTTGTCCCAAATAGGCGAGAATCTGGTGAACCCACTCACCCCCCTAATGAGTTTAACTTTTTCCCCATACACTGTGAATTAATCTAATAGTGCCCCCCTGTGAACCCATTTTTTTGAATTGTCCTCCCTCCAAACTGTCACTCAAAACGTCCGCCTGTAGTAAGAACCTCAAACTATTAGGTATTTGCACATTCCCTGCCTCCTCCCCCCATCCTTTAAGATGTTGACACTGTGCTGCTAAAGGTACCTTCACACTGACCAACTTTCCAACGATAACGATAGCGATCCGTGACGTTGCAGCGTCCTGGATAGCGATATCGTTGTGTTTGACACGCAGCAGCGATCTGGATCCTGCTGTGATATCGCTGGTCGGAGCTAGAAGGCCAGAACTTTATTTGGTCGTCAGATCGGCGTGTATCGTCGTGTTTGACAGCAAAAGCAACGATGCCAGCGATGTTTTACAATGGTAACCAGGGTAAATATCGGGTTACTAAGCGCAGGGCCACGCTTAGTAACCTGATATTTACCCTGGTTACCATTGTAAAAGTAAAAAAAAAACACTACATACTCACCTTCTAATGTCTGTCACGTCCCCCGGCGTCCGCACTGCTGCTCAGAGCTTCCTACACTGAATGTGTCAGTGCCGGCCGTAAAGCAAAGCACAGCGGTGACGTCACCGCTGTGCTTTAGGGCGGGCGCTTACACAGTGCAGGGAAGCGGACGCCGGGGGACGCGCCAGGCACCGAAATGTAAGTATGTAGTGTTTGTTTTTTTTTACATTTACACTGGTAACCAGGGTAAACATCGGGTTACTAAGCGTGGCCCTGCGCTTAGTAACCCGATGTTTACCCTGGTTACCCGGGAACTTCGGCATCGTTGGTCGCTGGAGAGCTGTCTGTGTGACAGCTCTCCAGCGACCACACAACGACGAAACAGCGACGCTGCAGCGATCAGCATCGTTGTCTATATCGCTGCAGCATCGCTTAATGTGACCGGTACCTTTAGAAGTATAGCTATGGATTAGTAAGTGCAAGACACCCCTCTGTTTTGGCCCTCTGAAGTATCTCCTGTTTAAACCTAGGACTCCTTCCTCCCCATATTAATTCCCCAAACAAACACGTAATCTTACGGAATCTGCATTGTGTAATCCAAAGGAGAGAATTATGTAGCACGTACAACAACTGTGGCATTACAATCATCTTTAAGAGGTTCACCCTACCAACCACCGATAGATGTAATTTGTTCCACGCCGTAATCTTGGTACGAATTTTCTGCATTAACGGACTTAAATTCAGTTCCTCAAAGGTAGTCAGAGGAAGAGCAATCTGAATACCCAAATATTTGAATTTTTGAACAGACTTTAATTTTGTGGTTATCACCCTCTCTCCACTGCCCATACTGTCCTCCTCAATCAACAACATACAAGACTTATCCCAGTTTATTGTGAGTCCCGAAAACCGACCAAACTCCTCAATCAAAGCAACCGCATTGCACAAGGACCTTTCGGAATCCTCCAGGAACAACAAAATATCGTCAGCATATAATGCAATTTTGTCTTCCTTCTTACCATAGATGTAACCTCTAACCTCCTGAGCACCTCTTATTTTAGCCGCTAACTGCTCCACGGCCAGAGCGAAGAGCAACGGGGACAGCGGACACCCCTGTCTGGTACCCCTAAACAGCGGGAAACTCTGACAATTTATTATTAACTCTAATTTTTGCTGTTGGGAACGAGTATAACAACTTAACCCAGGAGATTAATTTTGGACCAAACCCCAGGCAACCCAGTACCGACCACAAGTAACTCCACTCCACGCAATCAAAGGCCTTGTGGGCATCTAAAGACACCACAACTCTTTTTCCGGCATTGTCTGCGGGAATTTGCATATTTAAAAATAGCCTCCTCAAGTTAATTGCCGCGGATTTATTGGGCATAAAGCCAGATTGATAAATTGATTCACCCAGACCAATCACTTGGGACAGCCTGTTCGCCAGGGCCTTCGCCAAAATCTTTATGTCAGCCGTTAGAAGTGAAATTGGTCTATACGACTCCGGCTGCTGAGGGTCTTTATCAGCTTTAGGAATAACCACAACAATAGCCTCTCTCATTGATGGGGGCAGCACTCCCCTCTCCAACGACTCAGAGAACACTCGCTCCAATTTGGGCATTAACTCTGCATTGAGAATTTTATAAACCTCTTCTGGGATACAGTCCGTCCCCGGAAAAATAATCACAGCTTTAGCGTTACCAATGTCATATAGACTTCAATATTCCACATTAGTTTTAAGAAATCCAACAAATTAGAGTTTCTGGAGAAGCTACAGAGAAATCTTTCAAAGCCATTTTATTTCATTTTTTTTTACATGGAAATTGTAAATTTTAAATTGATACATATATATGCAGAGATCAAGAGAACAGTGAGCATTTGCTCATTTATCTATCATAGCTGTTATACGAACCTAAAAAAAAAAAAAAGTCAATAGTCAGATAAACGGAAGAAAAGGAAAAAAACAAACGTTTTAAAAGATAGTTTTACTTCTCATATTCCTGTAACAAATTCCTAACAAAATAATAATTGACCAGGATCAGTTAGTGACAAAAACAAAAGTTCCAATTACGCATTATTTTTTAAAATTTTATGCGAAAATCTTTCAAAGAACTTTTAAAATGTTTAGGAGTATAAACCTCCTAAAAAAAAAAAAAATTGTGTGTCTGATCTCTGGAGCATTGTATTTAGAGGACATTCCAAATCAAAGACTTATATACTGCTCTTTAGGAAAAGGTGTAATATTTTGAGCTAAAAATGTAAAAAAAAAAAAAGAAGTTCTTAAGAAAAGCGTATTTATAATTCTTAATTTTCTAAGATATATTTTTTTTATTGGCAAATTAATTGATCCCTGTTGTAAATATTAGAGCAGGTAGAAATAATAAGCCTCATAGCGCATCTTATGGACTTAAACTCCACATACGCGTTGGTAAAACCTGTCGACATCGGCAAGTGCAGTTGATATTAGTCCGACACTATCGTTTGTATAGGAGCACGGTCCAACTGATTGTAAACTGACTAAAGAGGAGAGGCCGATGGGGCAGATCTTATTTCTGACTGCAGATTTCCTTGTTCTCCTGGAGAGGAGCTGCCGGCACAGATGTCTGCTGGCTAGTATCTCCTTAAGAACACCGGATCACTCGGCCGAACGAGCGACATGAGGGGTCATTAGGGTCCCTCAAGATTTCTATAATATTTGCTTTTAGTCACAAAACAAATGCAGGCCGAAGAGGCCAACTCCAACAGTAACAATCAATAGTTTGACCGACAAATGTTTCCTCCAATATAACAGACATTGGTGAAAGCAAACAATTGATTGTTCAAAACAGCTCTACCAGATTGTAACCTGTGCTCATCATCCTGAAAAATCCAATGTGGTCGGATATCCTTGTTGTCTATCACTGGCTAATAACTGTTCATACAACTGAGGAATGATCGTTTCGTCGCCCACCTTGTCTTGTGTGTATGGCGGTCTTCACAGTGGTCAAGCCAATGGCAATAATGATAAAAGTTAGTATTTAAGAATGACAATCAGTCCGCTGTAATCTCTGCTGCATATGCCACCCTTCTAATCTTAGGAAATCTTATTAAGTGCATACCAGTGTCAAATATCATGATTTCTGCCCTCCCCTTATTTTTAACATTTGGCATCACTAAAATAAGGTGGTTGACATTATTTCACTCTGATTTGATGGGAGTTGTTAGAGTATATTGCCATTCTCACTGCAGCCTTTGAACAGAACACGATCCTCAAAAAAATTGGTGGAAGTATATAAAAAAATTACATCTGAGATTGGCCACTTGTGCATCTTTCATCTTATTAATAAGATGCATAAAAGCCCCAGGCAGACCTACTGCGTCAAGGAACGAAGGCCTCTGTGAGATTGCCTGTAACATTATTGACCACAAAGCCACTTGTGTCAGAACTCCTCATACATCAAGGACACCACGTGAGCTCTCTGCTTGACCATATACATCTGAACGATGACATTCTTTTAGTAACAGCTGATGTTGAGGCATTGTATACCTCCATCAATCATACGGATGGATTAAGAGCAGTAGGCTGGTTCCCGCAGTCCAGCAATGTAGAAAAAGGGATGGTGAACTCCTCATGACATTGCTTGAATTTGTTTTGACAATGTGTTTACTTAAGCCTTGTTTTGTGTATAGGTGAACATTAGATTGTAAGTAGTAGGTTTTCTTATTGAAGGTAGTGGCACTTCCCACAGCAATATATAAGCCAATCTGAGAAAGACGGAAGCAAATGCCAGTATAAAATTTTAAACACTTTATTGTGAACAGTTTTAATAAAATTAATTAACAGGGCAAAACAAACCTCAGTATAATTAAAATGCGGTAGACACAAATGAATCTATAGGGTCATTTTACATGAGTATTCAGTTGCTTCAAAATATACTACTGTTATTAACACCAGCCATAGATATAGTGCACCGTGCTAAACAAGGCTAATGCCAAATATAATCCCAATATGGCGGGCATGGACAAAGATTATATGCACTCAATAAATTAGAGCATGCATCTATAGTATAGCGGTATTAGCAGCAACCACAAATGGACACAAGAAATCAGTCTAATAAACATAAGGATGAAAGGGTATACGACCTAGTTTGGCAGCGAGGGTCCCCGAAGCGCGTTTCGCTTCTTCCTTGGGGGGTTTACCTTCCTTGGTTGGCATCATTAGATATGGAACACTCCCTTTCTTTCGGGATTTTTTGGAAAACACCTCCATTGGAAGAACACAAGTCCAATTTAAAAGACGAGATGGAGATCTAAATGGATTTTGGCATGGAATAATGTCCGTTTGTACGATTTAATCAGATTCGGTGATATTTTGTAGGTTTTGGGCCCTTATGGGTCTATGTGGGGAGTATAAGTGGGAGGATCCCGCCATGGGTTAGCAGATACATAGGCAATCTATGTTGGCCATTTATTCATGAGGAGGGTCTTTTTTTCATCACCACAAAAGATATTTCATCATAAACCACATCGGTGCATATATAGAAAAAGTGAATTTTGCTATAACTAACAAGATCACTGAGCTTAGGCCTGAAAACAGGCAAAAAAAAATGTCTGGGTTGGTTCACCACAGTAAGCATATTTCATTCACCTCTTTATTGCTCCGACTAAGAAAATATCAATAGTCATATTTCCCCATGCACTTATAACTTTATTCACGTTCTTCCTTATGTCACATTTACGTTCCATATATTTATATTCACATTTATGTATTTCTTGATACTCATCCCATTTTTAATGATTGTTTCCCTATACTTGATACATTATTTATTCTCATGATTCCACCTCTTAGCACTTTCATTTACACTTTGTCACAGTTATCTAATATCCTTCACACCCTCATATTCGTTCGTTATTGCATTTCAGTTATGCCGGCCTTATAGATCCATCCCTCCTGAGATAAACCTCATAGCACATATTAATTTTATCCTTCCATCCTCTATTCAGTTCTGGCTCGGTGGTGCCCATGCGCGGGCTGGTGGCTCAAAGGGATTCGCTGGTTGGCGATCTATATGCGGTGGTCAGGTCTTCCCCGGAGGCCGGGGTTACTGAGTCACCATTTGCTTGATCGCTACTCGGGAATCCTAGTTTAGATGTGCGGCCCCAAGCTCGCGCATGCGCCATATACCCCGGTAGCAACTGACGTCGCAGTACTGCAATTTATTTTTTTTATTTTTTTTTTTTTTATTGGACAAGCTGGGTTTTTAAACCGGTGGGCTCCCAACCCTGACATGCCCCTCAAGCGGCGGGACTGGAGGCAGGAGCTCCTCTTCATTTGCGCACTTGCAGCTAACCATACAGATACATTACTACTTATATTTGGCTGTTCCCTAGTAATTTAAACCTTGGCATTTTGGCACACAAACCACAAGCACTTTTTATGATTGATGTTACTTGACTTATTTTTTTTATAAGTGCCAGCACCTTATGTCATGTGAAATGTTGTCATCTAGCGGCCATCTATACAGCATCTTAGCAGCTTCCCATCAGTGTAGTTCTCTATTCAACTGGTGAACAAATTTGGTATCTAGTTGCTTTTACCCAAAAACACCTTTTTGAGTTAAGTAATCACACAGTTGTATCTTGCTGCTATATTGTCATTTCAGCCTTTTATCTTATTCATTTCAGCTCCTTATCCTGGTTTTGATTTGTTTTTGGGGTTTTTTAACAAAATATTTTTAAAATAAAATTCTGTTTTTATAACAATCATCTTTGGTCACTTCTGTTTTATACCAGTAACTATCAATTTTATTCTGGTATAAGTTTTGTTAAGTGCAGCCCAGTGATATAGGGCATTATGCACAAATTGTCCACAATATGAAATTATTTTAGGGACAGACTGTTGAGGGAGGATCTAAAGTGATCCTTTACAGTTGACTCAGTGATTTCCAAATTAATCTACAGGGCGTTGCCGGCAACTGAAAATGACCAGACGGAGACGTGTGTCTCTGTTTGGGGGGATCGAGCAGATCTCTGGCCCCCGTTTATTGTGTATCACTTTTCATAGTCATAGAAGTTATACTTCAATCAATCAGAATAAGAACACACTCACAGTTCTTAACCTATAAGGATGCAGGAACAGTCTGTACGTCAAAGTCTCGTAGAACAATACACCCTCAGTCTCATGTCCTGTCCAGATTGCAACAATAAAGGTCTCATAACAGCTGTGAACTTTAGCCTAGTAACAAAATTTATATCAAAACAGCAAAATGGAGTCGAAATGCACAAAATGGAGAATTTTTCTTAATTTGTTCCTTCACATTCCCCCCAGGATAAATTTTGTTAACCAATATGCAGCATCAGAGGTACTATCCCAAGCTATAAGCTCGAGGGGTACGGTCTTCACATGACTGGTGCCATGTTACCAGCCATGGCTGTTGCCGCGCACCCGTCCCCCCTGTATGCTACAATTTACAGATAACTATTTTTGATGACAGTGGAGGTCTTTTGAAGGTAGCCATGCGCTTGGCTTCAACATCTTCATCCGATAACTTTATGAAATCGGTGTAGAGAAGAGCTGGGGTGGCAACGCTTTTGGCATCATTAGTTGTCTTAGTGCAGAATTTCCTAGTACATACAGAAATACACCAAAGAACAAGTTTTAGTATTACATACATGACAAGGATAAAGGCAGCGATGTGTAACAAACTTTGCAAGATTCCAGCTATCCAGCCCCCAAGTCCCTTAAACCAATTGGCTGGATTAAAAAAGTAGGTGTCTGCCACCAACTGTCCTTATTACGGTCATTGTCTTTATTATATTGATCTGAGTCTTTGAATGTCCTCTAACTTTAACTGTAACTTCATAGTGCTATTGGGATCTATATAATGACAGCATGCGGGTCCAATAACCTGACACATACCACCCTGTGCTGCTGTTAAATAATCCAGTACTACAGTATATTGATTAGTGACTATGATAAGTTGGTTTTGGACAACAACAGTAGTATTAAGTATATCCAATATATCCCAAATTTGATCATCTAGAAAGTCTGTGGCCCTAACCAATGTATCCCACATTTGTGTAATCATAGGGTAAATGAAAATAGAACTGAATTTTATTGGCTATACCCATCTGTACTACTAATCTTTCATGATATTGTACAAACTTATTATTCAAGGATATTAAGGAATTTAGGCTGTCCCATGCGGTTACCAATATTATTATATGGAAATACGAAAAACCAAAACATTATGTCCCCTTATTTGCTACTAGTCTGTTTGACCAGGTTGCAGTGCGATACGTGGATCCACATCGGCCTTCCTTCCAGTTTTACTGACATAGGAGTAATGAGGAGGACTTGGTAGGGACCGTCATACAAGGATTCTAGTCCGTGTTTTCTGACATGCCTTTTCACGACTACAAAAAACACCAGACTTCAAGTTGTGACAAGTGTCGGCTTCTGCTGAATCTAGAAGGGAAGAAAAAAAACTAAAACATGGGTGTTAGCAAGATTTTTACTAAGCTGAATAACATTGAACAGCACGGTCAGTTTCTTCTGATAACTGCTGAGACTGGAAATTTGCAACTTGTGGCCTAGCACCAAGCAATATCTCATATGGGGACAGGCCATGTTTCGCAATAGGGGCAGTACAAATGTGGTACAGTACAATGAGTAGGAGCTCTGGCCATGCAGCCGTAGTCTCCTGTATCATTTTGGTCAATTGTCCCTTCAGTGTGCCGTTCAGCCTCTCAACTTTCCCACTAGATTGTGGATAGTACGGAGTATGGAGGGCTACAGTGGATCCAAGCATTTTCAAAACCTCCTGATACACGAGAAGAAAAGGCCGGGCCTTGGTCACTTGACGACTTCTGGAACACCATATCTGCATATGACTTCCATCACCAGTTTCTTTGCTGTGGTTTTTGCAGTCATGTTGGTAACGGGGAATGCTTCCGGCCAACTGAAGAACATGTCGACAACCACCAGACAATATTCATACCTTCCAGGCTTAGGCAACATGATGTGATCCACCTGGAGCCTTTGGAAAGGATAGTCGGGCTTAGCAAGGTGCTTCGGGGGTACACGTTGAAGTTGACCGGGATTGCAGGTCTGACATATTACATGCACGGTTGAGTGCTTTCAGGACTGTAGAAATACCTGGAGCCCAGTAGAATTTTTGTACCAGGGCTAGGGCCTGGTTTTTTCCTCGATGTGTGGGCCCATGTGCCCATGTGGCAACAGCAGGGTACATCCGCTTAGGGAGACACACAAGTTGGTCCTTTTTCCAGAGACCATTGTCCATACGAGCTCCATCAGCCTTCCACTGCTTCACCTCTTCCTTTGGAGATATTCTCTGCATCATCATTAAGCGGTCTTGCGGGGTCCGACAGAAAACTTCAGTCTGTCGTGGATCATCAGGTTCCTGTAGAGTCAGTGTTTCTTGTAACTGTTTACGCTGAGAGCGTGTGGTCACCATAGTTGGTATGGTCAGTTCAACAGGTAGGAGAGCAGCAGCTTTTGCTTACATATCTGCAAAGGCGTTACCAACAGTCTTTGGACTGTTCCTAGGACCGTGCGCCTTAACTCTGATCATGGCCACCTGGGTAGGTAATTTGATTGAGTCCATGAGGGTTTTAACCGCTTCAGCATTCTTCACTGGAGTCCCGGCGGTAGTATTAAACCCTCGATTGGCCCATAGGGCTCCGAAATCATGAGCAATACCAAATGCATACTGTGAGTCCGTGTATATATTATCCCGCCTGTCTTTGGCCAGAACACATGCAGTAGACAGAGCCTGAAGTTCTACTGTTTGTGCTGACAGTGAGGGAGGGAGTGCAGCTGCGTGCACTACAGTGTCTTCTGTAGTAACAGCGTATTTGGTGTGGAATCTGCCAAACTCATCAGCATATCTTGAACCATCCATGTATAACACCAGATCAGGATTTGGAAGTAGGCTTTCGCTGACATTTGATGGAGTAGCTGTCTCTTCAGTCAGGAGTTGGGAACAGTCATGTTGGAGATAATCCTCATCACTGCCATCCTTCTTGGGGACCGGCAGTAAAGTAGCTTGGTTGATTGTAGTACAGCGATGCAACTTGACGTAGTCAGGCAAAAGGAGTGAACACTGCAGCCGCAAGTGTCGTTGTACAGTCAGATGTCTTGGCTGTTGGAGTGTCAGTATTGCTGCGATATCATGCGGGGCAAAAATGTGCGTCTCATGTCCAAGAATTATGTCTGCAGTCTTGTCAAGCAACGAGTGAGTGGTGTGAACTGCCCTCATACAACTTTGTGATGCCTGGGCCACGGGGGTCGAGGCAGGCCGAATAATAGCTCACTGGTCGTTGCCTATTGCCATGCGATTGTGTGAGTACCCCTGCTGCATGTCCTTCATTCTCAGACACATACAAATGGAACGGTCGAGTATAGTCCGGGATGCCCAAGGCAGGGGCGGAAGCAATAAGCCGCTTTAATTCAGAGAAGGCACGATAAAGGCTTTCCATACAAACTGGTGATCTTTCCTTATAGTTCATTATACCATCTTTCAGGGCATTGTAAAGAGGTTGCATTATGCGGGATGCGTCCGGTATCCACTGACGACAATAGGTACATAGTCCAAGAAAACGCTGGAGTTCAGTCTCATCTTTCAGAAAAGGAAGGGAGCTGATGGCTATCTTTCTTTCTTTTGTGAGGTGTCTGAAACCCTGAAGGAGACAGTGACCCAAAAATCACTTGACCAAGGCAAAACTGAAGTTTTGAGGCTGAAACCCAACAGTTCAGATCTGCCAGATACTTGAGGAGGCTAACAGTGGCAGCAATGGCTTCCTGCTCTGTTCGTGCACACACCAAAAGATCATCCCCATAGTGGAGCAGCGTGACATAGGGGTGATCTAACTGCCAGGGTAAAAGACACTGGCCCATATATAATGGAATGCTGAAGAAGGCATTGGTAAGGTCGATGACTGTGAACCAAGCTGCATCTTGCGGTATCTGGGACAAAAGAGTATGTGGATTAGGCACCACCGGAGATTCCAGAACAGTAGCTGCATTAACTGCTAGATCATGTACCAGCCGGTACACAGGGGGTTGGCCGGGTGGGGTCTTTCTTAATGGGAAACAAGGGTGTGTTACACAGGGAAACACAGGGTACCAGGGCACCATTATCGAGTAACGTTTGTATTTGCCCCTTGAGGCCCCGCGCCTGATCATGTTTCAAAGGGTATTGATGGACTTTGGGAAAAGGGGCACCAGGTTTGAGAAACACTTACTGGTTCTACAGGCATTATTGGGGGTAGATCTGGGCCTATCAGGGCCATCATAACTGTGGGAAGGGCATGTAGGATACAGATCTCATTGTGTTCATCTGCATAGGGGTTATATAATGCAAGGACCATCATGTTGGAATTGTATTCTGTAGCGGAACTGTTATAAATCTGCCCCCAGTAAATTTATCGGACATGTGGGAGAGATTACGAACTGAGCAGTAACTTCAGGGAAAGGTCCCACAGGGATGAGTTTTGTAAGAATATATTTATTGGGTCTGCCATCTATTCTAATTAAAACAAGCTCTTGATCTGAGAATTGACATGGCGGGGCTGGGGAGGGAGATTCCTAGACATAGGATTAAAAGGGATATTGGAGTATGGGACTGGATTTGTGTAAGGTGGGAGGGCAGGAGCTGAAGTCTGTTGCGTGGACCACTGATAAGGAACCAGCTGCGTCCTTGTAGCTGGGGTGGGGGCTGAGGTTGGAGCAGAAATCGCTGCGGCTACTGGTTTAACCTTTGATTTCCCTGCTGATGCATTAAAAAAAGTAAAAAAGGTTTTCAGAACTTGGCCCATTCTGCATCATCCGGAGTGGAAGTCTCAATATAGGGTCTGACTGACATTATTGCCTCTTTCAATTCAGATTTAAGGCTGGACATTAAAGTTACTACTAAAAGGTGTGTATGGGCTTTATTTTACTATGAGAATCCCAGATCTTTAAATACTACCATAAGACGCCCATAGAACTTCTTGGCAGTCCAGGATATATTGGTGCCTTGGGGTTAAGGGGCATAGGGCTTACAGTCAGGAGTAGAGACTTAATTTCCTGGGGAGGGACCATATTATGTAGCAGGGAGACCCCCTGTCCCAAATTTTTAATTGTTTGCTTTCCCGACACATTAACCTCAGTCACTTTCTCAGTTCCTTCTTGCACCACAAAACATCCAATTTTTTGTCATAGTAATAGACAACTTTCCTTTTTCAACGTAACAAAAGCAATCAGAATTCACTTCCTCTGTTAATCCTTAATTTGCTATATATCAACCACTCAACTTGAAGCAGATGAATCTTTTACCAATCTTTCAATTACACTGATAACCAAACAATCACTTACAAGTTTCCTTTTAAAACTAGGCACCATATTTCACTTTCAACTTCTACTTAAAATATTTCTTTCTAGTGCAATACTGTACTGTTGCTTTAAACAATACACATCTCCAAGCACGTGTTACACCAAGGACAGAAAATACAGAGAATCTTGAACGCAGCTACGTGCCCCATCCATACCAGAGACCCAACAGAAATAAGAACAGAGGAAAAAAAAAATCACAAACAAATCCTGCAGCGGTTTGATTCCCCCCTCCCATCAGGTATTCAGCAGAGATAAGAATTCACAGCATTCCTCAACACAAAAAGGAGAAAGCAATAGCGCAGCTGTGACTCACCCCTCCCATCAGGTATTTTAGAAATTTCACTCAGAAACAGAATACAGCAGTTCTCAGACTTAATTTCTACAAAACCTTCATCACACAATTCACGTGCCAGACCACCTTAGGAATGCAGGAAAAATATTCTCAATCATGGGTTTTTCTGACAGATTTCTTTCCCCATCTTTTGGCTAACAGTATCAGATTCACCACACAAATTCAAAGTCTTCTTTTCCTTCCACGGAAACGGATTCTCCTTTAGAGCTAAATATCCTTACTTAAGTTGTGTATAGTACAAGAGCGTCCGTATAGTCTATTCCACTGGGTCTACCTGTCCCCCTCTGGGACAACCCAAAAACACGGTACTCAGTGAAAGGAGGAGGGTGTCTCAAACTAACCCTCCGGATACCCCTGGAAATAGGAATATATAGATATATATGTATGAGTTACGCATCCTACCCATCTTCAATCACCTCACCGCGCCTGATTCTAACAGTGATCAGGATTTCAGGATATTTTGACTATAAAGAGAATTACATCACTGGTCAATCCGGGGTGTCCATCCCTTATGAGGTACGGTTTGAGCACTGGGCTCCCAACGGAACTACACCTCTATATGATTCCACCCAAAAATCACCCCACCATCGGGGACAAACCTCAGATCCTCTTTGCAGCACAAACCCAGGAAAACCACACCAAACGGTCAGTCTGGACAGTATAACTGCCAACTTACCGTGGTTGTTGTGGGGGATGATCAGT
Source organism: Ranitomeya variabilis (assembly GCF_051348905.1). Taxonomy (NCBI): domain Eukaryota; kingdom Metazoa; phylum Chordata; class Amphibia; order Anura; family Dendrobatidae; genus Ranitomeya; species Ranitomeya variabilis. The sequence continues at coordinate 565,906,594 of NC_135237.1, read as the reverse complement.
CCCAATTTTCCAGTGCCTGTGTCCGGTCCGAGGGTCCTTTGTCTTGTTGTCCTCTGGGGGCAGAGGCGTTCCTGTTTGGGGCCTCACGTTTGGGCACCAACTGTTGAGGGAGGATCTAAAGTGATCCTTCACGGTTGACTCAGTGAATTCCAAATTAATTAACAGGGCATTGCTGGCAACTGAAAATGACCAGACTGAGACGTGTGTCTCTGTTTGGGGGGATTGAGCAGATCTCTGGCCCCCGTTTATTGTGTATCACTTTTCATAATCATAAGTTCTACTTCAACCAATCAGCATAAGAACACGCTCACAGTTCTTAACCTATAAGAATGCAGGAACAGTCTGTACGTCAAAGTCTTGTAGAACAATACACCCTCAGTCTCATGTCCTGTGCAGATTGCAACAACCAAGGTCTCATAACAGCTGTGAACTTTAGCCTAGTAACAAAATTTATATCAAAACACCAAAATGGAGTCGAAATGCACAAAATGGAGAATCTTTCTTAATTTGTTGCTTCACAAGACTAACAAATATTTTCTTGTAAATGGTGTGGATTTTCAGGATTCTTAGTCCTCTTTTTGTAGCTTTGCTATTAAGTTTAGTGTTAGGACTTGCAAGTGTGGGGACCCTTGATGCGGGTTGCAATATTACATATCTTAGCCAACACCATAAAATACATACACACCCCAATATATACATTTATTTTTTGCACTTAATTTTTCAGGGTGCAGCCAAGACCAGCATTCGTTGCCTTGTAAACTAGGGTGTCTATCATCATGGAAGGCACTTTGATTAGGCGGCCTGCACAGTACTAATAGTATGGGTGTCACTAATGGGCAGTAAGTCAGATACTGTGCATTACCTGTGTGTGCACAAAATCTGCTTGTGAAGGGTGCTGGTCAATCTGATACTAAGCAATCACCCCCTCCATGGATTGGTAGGTGTGGGTGGTTGGCTCATCAGTATTTTGCTCCTGTGTTGCCGCCATCTTTACTATATGGGTTTGCTTCAACCTGACAGTGCATTAGTTCTGACACCTGGGCAGGTAAACACTGCTGCCTTTTTTTGCTGTATTAAAATTTATAAATGGGGTGCCAATAAGATAAAATAATAAATGGACCTCGCACATTTAAACTTCCATAGAGAGGTTTAGGGGTTCCGTCTTTAGGAACATTGTTCCCCCCTGATATTAGCCATAGCAGATCACTGCTGTAGGGTTTGGGGAAACCAGTCACAAGGACAATGAGTATATTCCCTCTCTGTATGAAAATAAGTAGACATCTGTATTTAGCGGTGCCCACTTACTGATGTGCGAACAAGGAACTTACAAAATACAGAAAAGGAACAAGGAAAAGCTCTTTATTGATATACAGTATGAAGAGCATGAACCATACAAAAACCGCTAGCCACAATCAACATGGAAAATAATATTTTACTGGATTATTCATTAATTCATGTATAGAAATTCATTGTTAATTTAGTCTAAACGTGACCATTTATTTATACAAAGTTCATGATCTTCAGTCAAGGGCTCAAATGTTGGACAATGCGCTGTGTATTTCCTTCTAGGCCTCAGCATTACCTATGCGGCTGACCATCGCTTAGACACAAGGGGCTGTATGGTATACAATCAGGCTATATTACCGCACAGGTCCAGACACAGAAACGCAGCGTTTAAATCAACTATTACCGGATGCTCCATTTGAATGCAGGAAACACTTCACAATGAACGGGTGAGTAGGAGACATTCGCCGGCCACATAGAGACATATGAATGTACCTTTTAGCAAGGTTTTATGCCTGCAGACAAGGTGACTGGTTTTATTGCTTGTGTCCCCACAGGCACCCACGGACACCGCTTATATGCCCCTCATGCCACATGGTAAGGCATGCCTGAGGTCCCAGAGTGATTTTGAGATAAAAACTGCCATAGCTTCAGCCAAGTATCAACTTAAATGTATTGCCACAAAGGGGGCAACTATCCAATCCAGAGAGCTCAAGCCTCTCCAATCCTTGGAGGAGACAGTCGCGGCTTTTTAATAGCAAACAAGCCTATACTTTTGTCACAAAACACACCACTGACCTCTGAAGGGTCCCCACAGATACGAAAAGACAATTTGGAGCGCTGTCCAGGCTCCATGCCCTGGCGGAGCTAGACTCAGATGTAATGGACATGCCTTTCCTTTTACGGCCTGTAGACAGGCTCTGGGCATGGGTCTCCCTCAAGACTGAGCACACAGGGAGCATTTCTGACTGCATAGGCAATAAGGAGGTCGTGGATGGCAGCAATTTAAGGATTCAGAAAAGGAAATGGAAAGACAAAAACTGTACAGCTACAGAGGCCGCCGGATTGTATAAGCGCCACTCAATGAATTACCCTGTGCTAAAGGGGTTCCGCTCATAACTAACAGTTACCCATAGGGTCCCAGACTGTCCACAGGAGGTATCAAACGTAGCAAGGTATCTTTTCTTTGTGAACCCAAGATTTTTATCTCAGGAGTACCTAAAAAAAATAAAAATAAAATTATTAACCTTGGTTTGTTTGTTTTTTTTTGTTTTTTTTTTTTAAACTTGGCAAACTCCATCTATCCAACCAGACCTCCCTCAAAATGCTGAAGCATATACGGAGATTCACCATCTATCAAATGAGGGCCACCAAGCTGAGAATAGAGAAACCTCAACTTTACAAGGCCTGTAAGGTATTCATGAAATTTACATCAGCTCTTCAGAAAACATTGTACAAAGGAGCCTGCAGAGAGTCAGTTAGCAAAAGGTATGCCATTCAAAAGATCCAATATTCGGGTTGATTTTTACCAAACCTTGGATGTTGGTTAATTGCATTTCTTTTTCCCCACAGGTAAGATATACTGATGAAGTCCTCAAAGTCACCCAAGGTCTGCCAGATCATACGAGGAGACAAGACTAACATTTCTAGCTAGCATAGAGACTGTGAGAGATGGCAGATCAGAAGAACGCAGTGAAGTCGAACTGTACCTCGAGGCCCTTTTGATTCTAAAATATCTCCAAAGACCAGGTGTTGTTCGTAACATGACAGTAAGTTGTCAGACCCTGTGGGTCAGCGGTGTTTGCTGAATCAGTTCAATAATTAGCAGATCCAGTACAAGTACCGCAGCAGAAGTAAGACTATTGTCAGTGTGAAGACTCACAAGTGCCCCTCCACTCAAGTAGCAACTTTCGTACTTTCAGAGGAAGAGAAATCAGTAAGGGTTTCTCCAGGCCAGGAAACCCAAGCAACCCCACTCCACATGGGGAGCAAACCCCTCATCACGATGTAAAACCTGTTGGAGGGGTACCTACTGGCTGAGGTTAACTTATTTTTTTTCTTTTTCAGTGGTTCAAAGTGTATGCAGAACATATCAGACCTGTATTTACCGCTGGCCGCAGTGGCGTATCCAGGGGGGGCAGCCGGAGCATGTGCCCCGGGCGCAGCCGACAGGGGGGCGCCAGCAGGGCCGCCTGATGATGCAGCATTGCAGCGGTCCAAGCCAGGCTCCTAGTCGGCAGCATTCTGCCGCCCCCACAGTGAGATAATCCCGTTCGTTCTCTGAGCCGGCTGTCAAATTGACAGCCGGCTCAGAGAAAGTGCTGCTGCACGTCGCTAGTACCCGCCGGTTGCGGTTCGGCTTGCCTTGTGACAAACTGAGGAAGGAAGGGACTCCTCTTAAGCCAGCTCCTGCGCCCCTGACAACCGCTGAGAGGCGCTGACCGCCGCTGGCACTGCCGCATCAGGGAAGCGCCAGCAGAGGCTGACATCACTGAGCGTGTGACAGGCTGCCGCTGCTGCTTCTTTCGTCATTGCGCCGGTGTTCGGTTCGTCGGGTGTGTCACTGTGTTGTGTGGTTGGACGGTGACGTCGTTGGTGCCAGTGGTAAGTGCTCCAGACCGCGGCCGCGGGGACCGGGTAATTATGGAGCTGAAGTCTGAGCTATGAAGACACCGACCGACCGAGTCACCGAAGAGCCTGCCTGCATGCATGCATGCATGATAGGGGGAGGGAGCAGTGGCCAGGGCAGGGGCAACAATGCTGCAAAATGGGTATGTGTCAGACTCACTGTTGCGAGTCTGACGACTGTGAAGCAAAGGCAAAGCCTGCCTTAGCCAGGGGGCAGGCAGCTCAGCTGGATGAAAGACTGGTTATATGAACATATGATATGGGGGATGCGGATGGGTCTCAGAAATCAGGACATTAAGGAGGCACAAATCTGGACATTATGGGGGCACAAATCTGGACGTTGTGCCCCCATACTGTCCAGATTTGCTGTGCCCCCATACTGTCCAGATTTGTTGTGCCCCCATACTGTCCAGATTTGCTGTGCCCCCATATTGTATGGGGGCACAAATCTAGACAGTATGGGGGCACAAATCAGGACATCGTGGACGTGGGGGCAGAAATCTGAGGCCATTATAGGGGTAGAAATATGAGGACCTTATGAGGGGGGAGAAATCTGCGGACAGTATGGGTTTTTTTTTTCATGGTGAACTAGGGAAAGTATGGATGAGTATCCATTTAAATAAAGATTTGTGTGTGTTTTCTTTTTTGATTACTGGGTTAGTGATGGGGGTGTCTGATAGACACCTCTCCATTTCTAACACCAGGGTTTGATGTCAGCTTTGTTTTTGGACAATTCTTAGCGGTCATCAATCAACCCCAACCACCATTACCCTGATTAAGCACCACACCATAGAAATTGGGAAGAGTGAGCGCAAAGCGTCAGAATTTGAGCATCTCATGTGATGCGCCAATTCTGGGGTGACTGCTGGCTTCTATTTTTAGGCTTGGGGAGGGCCAAATAACCAAGGACCTTACAGGTCTGATAATATAAGCCCACAATTTGCATTTTTGCCACTATTTTTCAATTTGCATACATACGGTCACATGCCAACTAGAATTGCATGGCCTCGCTCAATATAAATTAAATGAGCAAGGAAGGACAGGACACGTTTTACCAGAAATATACAAATCACATACTTTGGCTCACATGATAGTCCACTCTCGGCATTGACCAGGGAGAATTTCAAAAGTGTGCAGTGCATGCGCTGTGAGAATTCAGAAGCCTGCAGTCTCAGAGTAACTAAGCCCTATAATAATAAAATGAAGCCCTGTAGCCAATCCTAACAGCATGTAATATCCTCACTGTCAGGATTCAGCTCTGCTTGCTGGTTTCATCAGTTATCACATGCCAACTTCACTTGTGATTTTTCTAGTTACTGTCACGTGACAATGAGCTTCTCTTCCCGCTTCTCTCCGAACGTTGTTATACCATACTACTGTATATGTACACTCACTGGCCACTTTATTAGGTACACCTGTCCAACTTCTTGTTAACACTTAATTTCTAATCAGCCAATCACATGGCGGCAACTCAGTGCATTTAGGCATGTAGACATGGTCAAGACAATCTCCTGCAGTTCAAACCGAGCATCAGTATGGGGAAGAAAGGTGATTTGAGTGCCTTTGAACGTGGCATGGTTGTTGGTGCCAGAAGGGCTGGTCTGAGTATTTCAGAAACTGCTGATCTACTGGGATTTTCACGCACAACCATCTCTAGGGTTTACAGAGAATGGTCCGAAAAAGAAAAAAAATCCAGTGAGCGGCAGTTCTGTGGGCGGAAATGCCTTGTTGATGCCAGAGGTCAGAGGAGAATGGGCAGACTGGTTCGAGCTGATAGAAAGGCAACAGTGACTCAAATCGCCACCCGTTACAACCAAGGTAGGCCTAAGAGCATCTCTGAACGCACAGTGCGTCGAACTTTGAGGCAGATGGGCTACAGCAGCAGAAGACCACACCGGGTACCACTCCTTTCAGCTAAGAACAGGAAACTGAGGCTACAATTTGTACAAGCTCATCGAAATTGGACAGTAGAAGATTGGAAAAACGTTGCTTGGTCTGATGAGTCTCGATTTCTGCTGCAACATTCGGATGGTAGGGTCAGAATTTGGCGTAAACAACATGAAAGCATGGATCCATCCTGCCTTGTATGGAGCATCTTTGGGATGTGCAGCCGACAAATCTGCGGCAACTGTGTGATGCCATCATGTCAATATGGACCAAAATCTCTGAGGAATGCTTCCAGCACCTTGTTGAATCTATGCCACGAAGAATTGAGGCAGTTCTGAAGGCAAAAGGGGGTCCAACCCGTTACTAGCATGGTGTACCTAATAAAGTGGCCGGTGAGTGTATATACACATTATATGACACCAGATATTTATGTTTTTGCTTTTGTTTACAGGACGGGAAAAAATTGGTCTGCGACTGATACCAATAGCAATGTCCAAAAAACCATCCGGAGCAGAATTCCGAAAGAGCAAAGGAGAAAGAAAAACAAGAGCGACAATTTTCAATGTCAATGTCGTCATGGCTGAATAAAAAAAAAACAGAAGATGTAAAAGGTATGTGTATACAGATGCCTATTTTTTCTGACTTTGCTTTTTTTGTCTTTATAATAATGTGACTCATGACATGCAACTGTTTACTTTGTTATGTTTGCTTTATTGTAGATGTCAGCACAGGAAACGTGAGTGTTGATAGAAACTCTGAGCATGAGAGTCAAGAAGGTAATCCAGTGGTGGAGCATGAAACCAGACAGACGGCAGATGCCACAACAGGTGAAACCACTGAAGATCAATTGGTTCATTTAGACGCTATGCCGTGTTGTAGCAGCACAACACATTCTGTTGAGAAGATGATGAAGTAGCATTCAGTTCATGGTGAGTCGAATTTTGACATCGACTGTTATGACCCAGGAACATGGCCAAGCAAATTTTCAGATGCACAAAGGTGTTTTGTTTCTAGCATGAGAACCGAAGCAACACATGAACCTGATATAAGTAATAGTTTAAGAGATGGACGAAAACTCACAATAGATTGGTTTTTTAAACAGCTGCCAAATGGACAGAAAGTGTGCCGGTCGTAGCTAGAATACAGCCACCTAAAAAAATGCTGTATACTGCATACCATGTAGAATGTTTTCAAATTCAGAACCAAAACGGTCATTTTTGTCAAAGGAGGAAGGTTTGACACAATGGAAAAAAATTAAGTGAGAGAATTCCGGAACATGAAAATTCTTTACATCATAAAATGTGTTTCTGTTCATGGAAAACACTTGAGGCCTCATTAGGTAAGGGTGGCATTGACAAAGAACTTCAAGAGCAGATATTGAAGGAACAAAACAACTGGAAGGAAGATCTTCATGAAATTGTTGACGTAATCATGTACTTAGCAAGACAAGGAAGTGCAAGGCTCACATGAAAGTCTTACCACTTTTAGGGTTTGAAAAATCAAATTTCTGAATGCAATCGAACTTGTTTCTCATTATAAGGCCCCTCTGCATGAACATTTGCAGCAAGTATTTTTCTGTGATGTTTGTTCCAAATGGCTTATGTCAGGTGTGCAGTCAAATGTCTGAAGTCATTAGATATGTCAAAATAACATGGCCCTGAAATTGTTGAAAGCTTCATATACTTTACTGTGAGTGAGAAGACTGGACTTGCTCTCACTTAACTAATTTTACAAAAATTCAAAAAAGATGGCTTAGATATTAAAAATTGCAGGGGTCAATCCTATGACAATGGGGCAAATATGGCTGGAAAGTACAAAGGGGTTAAAGCACAATTGCTTCAAGAAAATAACCTAGCATATTTTGTACCCTGTGCCGCTCATTCCCTAAATCTGGATGGTGTAAATGCTGTTAGTGTGTCACGAGAAGCAGAGACTTACGTTGGAACACTACAGTGTCTATTTGTTCTTTGTTGCCTCCACTTTTAGATGGGAAGTTTTACAGAAACATGTACCGGTTACCCTCAAGTCACTAAGCAAAACCAGGTGGCCAGCGAAGCTAGAAGCGGTAAGACCTATTTATATGCATCTAAGCAAAATCATTGAGGCTTTAAGTGATTTAAAAAGCAATATAGCAGCCAACATGGAGACAAAGGTTGAGGCTGCTTCTCTGATGCACAATATTAAAAAGTCTGATTTTATTGCCATGTCTTGTTTTTGGTATAAAGTGCTAAGTCACATTGATCACATCAACACTTTTACAAAATGAAAATATCAGTATTGATATGTCTGCAAAGCATATTCATGGTCTCTTGACCTTGTTAGAGTCAACTAGGACAAGTAATGCAGCTGATGCAATCAGAGAAGCAAAACAGATTGCAGAAAGGTGTGGCCTTGATCCGCACTTCAGACAGATAAGGAAGAGAAAGATTAATAAGATGTTTCATGAAGAATGTGAAGATGACAGTGTTCAGTTGTCACAGGAAGACAAATGTAGGATTTCTCTTTTAGAAATCAGTGACAAAATCATTTGTGAAATGAAGACCCGATTTGACGCTATAGAGAAGCTTTGCAATACATTCGGTTTTCTCTCTGGACCTCAGTTTCACTCATTATCCACAGAAGAACTCAAGGAGCAGGCCATGAAATTAGCCCAGATATATCAGAAGGATCTTGACAAAGATGAAATAATTCCAGAAGTGGAGAGTTTCACACATCATGCACTGAATTTAAACAAGACCTTCAGGTGTGGCAGTTTTCATAGTCGTATCGAGATATACAAGAATGGACTACAAGATGCCTATCCCAATATAGCCACAGCTATGAGAATCTTCCTGACTATACCAGTATCGGTTGCTTCCAGTGGAAGAAGCTTTAGCAAGCTAAAGTAGCTGAAAACATATCTTCGGAGTGTCATGGGACAACGGCTGACAAACCTAAGCATTATTTCCAAAGAGCATGACTTGGCATCAAAACTTTCTTATGATGATATTATAAAATCTTTTGCAGCCAAAAAAGCTCGGAAGATTACATTTTATACAGTTCTAAACATGTAAAACATAGCAACTCTTATTATACCACCAACAGCCTCACAGGTACACCAGCAGTTTCAGTCATACCTGCTGACTAGCTTAATTTAGTATAAGTTATTGTTCTGTTTAAATACCATATATACATGTATATTGTGTAATATATACATACATAACATTTAATTGTTGATTAAGTTAAATAAAGCATTGTGGAAAAATTTACAGGAATGTACCTTGGCTTGGTCATACAGTTTCAATAGAGCTAAGGTTCAAATGGGGGAGGTTGGGGGGGGGGGGGGGGGCGCCAAACTGATCCTTTGCCCCGGGTGCAGGAAAGGCTAGATACACCTCTGGCTGGCTGAGAGATGATCACAAACTTTGTGACGTGTACCCAGCAGGTCATAGTAAATCCATCCATGGCCCTCAGACGATACCATTCAAGGTAAGATGGACACAAGTCAAGTGACCCACAGCCATATGTAGTAACAGGTACCAACGATATGCTTTCCTCCATAGCTACAACCTCCCAAACTTCACCAGCCACCTTGTACGACGGGTACGCGAGACATGGACTACTGTTGTGACCTGGTGGTTACGGAGTGGTACTGAGATGACCTGGTGGGTAAAACCAATCATGGACAAGCTCAGAGGAGGTGGCAGCTCCACAGACAGTAATCACCTATATGACCTAGTGATTACGGAGCAGCACTGAAATGACCTAGTGGGTAAAACAAATAAAGTACTAGCTCTGAGGAAGTGGTAGCTTTACTGACCGCAATCCCTACTCCTAACACCAACACTAGTAATAGCCGTGGAGCGTTCCTATCTCTGCCTAGACGCCTCTTCACAGCCTAAGAACTAGCTACCCCTGAAGATGGAAACGGAAAACTATCTCGCCTCAGAGAAACCCCCAAAGGAAGGATAGCCCCCCACAAATATTGACGGTGAGTGAAGAGGAAAATGACAAACTCAGAAATGAAACTAGATTTTAGCAAAGGAGGCCAGTACTATCTAAATAGACAGAGATAGAAAAGGCTACTGTGCGGTCAGTATAAAAAACTCAATGTCCACGCAGAGTTTACAAAAATAACCTCCACACCGACTCACGGTGTGGAGGGGCAAATCTGCAACCCCAGAGCTTCCAACTAGCCGGAATATTTCATAATGACAAGCTGGACAAAAGAGACATAACTTAAACTGAACAGAAGGTCATAGGCAGGGAAACACCCAAAAACTAGCAGAACTTATCTTAAACTGAAATGGACAGGCCAACAGAACTTCCAGGAAAGGACTGAATCCACAGGAAGGAACATTGACAGCTGGCATCCACTAAAGCCAAAAGCCCAGTTAAATAACAAGGCCAGGGAACCGATAAGTGAAAGCAGCTGCTAAGTTCCACTTGAAACCACCAGAGGGAGCCCAAGAGCAGAACTCCCAAAAATACCATTCGCAACCACAGGATGGAGCCCAAGAACGGAATTCACAACAGACTACGTCACAATACACTGATTGCAAAAAGCACCTGTTTGCATGCTACTTGGCAAATACAGTACAGACCAAAAAAGTTTGGACACCTCATTTAAAGATTTTTGTGTATTTTCATGACTATGAAAATTGTACATTCACACTGAAGGCATCAAAACTATGAATTAACACATGTGGAATTATATACTTAATTTCAGTTGTTTCACACTTTTAAGAACCTAGAATATAGGACATAACAAAGTAGCCACCTTTTGCTTTGATGACTGCTTTGCACACTTCCCAGTAAACTCAGCCTCTTGAAGCTCATCAAGAGAATGCCAAAAGACCCTGACAGATGTGTCATACCCACGAGTTGGTGGTAAATGCAGGAAAGAGTGATGCATCAGATTCAGTCACCAGTAATGGCTTCAACCAGTGAATCAGAGAACGAGCAGGGAGACAGCATGGAAATGGTTACAGAGGCACCCAAGGCTCATCAAAATCAGGATAACCAAGCCCCTTTGAAACTGTCAAATGTGAACAACCATTAAAATCAGTCAACCCTGCCTGGAAGTTTGACAAGTCATAAATTATTGTAAGTCCAAAAATCACTGTTGGGAAAAAAAAATTCCGCCCATCAAACCCAAACTTCACCCCCACTTTGGATACTTTCTTCGGGTACTCTACAACATATTGAAGCCCCTCTGGGGTGGAAGAAGGGGAAATATGAGTTTTTTCACAACATCAGAAATTTTAATTTTTTTCCCCCCTCCTGGAAGTCTGACACAAGTCAGAAATCTATCTAAGTCCAAAAAAAAGTAATCACTTTTTTGGAAAAAAAACATTTTAACCCATTACTTTACCCCCACTTCGGGGACTCCTTTGGGACACTCAGATATATATATATATTTCACCCTCCTTGTAGCAGTTGCCCTTGATGGGATTCGAACCCAGGACACCAACTGTGCAAGGCCGCAACAAGTGAGCCACCGTGCTGAGTCATCCCCTGTGATGCCGTATAGGCGATTATAGAAGAGACAAATGGTTAGCACTCGACTTTTTGTAAAACTGCTAGTGAAGGGAACCAAAAGGTCCCATAGGCATAAGTTCAGAAAAAAGGTCACTGCACACGTACAAGAAAAATAATGCTTCAGGTGAGTATTTATTTGATGCTGATAGGTGAAGCCACAGTAAGTCGTGCAGAGAGCTTGGCTGATACTTAAAGTTGACCCAACTATTGAGAAATTTATATCCAATAGACCGGTCATCACCATTAGACGTGCAAGGAATCTACATGACCATCTCACCCGTAGCCATTATGTAGGCAAACGGAGGGTTACCTTTTTGGACAATTTTGAACGTAGGGATGGATGTGTTCCATGTGGTCACTGTGTAGCCTGTCCCAACGTGGACTGAATTTTTTGTACCATTAGTCCACAAAAGAATTACATAACAACAAAATCAATTACATGCACAACGAGGTAAGTTTATTATGCCACTTGTCCATGGGGTCTGATTAAATTGTCGTGTGTTGAGACCAATTTTGAAGTCAGCATAAGGGAGCATGTGCTGGATATTCAGGCTACAGTTGACTACACAACCCTTAAAGTGATGTGGCAAAGTTTTAAGACCTTCCACCAATGCGATAGTACATTGCTACGGGTGAGGCATTGAGTCTTTGTAAATTGGAATCCATGGTGGCAAACTTTCAGCGCTTGGGTCAAATGGAGTCCTGATGGATTTGGACCCTAGTCTATTCATCCACAAGGATTTTTTGTGATCGCCCCACTGCTGTGATTGTATGGTGTGCAATATGCATCCTTGTCTTTTTTTTTTTTTTTTTTTTTATTAGGTTTTACAGTAAGTGTCTATTACTCATGTTTTTTTTAATATAATTTTAGGTCATATCCATTCTCCCATGTATCCATCTGTGGCTTTATATCAGCGGACCTGGAATTCGTTTCGTACTGTTCACTTATAGAAAACCAGCCGTTATCAACGTATATTGTGTACATTAAAGGGAGATCATAACTGGTACTGATGACATCTATTATGTTTGGTTGCATCCATATTTGTTCCACTTTTATGTGCACCTTGTTCCTTAAAAAGACAAATTCTATATCAAGATGTCACTTACATGGTTTTTGGTGCAGTATAAATTTTGGCATTGGCCCTTGTGTCCTTTGGACACAGTATATAAAATATTATAAGAAATATGTCTATTGCCATGTATCTATCTGGGTACAGTTGTGCCATTTTGATGTACCACATTCTGTCATGTGACATCCGTGAAACATATGGGGTCACGTGTGCACACCTTGTTTTGGATTTTGTGTACTCGTTCACACTAATATGTGGGTGTGCACACGCACCTCATATCAATAGGTCCAAATGACCTATGGAACTAATGATTTATTTTGGTGACCAGCATTTAATATCACTGTAACCTATTGTTACTGTAAATGATACAAATTAATACATTATGAGCGCCTTTTGATGCCATTTGGGTCTCATTTTGAGAGTCTATTCTGCTATAAGTAAAAGCTGGCTCTGGTTTTATGCCCAACTTTTTTCGTCCCAGGTTCTGGCCTGCCAATACTTCCCTGTCGCCACTGCCTCTGCCGGCTTCTGTACTCGATGCGCCCGGCATCAGGTCATGTGGGGCATCGGCTGCTGTGTGATGTGCGGGACAGCGGGCTTTACAGTTGCCATGGCAGCAAGTCACTACTTCCTGGTTTTCGGCCTAATCTATTTCCAGTTTCTACCCCAAGCTTGACTTTTCGGGACACTCGTAATATTCCTTCCTCAAAGGTCATAGCAAAACATGCGTAGGGCCGACGGGTTTACCACCGGGGATTCTACGGCCACATTCTGCCAGGTAATTAACGACAGGAACATGTGTAATATACATTTTTTAAATTCCTGATTTAAAGGCATATTACACAAGTATTAAGCATCTCTATCTAGTATGCTCCGTATCATTGCCTTGATACTTTTATGCAGACTATATATTGTTTGGATACCAGGCAGTGGATCCCTTCCATGATGGCTAACAGCTACATATTAGACTGTAGTATTACTGCATGTTTGGTCTCACCTGCCCTCCACACTGCATGGCTGTATGTTTGTCCACCTTTGTAACTTTGTCTATCCCTGTTTGTTCATGTGATCAATAAAGTTATTCTGCATTTATACAAATTGACTATAGGATTGTGTTTTTGGTTCTTCCCTCTTCGCTTGTTATAAATGCATATATAGAATAGTGTGAACCTTTCCAGAAAAAAACACTAAGTTTTTATTTATTTTTTTTAAATGTTTACATACAGTTGAATTTCATGCTATAGTTCGTTCTGTTTGTTATAGTTGTTGTAGTTCTGTTATCAAAGCACAAATTTGTACTTTCTGTGCAGAATGCAATAAGGCTGGGTAACCTTATCAAAAACTTTTCTTTATTTTGTTTTGAATAATGACCAACCATGTTCACAGTACAGTTTAAGTGTATTTGAATACCTGTGGCATTATTAAAGTAGCTAAAAACTTGACTTAGGCTAGGTTCACATTGCGTTAGGGCAATCCGTTTAGCGCTAGCGCATTGCGCTAACACAATGTTTATTTAGGGGCCGTGTTAGGGGTCGCGTTAACGTCCCCACTCTCGCAGATCCCCGATCTGCGAGAGCGGGGAACGGACCTCGGGCGCGCCGCGGACGCTGCAAGCAGCGTCCGAGGCGCATCACAGAAGAACGGCACATCACTAGCGCGAGCCGAAAAAGGCACGCGCTAGTGATGCGCTGCAGGAGAAATTGACATTGCTGTCAATGGGCACGCTAACGGCCCCGTTGCACGGCGTTAAATGCGACATTTTCGCCGTGCAACGCTGTCCGTTAGCGTGCACACATTAACGCAATGTGAACCCAGCCTTAAAGAGGTCTGGTCAAAAATGAACGGAACAGTACAAGTGTATAGTTGACCCGAACAGCAGGGTTAAGAATCCTCATCACACAGCGCTGGTTTTCTCCACTAATGAGGCCGGACTTTTATTCATCTCACTAAATATTTATAACCCAAGTAACGATTTTTTAGCTCCTAAATCTCATCTGCTTAATTTTAGGTCCGATATCATCATATTTTTATGGAATTTGATGTTCCTTTAGAAGGTATCACTCCACTACATAGGATTGGGAAATATTTTCTGAAAATCTAATATAATTAATAAATAATCCGTAAAGCCCCTCTATAACAATGCGAAATCTCAGAATTTTCTACCTTCTAAGGAAATTTTTCTACCAAAATCAGTTTACCATCGCCACAGTCATCCGCCCACCTCCCATCACTCATGGCCATCACCTACACAAGACATTACAGAAAATGTAGAAAGGAAAAGTCTGAATCCATTGTATTAACCTCTACTACATGACTATATACACGCCCTGGAGCAACAACCACATATAGCCACATTTCACATATGCAAAGTATTTACCTCAATCATCTCTTCTCTATGACCCCTATATACAGTAGAGACTAATAAAATTCTAATTTTTGTAGTATAGATTCTTTATCTCAAATTATTTAATCTGAATTTCAGGTACTGAAAGATCCACACAAGCCTCAGGCCAAAGGAAACTTCTGGACAATGGAGGCGAGTCGGATTCCTGCTGAGGCCATGAAGAGAACACAGCGGTCAACAGACAGGACATCTACGCCATTGACCTGGCCCCATTTATTCATAGTCATCCCTTCAGGTCTATGGATTATCATCAAATCCGTCTGAACCTGCTTCTCTCTCCATCTGTTCATCTACAGACCTCACATCCTGTTTTCCAATGATTCTATGGAACCTTCCAACATCTTCAAGATATATGGCTGCCACTCACAGTACATAGTGATGTGAAAGTGTTTGCATCCTTATTGATTTCTTATAATTGTGACAAACATGCAGAAGAATATGTTTCAGATCAAACAAATTTAAATAAATTAAACACGTAAATTAAGAGAAAAAGGAAAATCCAAACCTACAGGTTCCTATGTGAAAAAGTGATGGCCCATCTTAATCTATGGTTTATCACATCTTTGGAAAGCGGAGTTCAATTTCCCTACCCACACCCAGGCCTGATTACTGCCACACCTGTTCTCAATTAAGAAATCACTTAAATAGGACCTGCCTGACAAAGTGAAGTAGACCAAAAGATCCTTAAAACCTACACGACATGCCGTGATCCAAAGAAATTCCAGAACAAATGAGAAACAATATAATTGAGATCTATCAGTCTGAAAGGTTATAAAGCCATTTCTGAAGCTTTGGGACTCCAGGGAACCACAGTGAGAGCCATTATCCACAAAAGGCAAAAACATGGAACAGTGGTGAACCTTCTCAGGAGTGGCCAGACGGCTGACCAAAATTACCCCAAGAGCACAGTGATGACTCATCCAAGAGGTCACAAAACACCCAACAACATTCAAAGTACTGCAGGCCTTTAAAGAAAGCCCCCTCCAAAAAAAAAAACAAAAACAAACTCGCCAGACCCTAAACCGTTCGAGCTGGCAAGTGGAGATGACAGAAGGGCTCTTGTACAGAGATCTGTGTTGCTGTCAGGTCCCTCGACGTTCCACCTACACTGCAGTTCGCACACAGATCAGTTCCCAGTATATCAGCTCTCAATGATACCGCTCCAATGAAACGGTGTCCGGCCAGCGGGGGGGGGGGGGGAGCCAACTGCTGTGGAATGCTAAGACCCCGCAGTGACAGATTTATATGTGAGCCCATTCACTTGCCAACTTTATTGTTTAGGGTGGAGGAGTGTCTGCTTTCTTTTGGGGGTGAACAGTAGATCAAGAATAATAAATTTAAAAATTAAAATATAAATACTGTATATATTGATCCAGTAGATGGCACCACACAATAAATAAGGACTGATATGAACATAAATCACTATTAACTCTGAGTTGAGTATTCAAATAATGTATAGCCATGAATAAATGATAAAATCTCTACTACTTGTTGATTTTTAACCTTTTGTGATTTATTTATAATTTGTCCATGGCTATACCTCAGTTGTGAACACCAGATCTGTTTAATTTTATTTATTTATTTTTTTTTTTTTTTTACATGTACCATATACCTGTGCAGTAACTGCCTGGATATATTACATGCAAATTGCCTCTTCTGAGAAAAAGAGGACTTAAACTCTATAGAGCCACCTGTTGGAAGTAGTGATCCTACAAGTCACAATCAACCCTTTAACGAGTCGTGCAATATGACTTAGGATAAAAGCCAAATCAGTATCTCAATTCGCAGACACGGTGTTTCGGGCTGGGACGTTGGAAGATTTGGCCAATGAACACACACGAGATAAGGTATACGTCCAGGCTCCAACAAGCTCCCTCCCCTATCGTCATATTCCAACATTAATCACCACCTGGACGAAAAGGTCAAAGATCTTTTGAAGATACCTCAGTATATCCAAAAGGATAACATAACCAAGGAGGAACGTATACGTCTACAACATTTAATTTTTTTACCTTATGTAGTGCTGAAGCCTGCAGACAAAATGGGTAACATTGTCCTATGGCCCAAGACTATGTATGAGAGAAACATTTTGTCAGTTGAACAATACCACCTGTTATAGAACATTGACATACAACCCCATCTGCTTACAGGGCCCAACTAGAAGCCGGATCTTTAGTAATATCATGCTCAATAGCCTGTTTAAGAATAGTTTCATCACTCATGGTCGCAGAACCCACTATATCTACACTAATATATCTTCTCCCAAAAATTCACAAGAATACCAAAATATCACCTGGTCAACGATTTATTTCAGGGTCTTCGGGTGTAAGGGATCTTCTATTGGAACTACTAGAATTCACATTAACTCAATTTTTTTGTTTTTAAGGGGTCCTTCCTGCAGCTCCAGGAATCAGCCATGGGAGCTGCTTTTGAACCCATCCTATGCCAATCTGTTCCTGGGGCTGTGGGAAAGAGACCTCTTCCTGTCAGACAGGCATCTATGGACCATGTCCCTTTTTGGATGCGATACATTGATGACATCCTCTTGGTCTGGCAGGGCACAGCTATTGACCTGCAGGAGTTCATATCAAGCCTGATCAGCAGTGACCTCAACATTCATCTCACTGTTGGATGGGATCCTAATAAGATTGAACAAAACCCACTGGATCTTTCCTAATAGTGACATCTAAGAATTCAGACTGATATTTTTAGGAAAGCTACTTCTACTAATATGCTGCTGAATGCCTCCTTCTGTCACCCTAGACATATGAGAAAATCGTTCCCACGGGTCAGTTCCTCCGCCGGATCGGTTCTACATATTTTGAGACAGGCGGAGGAACTCAAAATGCATTTTTTATAGCGTAATGTGGATATAGCCAATGTAGGTTATTTCCATCAGCCCTATGGATGTTTAGCAGCCGTGTAGGAGCCACCCCTGGGGCTGACTCAACCCCCATGATGATGTATATGAGATTACGGCAAAATACATCTGGTTAATTTCAATCACCTCTGCTGGTGTCTTTCACTTGTGTGGCTGAATAACAGAGGGAAAGCAGTTTGCCACAGGTCCAGACACAAACGCAGAGTTTAAATCAACTATTTCCGGATGCTCCAACTGAATGCAGGAAACACTTCACAATGAACCGGTGAGTAGAAGACATTAGCCGGCCACATAGAGACATGAATGTACCTTTTAACAGGGTTTTACGCCTGTAGATCAGGTGACTGGTTTTATTGCTCATGTCCCCACAGGCACCCACGAACACCACTTACATGCCCCATATGCATGGTAACCAAATATCTGTCCACACATCTGAGAAGGGTATGCCTGAGGTCCCAGAGTGATTGAGATAAAAACTTCCATAGCTTCAGCCAAGTATCAACTTAAATGTATTGCCACAAAGGGGGCAACTATCCAATTCAGAGAGCTCAAGCCTCCAATCCTTTGAGGAGTCATCGCCTTTTTAGAAGGTCACAACTTTTTAATAGCAAAGAAGCCTAGGCTTGAGTCACAAAACACACCTTTCCTTTTACGGCCTGTAGAGATTCTTGAGTGAGACCCATGCACAGAGCCTGAGCACACAGGAAGCATTTCTGACTGCATAGACGATGAGGAGGTCATGGTTGGCAGTGATTTAAGGATTCAAAAAAGGAAATGGAAAGACAAAAACAGTACAGAAACAGAGGCCGCCGGATTGTATAAGCGTCACTCAATGAATCATCCTGTGCTAAAGGGGTTCCGCTCATATCTAACAGTTACCCATGGAGTCCCAGACTGTCATCAGGAGGTATCAAATGTAGCAAGGTTTCTTTTCATTATGAACCCAAGATTTGTAACTCTGGAGTACCTCTTAAAACCAACTAAGGTTATTTTTTTTTTTTTTTTTAAACTTGGCAAAGTC
Source organism: Ranitomeya variabilis (assembly GCF_051348905.1). Taxonomy (NCBI): domain Eukaryota; kingdom Metazoa; phylum Chordata; class Amphibia; order Anura; family Dendrobatidae; genus Ranitomeya; species Ranitomeya variabilis. The sequence goes on along the minus strand of NC_135237.1, from coordinate 565,887,899 downwards.
CATCTATCAAGTATGCTAAAGCATATACAAAGATTCACCATCTATCAAATGAAGGCCACCAAGCTGAGAATAGAGAAACCTCAACTTTACAAGGACTGTAAGGTATTCATTAATTTTACAGCACACCTCCAGAAAACATTGTACAAGGGAGTCTGCAGAGAGTCAGTTAGCAAAGGTACACCATTTCAAAGATCCAATATTCGGGTTGATTTTTACCAAACCTTGGATGTTGGTTAATTGCATTTCTTTTTCCCCCACAGGTAAGATATACTGATGAAGCCCTCAAAGTCACCCAAGGTCTGCCAGATCATACTGGAGGAGGCAAGGCCAACATTTCTAGCTAGCATAGAGGCTGTGTGAGATGGTGGATCAGAAGAAGAGTGCAGGGAAGTCGTACTGTACCTCGAGGCCCTTCTGATTCTAAAACCTCTCCAAAGACCAGGTGCTGTTCGTAACATGACGGTAAGTCGTCAGACCCTGTGGGTCAGCAGTGTTTGCTGAATCAGTTCAGAGTTTAGGTTTCAGAGTGGAATGAGAGGATCCATCACAAGTACCGCAGCAGACGTAAGACGATTGTCAGTGTGAAGACTCACAAGTGCCCCTCCACTCAAGTAGCAACTTTCGTACTTTTAGAGGAAGAGGAATCAGTAAGGGTTTCTCCAGGCCAGGGAACCCAGGCAACCCCACTCCACATGAGGAGCAAACCCCTCTCTTGTCCCCAAGTAAAACCTGTTGGAGGGGTACCCACTGGCTGGAGGTTAACTTATTTTTTTCTTTTTCAGTGGTTCAAAGTGCATGCAGAACATATCAGACCTGTCTTTACCGCTGGCAGAGATGATCACAAACTTTGTGACATGTACCTGGATGTCACAGTAAATCCATCCATGGGCCTCAGACGATACCATTCAAGGTAAGACGGCCACAAGACAAGTGACCCACAGCCAAATGTAGTAACAGGTACTGACGATATGCTTTCCTCCATAGCTACAACCTCCCAAACATCACCAGCCACCTTGTATGACCAGTATGCGAGAAGTGGACTATGTCACAATACACTGATTGCAAAAAGCGCCTGTACGCTACTTGGCACATACAAATGACAGGGTTTTTCCCAGTAAACTCTCTCAGCCACAACAGATGTGTCATGCCCACGAGTTTGTGGAAAATGCAGGAAAGAGTGATGCATCCGAGATTCAGTCACCAGTAATGGCTTCAACCAGTGAATCTGAGAACGAGCAGGAAGACAGCATGGAAATGGTTACCGAGGCACCCAAGGCTCATCCCAGTCAGGATAACCAAGCCCCTTTGAAACTGTCAAATATGAACAACCATTAAAATCAGTCATCAGGGATTCTGCTGCCACATTCTGCCAGGTAATTAACGACCGGAACATGTGTAATATACATTTTTTAAATTCCTGATTTAAAGGCATATTACACAAGTATTAAGCATCTCTAGTATGCTCCGTATCGTTGCCTTGATACTTTTATGCAGATTATATATTGTCTGGATACCAGGCCGTGGATCCCTTCCATGATGGCTAACAGCTATATATTAGACTGTTGTATTACCGCATGTTTGGTGTCACCTGCCCTCCGCACTGTATGGCTGTATGTTTGTCCACCTTTGTAACTTCGTCTATTACTGCTTGTTCATGTGATCAATAGTGTTGAGCATTCCGATACCGCAAGTATCGGGTATCGGCCGATATTTGTTGTATCGGAATTCCGATACTGAGATCCGATACTTTTGTGGTATCGGGAATCGGTATCGATATTAATGTGTAAAATAAAGAATAGAAATAAAAAATATTGATATACTCACCCTCTGACGCACCCTGGTTGTAACCGCCAGCCTCCGTTCATAAGAATGAGCGCTTGAAAGATGACATCACGGCTTGTGATTGGTCGCGTTGCGGTCACGTGGCCGCTCCGCGACCAATCACAGGCCGCGACGTCATCTAAGGACTTTCAAGCGCTCATTCTTATGAACGGAGGCTGGCGGTTACAACCAGGGCGCGTCAGAGGGTGAGTATATCAATATTTTTTATTTTTATTCTTTATTTTACACATTAATATGGATCCCAGGGCCTGAAGGGGAGTTTCCTCTCCTTCAGACCCTGGGAACCATCAGGATACCTTCCGATACTTGGTGTCCCATTGACTTGTATTGGTATCGGGTATCGGTATCGGCGATATCCGATACTTTTCGGGTATCGGCCGATACTATCCGATACCGATACTTTCAAGTATCGGACGGTACGCTCAACACTAGTGATCAATAGTTATTCTGCATTTATACATATGAACTATAGAATTGTGTTTTTGGTTCTTCCCTCCCCTTGTTATGAAGGCATAAATAGAATAGTGTGAAAAAAAAAAAAGTTTTTATTTAAAAAAAAAAATTTTAACATACAGTTGAATTTCATGCTATAGTTCGTTCTATTTGTTATAGTTGTTGTAGTTCTAGTTATCAAAGCACAAATTTGTACTTTCTGTGCAGAATGCAATAAGGCTGGGTAACCTTATTCAAAACAAAATAAAGAAAAAGTTTATTTGATTATGACCAACCATGTTCACAATACAGTTTAAGTGTATTTGAATACCCATGGCATTATTAAACCTAAAAACACGACTAAGGTCTGGTCAAAAATGAACGGAACAGTACAAGAGTATAGTTGACCCAAACAGCAGGGTTAAGAATCCTCGTCACACAGCGCTGTATTTCTCCACTAATGAGGCCGGACTTTTATTCATCTCACTAAATATTTATAACCCAAGTAACCATTTTCTAGCTCCTAAATCTCATCTGCTTAATTTTTAGGTCTTAGGAACATCTAAATTCTATAAAATATGATGTTCCTTTAGAAGGCATCACTCCACTACCTTCTAAGGAAATTTTTCTACCAAATCAGTTTACCATCACCACAGTCATCCGCCCACCTCCTATCACTCATGGCCATCACCTACACAAGACATTACAGGAAATGTAGAAAGGAAAAGTCTGAATCCATCGTATTAACCTCTACTACATGACTATATACACGCCCTGGAGCAACAACCACATATAGCCACATTTCACATATACAAAGTTTTTACCTCAATCTTATCTTCTCTATGACCCCTATATACAGTAGTGACTATACTGCAAAAATTATTATTTTATTTGAACCTTTATCTGAAATTTAATTTTAATTTCAGGTACTGAAAGATCCACACAAGCCTCAGGCCAAAGGAAACTTCTGGACAATGGAGGAGAATCGGATTCCTCCTGAGGCCCTGAAGAGAACACAGCGGTCAACAGACAGGACATCTACGCCACTGACCTGGTCCCATTTATTCATAGTCATCCCTTCAGGTCTATGGATAATCATCAAATCCGTCTGAACCTGCTTCTCTCTCCATCTGTTCATCTACAGACCCCACATCCTGTTTTCCAATGATTCTATGGAACCTTCCAACACATCTTCAAGATACATGGCTGCCACTCCCAGTACATAGTGATGTGAAAGTGTTTGCATCCTTATTGATTTCTTATTCTTCTGCATGTTTGTCACAATTATGTTTCAGATCAAACAAATTTAAAAAAAGTAACACGTAAATTAAGAGAAAAAGGAAAATCCAAACCTACACGGTCCTATGTGAAAAAGTGATGGCCCCTCTTAATCTATGGTTTATCACATCTTTGGAAAGCGGAGTTCAATTTCCCTACCCACACCCAGGCCTGATTACTGCCACACCTGTTCTCAATTAAGAAATCACTTAAATAGGACCTGCCTGACAAAATGAAGTAGACAAGGCTCCTTAAAACCTAGACATCATGCTGCGATCCAAAGAAATTCTAGAACAAATGAGAAACAAAGTAATTGAGATCCAACAGGCTGAAAAATGTTATAAAGCCATTTCCGAAGTTTTGGGACTCCAGCAAACCACAGTGAGAGCCATTAGTCACAAAAGGCAAAAACATGGAACAGTGGTGAACCTTCTCAGGAGTGGCCAGCCGGTTGACCAAAATTACCGCATCAGCACAGTTATGACTCATCCAAGAGATCACAAAACACCCAACAACATTCAAAGTACTGCAGGCCTTTAAAGAAAGCCCCCCCCAAAAAACAAGAAAACCCCAATAACAGCACTCACCAGACCCTTAATTATAGCTGGCAAGTGGAGATGACAGCAACACAGATCTCTGTACAAGAGTCCTTCTGTCAGGTCCCTTGATGTTCCAGCTACACTGCAGCTCACAACCACACAGATCGGTTCCCAGTATCTCAGCTCTCAATGATACCACGCAAATTAAACAGTTTCTTTCCAGCTGAGGGAGCCAACCGCTGCAGAATGCAGAGAGACCACAGTGACAGATTTACATGTGAGCCCATTCACTTGCCAACTCTATTGTTTAGGGTGGAGGAGTGTCTGCTTTCTTTTGGGGGTGAACAATCCACTTGGGTAGGTGGCCACTAGAGAATGGCCACCTACCCAAGTGGATTCAGAATGTCCCTTATGGTCAATATTGGCGGATACGCAAAAACTGTACACACGACTGATTTCCATAGGGAAGCTAAAATCTTGGATCACAGGTTTGAACAAAGCGGTTACCCTAAAAAACTTGTTAGGGATGCTTATCAGAGAGCAAAATCCTTGACACAGAAGGATTGTATTGATAGTATGAAGATGAAATCGATGGAGCCACCTACCTCTAGGACATCATACAGCAGGTGGAGTTTCATTACCACCTATAATCAGTCTCATTTAATGGTTAAAAAACGCTTATCAAAATACTGGTTCATTCTTAAAGTGGATCCAGTACTTTCAAGCCACTTAACCTCCCATAACAATTTTTCGTAGGAACCAGACCCTAGGTAATAAGATTGCACCCAGCAACACGACAATAGTTCCTATTCATTCGGGACCTTGTGTGTCTCCTAATTCTGGTTGTTTTTCATGCGGGAATACTAAGTGTCTTTGTTGCATCTCCATTGGGGAGGGTGCACGTAATTTCAAATCGAATACGACAGGTACTATTTTTTAAATCAATTCTTCTGTTAATTGCAAATCTACTTACGTAGTATACTTGATCGAATGTGGCTGCGGACTACAATATGTGGGCCACACCATACAAACGATGCACGCTAGTTTAAATAAACATCGACAGAATATAAAAAATGGCTTCCCGCTACATAGCCTGTCCAAACACTAATTGATTTCCAATTTTTTGGGTGCACCAATAAACTGATAATTATCGATCATATACCTGATAATGTGACAGACCACCTAAGCACTTTAATAAAAAAAAAAAAAAAAGCTTTTGGATATTTAAGTTGGGCATATTGGCCCCTGAAGGATTGAACCTTGTGATTGAGAAAGTGACCATTTAGAAGTCGACATTTTTATTGTCTTTCTTTTTTCTTATTTTTATTTTTTATGATTATTTTTACCATTTTATTTATTTATCTTGGGTTGTCTTTTATTATGTTTTTATTATGTTCCCTTTCTGGGAGGTCTCGGGTTTCAAAATGTTCTAATAAATGGCTTCATTGTAATCATATATTTGCATATGTAATTACAACTGTTCAGTGATTCGTTGTCTCTGGTTTAAATACTGCTTCCCTGTTATGACTAATAAATATCCACCTAAAGAAAGCAGCGCATGCCGTCGAAACGCGTTGTGGTTCTACCTAGACTGGTGTCTGTGTCCTTAATCCGGCACTCCGGAGACCGGTCTTTTTTGCCTATATCTGCAAGCAATATCCCCCATCGGGGGTATCCGGTTGGAGCTGCGGGGACTCGGGTGCCTACCTCCTCCTTCCTCGGACTGCCGCTAGTGCTCCATGCACAAACCGCTAACCATTGTTCTATATTTAATTTTGTATCATACTTCAAATTTGCTGAATGCATATTGATATGTCCGTGCTCCCCACACCTAACCCCATCCTTCCATCTTATTCTGCCTCTTTCCTCAGCTTTGATGCTAGTCAAATGTTCTATTAACTGCAATCTGTTAATTGCTCCCTGCTGTGAACCGTCCTCCTGCTCTCTCCTCCCTTCCTTCTCACCTGGCTTCATTTCATGGACACTTGAATGGTATGAGTTGAATGGAGCAGGTCAGATATGACCTCGGTCAGATGTGACATCTTTAAAGTTTAACATCAGAAATAGTCCAGAAATAGGTCAGAAGGTAAGACTAGTTAGTCACTGTCTTCTAATTTTACTTACCTTTTCTTTTCTTACCCTGCTCTTTAACCATGCTCACATTTGCCCTTACAATTTTTGCTCCAGTAATCCTCAAGCTCCTTCACTATCCCAAAGCCCCTGCACCCTCGAACCAAATAGCTAACTATCTCCCACTCTGTTAACCCCTACCTCACTTCATCTGCAGACCTGCTCCTTAATATCAGACCACTCCTACTAAAATATAATATAAGCCAGTCAGTCTCCTTCACCCACCTGCTTTCCCTTTCTCTGCTTCTTCTCACTGCTGGTGACATATCCCCCAATCCTGCCCCCCCCGCCTCCTACATCCCACTAATCCTCACATCTATATTTCTCACACTAAGAGAAACTAACGCAATCCCTCACACTTAAAATCTGTGCCACTAACCCCCACCCCCCTGCTTACTCTCTCTGGAGCACTTTGGAATGCCCACTCCGTCGGCAACAAGCTCCACAATCTCTTTACTTCAAAGGAGGACTAAGGGTATTCAGAGCATACAACGCATACCCTCCAATACATCAATCTTATCACTCAGTGAGCGGCCAGACATATCATCCACATCTATGACTATATGGACAGCTACCAATAATACTAAAACACATCAGTATATCCATCATCCATATAGGAGACTGAGGTCAGTTCACCAGACCTTAAAAGATAACAAGGTAATTAACCTTAGTCAACATATCCTATCCAATGCTGACCTTATTTTACTCCGTAAAGGTTTATCATTTTCACCCATGTCAAGGTTTGATACCTTGACGGCTGTGAAGGATCTGCACATATTTGCGAGGTCATTGCTGTTCAGGTAACTTTTTTTAATGATGATTTAAATAAATGGTATCCCACAGAATAGGAAAAAACATTGCACTGAGGACGTTGGAAGATTTGGCCAATGAACACACATAAAGGAGGTAAGTTACCTCCCTCTATCTGTCCAGGCTCCAAGAAGCTCCCTCCCCTATCATCATATTCCAACATTGACCTTTTCGTCCAGGTGGTGATTAAAGATCTTTTGAACATACCTCAGTATATCCAACAGGATAACATAACCAAGGAGGAACGTATACGTCTACAACATTTACATTTTTTTACTTGATGTAGTGCTGAAGCGTGCAGACAAAAGGGGTAACATTGTCCTATGGCCCAAGACTATGTATGAGAGAGAAACATTTCGTCAGTTGAACAATACCACCTGTTATAGAACGTTGACATACAACCCCATCTGCCTACAGGGCCCAACTTGAAACTAGTAATATCATGCTCAATAGCCTGTTTAAGAATAAAAGATCTGGCTTCAGCACTCATGGTCGTAGAACCCACTATATCTACACTAATATATCTTCTCCCAAAAATTCACAAGAATACCAAAATACCACCTGGTCAATTATTTCAGGGTCTTCGGGTGTAAGGGATCTTTTATTGGAACTACTAGAATTCACATTAACTCAGTTTTTTTGTTTTTAAGGGGTTCTTCCTGCAGCTCCAGGAATCAGCCATGGGAGCTGCTTTTGAACCCATCCTATGCCAAACTGTTCCTGGGGCTGTGGGAAAGGGACCTCTTCCTGTCAGAGACAGGCATCTATGGACCATGTCCCTTTTTGGATGCGATACATTGATGACATCCTCTTGGTCTGGCAGGGCACAGCTATTGACCTGCAAGAGTTCATATCGAGCTTGATCAGCAGTTACCTCAACATTCATCTCACTGTTGGATGGGATCCTAATAAGATTGAATTCCTAGATGTCACTATTAGGAAAGATCCAGAGGGTATTGTTCAGACTGATATTTTTAGGAAAGCTACTTCTACTAATATGCTGCTGAATGTCTCCTTCTGTCACCCTAGACATATGATAAAATCGTTCCCCACAGGTCAGTTCCTCCACCGGATCTGTTCTACATATTTTGAGACAGGCGTAGGAACTCAAAATGCATTTTTTAGAGCGTAATGTGGATATAGCCAATGTAGGTTATTTCCATCAGCCCTATGGATGGTTAGCAGCCGTGTAGGAGCCACCCCTGCGGCTGACTCAACCCCAGTGATGATGTATATGAGATTACGGCAAAATACATCCGGTTAATTTCAATCACCTCTGCCGGCGTCTTTCACCTGTGTGGCTGAGTAACGCAGAGGAAAAGCAGTTTGCCACAGGTCCAGACACAGAAACGCAGCGTTTAAATCAACTATTTCCGAATGCTCCAACTGAATGCAGGAAACACTTCACAATGAACTGGTGAGTAGAAGACATTACCGGCCACTTAGAGACATGAATGTACCTTTTAACAAGGTTTTACGCCTGTAGACAAGGTGACTGGTTTTATTGCTCGTGTCCCCACAGGCACCCACGAACACCACTTACGTGCCCCATATGCCACATGGTAACCAAATATCTGTCCACACATCTGAGAAGGGTATGCCTGAGGTCCCAGAGTGATTTTGAGATAAAAACTGCCATAGCTTCAGCCAAGTATCAACTTAAATGTATTGCCACAAAGGGGGCAACTATCCAATTCAGAGAGCTCAAGCCTCCAATCCTTTGAGGAGTCATCGTTTTGTTTTTTTAGAAGGTCACAACTTTTTAATAGCAAACAAGCCTAGGCTTGAGTCACAAAACACGCCTTTCCTTTTACGGCCTGTAGAGATTCTTGAGTGAGACCCATGCACAGAGCCTGAGCACACAGGAAGCATTTCTGACTGCCATCCATGACCTCCTCATCGTCTATGCAGTGATTTAAGGATTCAAAAAAGGAAATGGAAAGACAAAACAGTACAGAACGGATTGTATAAGCGTCACTCAATGAATCATCCTGTGCTAAAGGGGTTCCGCTCATATCTAACAGTTACCCATGGAGTCCCAGACTGTCAACAGAAGGTATCAAATGTAGCAAGGTTTCTTTTCATTATGAACCCAAGATTTGTAACTCTGGAGTACCTCTTAAAACCAACCAAGGTTAATATATATATATATTTTTTTTTTAAACTTGGCAAACTCCATCTATCCAGTATGCTAAAGCATATACGGAGATTCACCATCTATCAAATGAAGGCCACCAAGCTGAGAATAGAGAAACCTCAACTTTACAAGGACTGTAAGGTATTCATGAATTTTACAGCACACCTCCAGAAAACATTGTACAAGGGAGCCTGCAGAGTCAGTTAGCAAAGGTACACCATTCAAAAGATCCAATATTCGGGTTGATTTTTACCAAACCTTGGATGATGGTTAATTGCATTTTTCTCCCCACAGGTAAGATATACTGATGAAGCCCTCAGTGACCCAAGGTCTGCCAGATCATACTGAAGGAGACAAGGCCAACATTTCTAGCTAGCATAGAGGCTGTGTGAGATGGTGGATCAGAAGAAGTACGCAGGGAAGTCGTACTGTACCATGAGGCCCTTCTGATTCTAAAACATCTCCAAAAGACCAGGTGTTCGATGACCCACAGGGTCTGACGACTTACCGTCATGTTACGGTCTTTGCTGAACCAGTTCAATCATTTTCCACCTTATTCACATCTTAGGTTTCAGAGTGGAATCTGAGGATCCATCACAAGTACCACGGTAGACGCAAGACGGTTGCCGGTGTGAAGACTCAACTGCTCCTCCACTCAAGTAGCAACTTTCGTACTTTCAGAGGAAGAGGAATAGGTAAGGGTTTCTCCAGGCCAGGGAACCCAGGCAACCCCACTCCACATGGGAAGCAAACCTCTCTTGTCCCAATTTAAAACCTGTTGGAGGGGTGCCCACTGGCTGAGGTTAACTTATTTTTCTTTTTCAGTGGTACAAAGAGTATGCAGAACACATCAGACCTGTCTTTACCGCAGGCCGAGAGATGATTGGTGGTAAATGCAGGAAAGAGTGATGCATCCGAAATTCAACCACCAGTAATGGCTTCAACCAGTGAATCAGAGAACAAGCAGGGAGACAGCACAGAAATAGTTACTGAGGCACCCAAGCCTACTAAGAAGCAAAGCCTCAGCAATATTCTGCTCATCCCAATCAGGATAACCATTAATAAAATCATTCAAAACCCCGCCTGGAAGTCTGAATCAAGTCAGAAATTTTTGTAAGTCCAAAAATCACTTTTGGGGAAATTTTTTTTCCACCCATGAACCACAAACTTCACCCCACTTTGGAGACTATCTTGGGGTGTTCTACAACATATATTGAAGCCCCTCTGGAGTGGAAGAAGGGGAAATGTGATTTTTGCAGAGAACCTTCCCCAGGGCCCTGGCAATGTCCTCGGTACAACGGTTGAGATTTCCCCTAACTAGAAGTCTGACAAGTCACTTTTTAAAAAAAAATTTCCACCCATCAGACACATTACCCCCACAAGTGAGCCACCGTGCTGCGATTGAGACAGATTGGTCCAGTTAGAATCCCATTTATTAAAGCTAGGGATTACAGCCGTGTAGGCACCACCTCTGTGGCTGAGTCATCCCCTGTGATGCCGTATAGGCGATTATGACCGCTGGACCCATGGAATGATAAGAGCACAAAATAGGGATAAACATTCATCCTGCAACACATTACATTAGAACATTGAGGGTAATGATAACCTTAAAGTAGATATGCAAGTTAGTTTCATTACCAACTATTAAACCCATTCTAGACAGGTACGGGAAGCCCTGCAGAGCGCTTGGACGATAACTTAAAGTTGACCCAATTATTGAGAAATTTATATCCGATAGACCGGTCATCACCATTAGACGTGCAAGGTATCTACATGACTATTTCACCTATAGCCACTATGCAGGCAAACGGAGGGTTACCTTTTTGGACAATTTTGAGTGTAGGGATGGATGTGTCCCATGTGGTCACTGTGTAGCCTGTCCCAACGTGGACTGATAATTTTTTGTACCACTAGTCCACAAAAGAATTACATAACAAAATCAATTACATGTACAACCAGGCATGTTTGTTATGCCACTTGTCCATGGGGTCTGATCAAAATTGATCTCAACACATGACAATTTAAAGTCTGCATAAGGGAGCACGTGCTGGATATTCACGCTACAGTTGACTACACGGACACATCAACCCTTAAAACTTTGCCACATCACTTTAAGACCTTCCACCAATGTGATAGTACATTGCTACAGGTGAGGCATCGATTCCTTGGAAATTGGAATCGGTGGTGGCCAACTGTCTCAGCGCTTGGGTCAAATGGAGACCCAGTAGATTTGGACCCTACAGACTACTCATCCACAAGGATTGAACGGAAATCTTAGTTTTGTTCCCGTTTTGTGATCGCCCCACTGCTGTGCTTTGTATGGTGTTCAATATGCATCCTTGTCTTTTTTATTAGTTTTTAAGTGTCTATTACTCATATGTTTGTTTTTTTTAAATATACACTCACTGGCCACTTTATTAGGTACACCTGTCCAACTTCTTGTTAACACTTAATTTCTAATCAGCCAATCACATGGCGGCAACTCAGTGCATTTAGGCATGTAGACATGGTCAAGACAATCTCCTGCAGTTCAAACCGAGCATCAGTATGGGGAAGAAAGGTGATTTGAGTGCCTTTGAACGTGGCATGGTTGTTGGTGCCAGAAGGGCTGGTCTGAGTATTTCAGAAACTGCTGATCTACTGGGATTTTCACGCACAACCATCTCTAGGGTTTACAGAGAATGGTCCGAAAAAGAAAAAAAATCCAGTGAGCGGCAGTTCTGTGGGCGGAAATGCCTTGTTGATGCCAGAGGTCAGAGGAGAATGGGCAGACTGGTTCGAGCTGATAGAAAGGCAACAGTGACTCAAATCGCCACCCGTTACAACCAAGGTAGGCCTAAGAGCATCTCTGAACGCACAGTGCGTCGAACTTTGAGGCAGATGGGCTACAGCAGCAGAAGACCACACCGGGTACCACTCCTTTCAGCTAAGAACAGGAAACTGAGGCTACAATTTGTACAAGCTCATCGAAATTGGACAGTAGAAGATTGGAAAAACGTTGCTTGGTCTGATGAGTCTCGATTTCTGCTGCAACATTCGGATGGTAGGGTCAGAATTTGGCGTAAACAACATGAAAGCATGGATCCATCCTGCCTTGTATGGAGCATCTTTGGGATGTGCAGCCGACAAATCTGCGGCAACTGTGTGATGCCATCATGTCAATATGGACCAAAATCTCTGAGGAATGCTTCCAGCACCTTGTTGAATCTATGCCACGAAGAATTGAGGCAGTTCTGAAGGCAAAAGGGGGTCCAACCCGTTACTAGCATGGTGTACCTAATAAAGTGGCCGGTGAGTGTATATACACATTATATGACACCAGATATTTATGTTTTTGCTTTTGTTTACAGGACGGGAAAAAATTGGTCTGCGACTGATACCAATAGCAATGTCCAAAAAACCATCCGGAGCAGAATTCCGAAAGAGCAAAGGAGAAAGAAAAACAAGAGCGACAATTTTCAATGTCAATGTCGTCATGGCTGAATAAAAAAAAAACAGAAGATGTAAAAGGTATGTGTATACAGATGCCTATTTTTTCTGACTTTGCTTTTTTTGTCTTTATAATAATGTGACTCATGACATGCAACTGTTTACTTTGTTATGTTTGCTTTATTGTAGATGTCAGCACAGGAAACGTGAGTGTTGATAGAAACTCTGAGCATGAGAGTCAAGAAGGTAGTCCAGTGGTGGAGCATGAAACCAGACAGATGGCAGATGCCACGACAGGTGAAACCACTGAAGATCAATTGGTTCATTTAGACGCTATGCCGTGTTGTAGCAGCACAACACATTCTGTTGAGAAGATGATTAAGTAGCATTCAGTTCATGGTGAGTCGAATTTTGACATCGACTGTTATGACCCAAGAACATGGCCAAGCAAATTTTCAGATGCACAAAGGTGTTTTGTTTCTAGCATGAGAACCGAAGCAACACATGAACCTGATATAAGTAATAGTTTAAGAGATGGACGAAAACTCACAATAGATTGGTTTTTTAAACAGCTGCCAAATGGACAGAAAGTGTGCCGGTCGTGGCTAGAATACAGCCACCTAAAAAAATGCTGTATACTGCATACCATGTAGAATGTTTTCAAATTCAGAACCAAAACGGTCATTTTTGTCAAAGGAGGAAGGTTTGACACAATGGAAAAAAATTAAGTGAGAGAATTCCGGAACATGAAAATTCTTTACATCATAAAATGTGTTTCTGTTCATGGAAAACACTTGAGGCCTCATTAGGTAAGGGTGGCATTGACAAAACTTCAAGAGCAGATATTGAAGGAACAAAACAACTGGAAGGAAGATCTTCATGAAATTGTTGACGTAATCATGTACTTAGCAAGACAAGGAAGTGCAAGGCTCACATGAAAGTCTTACCACTTTTAGGGTTTGAAAAATCAAATTTCTGAATGCAATCGAACTTGTTTCTCATTATAAGGCCCCTCTGCGTGAACATTTGCAGCAAGTATTTTTATGTGATGTTTGTTCCAAATGGCTTATGTCAGGTGTGCAGTCAAATGTCTGAAGTCATTAGATATGTCAAAATAACATGGCCCTGAAATTGTTGAAAGCTTCATAGACTTTACTGTGAGTGAGAAGACTGGACTTGCTCTCACTTAACTAATTTTACAAAAATTCAAAAAAGATGGCTTAGATATTAAAAATTGCAGGGGTCAATCCTATGACAATGGGGCAAATATGGCTGGAAAGTACAAAGGGGTTAAAGCACAATTGCTTCAAGAAAATAACCTAGCATATTTTGTACCCTGTGCCGCTCATTCCCTAAATCTGGATGGTGTAAATGCTGTTAGTGTGTCACGAGAAGCAGAGACTTACGTTGGAACACTACAGTGTCTATTTGTTCTTTGTTGCCTCCACTTTTAGATGGGAAGTTTTACAGAAACATGTACCGGTTACCCTCAAGTCACTAAGCAAAACCAGGTGGCCAGCGAAGCTAGAAGCGGTAAGACCTATTTATATGCATCTAAGCAAAATCATTGAGGCTTTAAGTGATTTAAAAAGCAATATAGCAGCCAACATGGAGACAAAGGTTGAGGATGCTTCTCTGATGCACAATATTAAAAAGTCTGATTTTATTGCCATGTCTTGTTTTTGGTATAAAGTGCTAAGTCACATTGATCACATCAACACTTTTACAAAATGAAAATATCAGTATTGATATGTCTGCAAAGCATATTCATGGTCTCTTGACCTTGTTAGAGTCAACTAGGACAAGTAATGCAGCTGATGCAATCAGAGAAGCAAAACAGATTGCAGAAAGGTGTGGCCTTGATCCGCACTTCAGACAGATAAGGAAGAGAAAGATTAATAAGATGTTTCATGAAGAATGTGAAGATGACAGTGTTCAGTTGTCACAGGAAGACAAATGTAGGATTTCTCTTTTAGAAATCAGTGACAAAATCATTTGTGAAATGAAGACCCGATTTGACGCTATAGAGAAGCTTTGCAATACATTCGGTTTTCTCTCTGGACCTCAGTTTCACTCATTATCCACAGAAGAACTCAAGGAGCAGGCCATGAAATTAGCCCAGATATATCAGAAGGATCTTGACAAAGATGAAATAATTCCAGAAGTGGAGAGTTTCACACATCATGCACTGAATTTAAACAAGACCTTCAGGTGTGGCAGTTTTCATAGTCGTATCGAGATATACAAGAATGGACTACAAGATGCCTATCCCAATATAGCCACAGCTATGAGAATCTTCCTGACTATACCAGTATCGGTTGCTTCCAGTGGAAGAAGCTTTAGCAAGCTAAAGTAGCTGAAAACATATCTTCGGAGTGTCATGGGACAACGGCTGACAAACCTAAGCATTATTTCCAAAGAGCATGACTTGGCATCAAAACTTTCTTATGATGATATTATAAAATCTTTTGCAGCCAAAAAAGCTCGGAAGATTACATTTTATACAGTTCTAAACATGTAAAACATAGCAATTCTTATTATACCACCAACAGCCTCACAGGTACACCAGCAGTTTCAGTCATACCTGCTGACTAGCTTAATTTAGTATAAGTTATTGTTCTGTTTAAATACCATATATACATGTATATTGTGTAATATATACATACATAACATTTAATTGTTGATTAAGTTAAATAAAGCATTGTGGAAAAATTTACAGGAATGTACCTTGGCTTGGTCATACAGTTTCAATAGAGCTAAGGTTCAAATGGGGGAGGTTGGGGGGGGGGGGGGGCGCCAAACTGATCCTTTGCCCCGGGTGCAGGAAAGGCTAGATACACCTCTGGCTGGCTGAGAGATGATCACAAACTTTGTGACGTGTACCCAGCAGGTCATAGTAAATCCATCCATGGCCCTCAGACGATACCATTCAAGGTAAGATGGACACAAGTCAAGTGACCCACAGCCATATGTAGTAACAGGTACCAACGATATGCTTTCCTCCATAGCTACAACCTCCCAAACTTCACCAGCCACCTTGTACGACGGGTACGCGAGACATGGACTACTGTTGTGACCTGGTGGTTACGGAGTGGTACTGAGATGACCTGGTGGGTAAAACCAATCATGGACAAGCTCAGAGGAGGTGGCAGCTCCACAGACAGTAATCACCTATATGACCTAGTGATTACGGAGCAGCACTGAAATGACCTAGTGGGTAAAACAAATAAAGTACTAGCTCTGAGGAAGTGGTAGCTTTACTGACCGCAATCCCTACTCCTAACACCAACACTAGTAATAGCCGTGGAGCGTTCCTATCTCTGCCTAGACGCCTCTTCACAGCCTAAGAACTAGCTACCCCTGAAGATGGAAACGGAAAACTATCTCGCCTCAGAGAAACCCCCAAAGGAAGGTTACCCCCCCACAAATATTGACGGTGAGTGAAGAGGAAAATGACAAACTCAGAAATGAAACTAGATTTTAGCAAAGGAGGCCAGTACTATCTAAATAGACAGAGATAGAAAAGGCTACTGTGCGGTCAGTATAAAAAACTCAATGTCCACGCAGAGTTTACAAAAATAACCTCCACACCGACTCACGGTGTGGAGGGGCAAATCTGCAACCCCAGAGCTTCCAACTAGCCGGAATATTTCATAATGACAAGCTGGACAAAAGAGACATAACTTAAACTGAACAGAAGGTCATAGGCAGGGAAACACCCAAAAACTAGCAGAACTTATCTTAAACTGAAATGGACAGGCCAACAGAACTTCCAGGAAAGGACTGAATCCACAGGAAGGAACATTGACAGCTGGCATCCACTAAAGCCAAAAGCCCAGTTAAATAACAAGGCCAGGGAACCGATAAGTGAAAGCAGCTGCTAAGTTCCACTTGAAACCACCAGAGGGAGCCCAAGAGCAGAACTCCCAAAAATACCATTCGCAACCACAGGATGGAGCCCAAGAACGGAATTCACAACAGACTACGTCACAATACACTGATTGCAAAAAGCACCTGTTTGCATGCTACTTGGCAAATACAGTACAGACCAAAAAAGTTTGGACACCTCATTTAAAGATTTTTGTGTATTTTCATGACTATGAAAATTGTACATTCACACTGAAGGCATCAAAACTATGAATTAACACATGTGGAATTATATACTTAATTTCAGTTGTTTCACACTTTTAAGAACCTAGAATATAGGACATAACAAAGTAGCCACCTTTTGCTTTGATGACTGCTTTGCACACTTCCCAGTAAACTCAGCCTCTTGAAGCTCATCAAGAGAATGCCAAAAGACCCTGACAGATGTGTCATACCCACGAGTTGGTGGTAAATGCAGGAAAGAGTGATGCATCAGATTCAGTCACCAGTAATGGCTTCAACCAGTGAATCAGAGAACGAGCAGGGAGACAGCATGGAAATGGTTACAGAGGCACCCAAGGCTCATCAAAATCAGGATAACCAAGCCCCTTTGAAACTGTCAAATGTGAACAACCATTAAAATCAGTCAACCCTGCCTGGAAGTTTGACAAGTCATAAATTATTGTAAGTCCAAAAATCACTGTTGGGAAAAAAAAATTCCGCCCATCAAACCCAAACTTCACCCCCACTTTGGATACTTTCTTCGGGTACTCTACAACATATTGAAGCCCCTCTGGGGTGGAAGAAGGGGAAATATGAGTTTTTTCACAACATCAGAAATTTTAATTTTTTTCCCCCCTCCTGGAAGTCTGACACAAGTCAGAAATCTATCTAAGTCCAAAAAAAAGTAATCACTTTTTTGGAAAAAAAACATTTTAACCCATTACTTTACCCCCACTTCGGGGACTCCTTTGGGACACTCAGATATATATATATATTTCACCCTCCTTGTAGCAGTTGCCCTTGATGGGATTCGAACCCAGGACACCAACTGTGCAAGGCCGCAACAAGTGAGCCACCGTGCTGAGTCATCCCCTGTGATGCCGTATAGGCGATTATAGAAGAGACAAATGGTTAGCACTCGACTTTTTGTAAAACTGTGCTAGTGAAGGGAACCAAAAGGTCCCATAGGCATAAGTTCAGAAAAAAGGTCACTGCACACGTACAAGAAAAATAATGCTTCAGGTGAGTATTTATTTGATGCTGATAGGTGAAGCCACGGTAAGTCGTGCAGAGAGCTTGGCTGATACTTAAAGTTGACCCAACTATTGAGAAATTTATATCCAATAGACCGGTCATCACCATTAGACGTGCAAGGAATCTACATGACCATCTCACCCGTAGCCATTATGTAGGCAAACGGAGGGTTACCTTTTTGGACAATTTTGAACGTAGGGATGGATGTGTTCCATGTGGTCACTGTGTAGCCTGTCCCAACGTGGACTGAATTTTTTGTACCATTAGTCCACAAAAGAATTACATAACAACAAAATCAATTGCATGCACAACGAGGTAAGTTTATTATGCCACTTGTCCATGGGGTCTGATTAAATTGTCGTGTGTTGAGACCAATTTTGAAGTCAGCATAAGGGAGCATGTGCTGGATATTCAGGCTACAGTTGACTACACAACCCTTAAAGTGATGTGGCAAAGTTTTAAGACCTTCCACCAATGCGATAGTACATTGCTACGGGTGAGGCATTGAGTCTTTGTAAATTGGAATCCATGGTGGCAAACTTTCAGCGCTTGGGTCAAATGGAGTCCTGATGGATTTGGACCCTAGTCTATTCATCCACAAGGATTTTTTGTGATCGCCCCACTGCTGTGATTGTATGGTGTGCAATATGCATCCTTGTCTTTTTTTTTTTTTTTTTATTAGGTTTTACAGTAAGTGTCTATTACTCATGTTTTTTTTAATATAATTTTAGGTCATATCCATTCTCCCATGTATCCATCTGTGGCTTTATATCAGCGGACCTGGAATTCGTTTCGTACTGTTCACTTATAGAAAACCAGCCGTTATCAACGTATATTGTGTACATTAAAGGGAGATCATAACTGGTACTGATGACATCTATTATGTTTGGTTGCATCCATATTTGTTCCACTTTTATGTGCACCTTGTTCCTTAAAAAGACAAATTCTATATCAAGATGTCACTTACATGGTTTTTGGTGCAGTATAAATTTTGGCATTGGCCCTTGTGTCCTTTGGACACAGTATATAAAATATTATAAGAAATATGTCTATTGCCATGTATCTATCTGGGTACAGTTGTGCCATTTTGATGTACCACATTCTGTCATGTGACATCCGTGAAACATATGGGGTCACGTGTGCACACCTTGTTTTGGATTTTGTGTACTCGTTCACACTAATATGTGGGTGTGCACACGCACCTCATATCAATAGGTCCAAATGACCTATGGAACTAATGATTTATTTTGGTGACCAGCATTTAATATCACTGTAACCTATTGTTACTGTAAATGATACAAATTAATACATTATGAGCGCCTTTTGATGCCATTTGGGTCTCATTTTGACAGTCTATTCTGCTATAAGTAAAAGCTGGCTCTGGTTTTATGCCCAACTTTTTTCGTCCCAGGTTCTGGCCTGCCAATACTTCCCTGTCGCCACTGCCTCTGCCGGCTTCTGTACTCGATGCGCCCGGCATCAGGTCATGTGGGGCATCGGCTGCTGTGTGATGTGCGGGACAGCGGGCTTTACAGTTGCCATGGCAGCAAGTCACTACTTCCTGGTTTTCGGCCTAATCTATTTCCAGTTTCTACCCCAAGCTTGACTTTTCGGGACACTCGTAATATTCCTTCCTCAAAGGTCATAGCAAAACATGCGTAGGGCCGACGGGTTTACCACCGGGGATTCTACGGCCACATTCTGCCAGGTAATTAACGACAGGAACATGTGTAATATACATTTTTTAAATTCCTGATTTAAAGGCATATTACACAAGTATTAAGCATCTCTATCTAGTATGCTCCGTATCATTGCCTTGATACTTTTATGCAGACTATATATTGTTTGGATACCAGGCAGTGGATCCCTTCCATGATGGCTAACAGCTACATATTAGACTGTAGTATTACTGCATGTTTGGTCTCACCTGCCCTCCACACTGCATGGCTGTATGTTTGTCCACCTTTGTAACTTTGTCTATCCCTGTTTGTTCATGTGATCAATAAAGTTATTCTGCATTTATACAAATTGACTATAGGATTGTGTTTTTGGTTCTTCCCTCTTCGCTTGTTATAAATGCATATATAGAATAGTGTGAACCTTTCCAGAAAAAAAAAAAACACTAAGTTTTTATTTATTTTTTTTAAATGTTTACATACAGTTGAATTTCATGCTATAGTTTGTTCTGTTTGTTATAGTTGTTGTAGTTCTGTTATCAAAGCACAAATTTGTACTTTCTGTGCAGAATGCAATAAGGCTGGGTAACCTTATCAAAAACTTTTCTTTATTTTGTTTTGAATAATGACCAACCATGTTCACAGTACAGTTTAAGTGTATTTGAATACCTGTGGCATTATTAAAGTAGCTAAAAACTTGACTTAGGCTAGGTTCACATTGCGTTAGGGCAATCCGTTTAGCGCTAGAGGATTGCGCTAACGCAATGTTTATTTAGGGGCCGTGTTAGGGGTCGCGTTAACGTCCCCACTCTCGCAGATCCCCGATCTGCGAGAGCGGGGAACGGACCTCGGGCGCGCCGCGGACGCTGCAAGCAGCGTCCGAGGCGCGTCACAGAAGAACGGCACATCACTAGCGCGAGCCGAAAAAGGCACGCGCTAGTGATGCGCTGCAGGAGAAATTGACATTGCTGTCAATGGGCACGCTAACGGCCCCGTTGCACGGCGTTAAATGCGACATTTTCGCCGTGCAACGCTGTCCGTTAGCGTGCACACATTAACGCAATGTGAACCCAGCCTTAAAGAGGTCTGGTCAAAAATGAACGGAACAGTACAAGTGTATAGTTGACCCGAACAGCAGGGTTAAGAATCCTCATCACACAGCGCTGGTTTTCTCCACTAATCAGGCCGGACTTTTATTCATCTCACTAAATATTTATAACCCAAGTAACGATTTTCTAGCTCCTAAATCTCATCTGCTTAATTTTAGGTCTGATATCATATTTTTATGGAATTTGATGTTCCTTTAGAAGGTATCACTCCACTACATAGGATTGGGAAATATTTTCTGAAAATCTAATATAATTAATAAATAATCCGTAAAGACCCTCTATAGCAATGCGAAATCTCAGAATTTTCTACCTTCTAAGGCCGGCCTCACACTAGCGAGTTTTACGGACGTATGAGCGCATAAACTACGTCCGTAAAACTCGCAAAATAAACTGCACAATTATTCTCAATGGGACTGCTCCTATTAGCCGTATATTACGGTTCAGTATTATACGGCTTTCTACGGCCGTACAAAATCGCAGCATGCTGCGTTTGTCACCGTATTGCGCAAAAAAATCGCCAATGAAAGTCTATGGGGGCGAGAAAAATACGGATTCCACACTGACCAGCAGTGTGACTTGCGAGAAATACGCAGCGGTGTTAGTGAAAAGTCGGTAATTCAATTGCCGGCTTTGCATTTCTCCTGCACAAACCCGACATGATATGAGACATGGTTTACATACAGTAAACCATCTCATATCCCCTTTTTTTTGCATATTCCACACTACTAATGTTAGCAGTGTGTATGTGCAAAATTTCAGCGCTGTAGCTGCTAAAATAAAGGGTTAAATGGCGGAAAAAATTGGCGTGGGCTCCCGCGCAATTTTCTCCGCCAGAATGGTAAAGCCAGTGACTGAGGGCAGATATTAATAGCCAGGAGAGGGTCCATGGTTATTGGCCCCCCCGTGGCTAAAAACATCTGCCCCCAGCCACCCCAGAAAAGGCACATCTGGAAGATGCGCCTATTCTGGCACTTGGCCACTCTCTTCCCACTCCCTGTAGTGGTGGGATATGGGGTAATGAAGGGTTAATGCCACCTTGCTATTGGAAGGTGACATTAAGCCAGATTAATAATGGAGAGGCGTCAATTATGACACCTATCCATTATTAATCCAATTGTTGGAAAGGGTTAAAAAACACACACACATGATTTAAAAGTATTTTAATGAAATAAACACAGCGGTTGTTGTAATAATTTATTGTTCTCTCAATCCATCAGGAACACCCTCGCTTGGAAAAATAATAAACGCACAAGATACATACCTTCTGGTGAACCGTCTCGCCCCACGAAGTAATCCATCTGAAGGGGTTAACTAATATTACAGGCACGAGCTGCGATAAACCACTCGCTCGTGCCTGTAATCCCCGGGTGCTGAAAGGAAAGCTGGATCTGTACTTACATTGAGTCGCGGTGATGCGCCCCTGCTGGATGTTCTCATGAACTGCAGCCTGGGAACTTTTTCCCACGCTCCAGGTCATATGAGGACATCCACCAGGGGGCGCATCACCGCGACTGTAGGAAATGTAGGTCAATGACCTACATTTCATTCATTCACCGGGGATTACAGGCACGAGCACACCGCTGCATTAGCAGGGCTCCTGCCTGTAATATTAGTTAACCCCTTCAGATGGATTACTTCGTGGGACGAGACGGTTCACCAGAAGGTATGTATCTTGTGCGTTTATTATTTTTCCAAGCGAGGGTGTTCCTGATGGATTGAGAGAACAATAAATTATTACAACAACCGCTGTGTCTATTTCATTAAACTACTTTTAAATCATGTGTGTGTGTGTTTTTTATCCCTTTCCAACAATTGGATTAATAATGGATAGGTGTCATAATTGACGCCTCTCCATTATTAATCTGGCTTAATGTCACCTTCCAATAGCAAGGTGGCATTAACCCTTCATTACCCCATATCCCACCGCTACAGGGAGTGGGAAGAGAGTGGCCAAGTGCCAGAATAGGCGCATCTTCCAGATGTGCCTTTTCTGGGGTGGCTGGGGGGCAGATGTTTGTAGCCAGGGGGGCCAATAACCATGGACCCTCTCCTGGCTATTAATATCTGCCCTCAGTCACTGGCTTTACCATTCTGGCGGAGAAAATTGCGCGGGAGCCCACGCCAATTTTTTCCGCCATTTAACCCTTTATTTCAGCAGCTACAGCGCTGAAATTTTGCACATACACACTACTAACATTAGTAGTGTGGAATATGCAAAAAAAAAGGGGATATGAGATGGTTTACTGTATGTAAACCATGTCTCATATCCTGTCGGGTTTGTGCAGGAGAAATGAGAAGCCGGCAATTGAATTACCGGCTTTTAACACATATCGCGCTGAATGAAATCTAAATACAGAATATATATATATATATGTGTCTCAATGATATATATATATATACATATATATACACATACTGTATATATGTTTTCCCGAACATTTGAGCACATAAATCCATTAGATGTCGGTTTTGCAAGCCTGCGCGAAAATCTCGCAGTACGGATGCCATACGGATTACATACGGAGGATGTCATGCGCAAAATACGCTGACACACCCTGACTACGGATCAATATTTTGGGAACATTTCTCCGTATTACGGCCGTAGTACGGACGTATAATACGTGGCGTATTGTCTTACGCCCAGTGTGAGGCCGGCCTAAGGAAATTTTTCTACCAAAATCAGTTTACCATCGCCACAGTCATCCGCCCACCTCCTATCACTGAAGGCCATCACCTACACAAGACATTACAGGAAATGTAGAAAGGAAAAGTCTGAATCCATTGTATTAACCTCTACTACATGACTATATACACGCCCTGGAGCAACAACCACATATAGCCACATTTCACATATACAAAGTATTTACCTCAATCATCTCTTCTCTATGACCCCTATATACAGTAGAGACTATACTACAAAAATTAGAATTTTATTAGATTCTTTATCTCAAATTATTTAATCTGAATTTCAGGTACTGAAAGATCCACACAAGCCTCAGGCCAAAGGAAACTTCTGGACAATGGAGGCGAGTCGGATTCCTGCTGAGGCCATGAAGAGAACACAGTGGTCAACAGACAGGACATCTACGCCATTGACCTGGCCCCATTTATTCATAGTCATCCCTTCAGGTCTATGGAATATTATCAAATCAATCCTGAACCTGCTTCTCTCTCCATATGTTCATCTACAGACCTCACATCCTGTTTTCCAATGATTCTATGGAACCTTCCAACATCTTCAATATACATGGCTGCCACTCCCAGTACATAGTGATGTGAAAGTGTTTGCATCCTTATTGATTTCTTATTCTTCTGCATGTTTGTCACAATTACATGTTTCAGATCAAACAAATTTAAATAAAGTAACACGTAAATTAAGAGAAAAGTAAAATCCAAACCTACAGGTTCCTATGTGAAAAAGTGATGGCCCATCTTAATCTATGGTTTATCACATCTTTGTGGGTAGGGAAATTGAACTCCGCTTTCCACCCAGGCCTGATTACTGCCACACCTGTTCTCAATTAAGAAATCACTTAAATAGGACCTGCCTGACGAAGTGAAGTAGACCAAAAGATCCTTAAAACCTAGACATCATGCTGCGATCCAAAGAAATTCCAGAACAAATGAGAAACAATATAATTGAGATCTATCAGTCTGAAAGGTTATAAAGCCATTTCTGAAGCTTTGGGACTCCAGCGAACCACAGTGAGAGCCATTATCCACAAAAGGCAAAAACATGGAACAGTGGTGAACCTTCTCAGGAGTGGCCAGCCGGCTGACCAAAATTACCCCAAGAGCACAGTGATGACTCATCCAAGAGGTCACAAAACACCCAACAACATTCAAAGTACTGCAGGCCTTTAAAGAAAGCCCCCTCCAAAAAAAAACCAAAAACAAACTCGCCAGACCCTAAACCGTTCGAGCTGGCAAGTGGAGATGACAGAAGGGCTCTTGTACAGAGATCGGTGTTGCTGTCAGGTCCCTCGACGTTCCAGCTACACTGCAGTTCGCACACAGATCAGTTCCCAGTATATCAGCTCTCAATGATACCGCTCCAATGAAACGGTGTCCGGCCAGCGGGGGGGGGGGGGGGGGCAGCCGCTGCAGAATGCTAAGACCCCACAGTGACAGATTTATATGTGAGCCCATTCACTTGCCAACTTTATTGTTTAGGGTGGAGGAGTGTCTGCTTTCTTTTGGGGGTGAACAGTAGATCAAGAATAATAAATTTAAAAATTAAAATATAAATACTGTATATATTGATCCAGTAGATGGCACCACACAATAAATAAGGACTGATATGAACATAAATCACTATTAACTCTGAGTTGAGTATTCAAATAATGTATAGCCATGAATAAATGATAAAATCTCTACTACTTGTTGATTTTTAACCTTTTGTGATTTATTTATAATTTGTCCATGGCTATACCTCAGTTGTGAACACCAGATCTGTTTAATTTTTTTTATTTATTTTTTTTTTTTTACATGTACCATATACCTGTGCAGTAACTGCCTGGATATATTACATGCAAATTGCCTCTTCTGAGAAAAAGAGGACTTAAACTCTATAGAGCCACCGGTTGGAAGTAGTGATCCTACAAGTCACAATCAACCCTTTAACGAGTCGTGCAATATGACTTAGGATAAAAGCCAAATCAGTATCTCAATTCGCAGACACGGTGTTTCGGGCTGGGACGTTGGAAGATTTGGCCAATGAACACACACGAGATAAGGTATACGTCCAGGCTCCAACAAGCTCCCTCCCCTATCGTCATATTCCAACATTAATCACCACCTGGACGAAAAGGTCAAAGATCTTTTGAAGATACCTCAGTATATCCAAAAGGATAACATAACCAAGGAGGAACGTATACGTCTACAACATTTAATTTTTTTACCTTATGTAGTGCTGAAGCCTGCAGACAAAATGGGTAACATTGTCCTATGGCCCAAGACTATGTATGAGAGAGAAACATTTTGTCAGTTGAACAATACCACCTGTTATAGAACATTGACATACAACCCCATCTGCTTACAGGGCCCAACTAGGAGCCGGATCTTTAGTAATATCATGCTCAATAGCCTGTTTAAGAATAGTTTCATCACTCATGGTCGCAGAACCCACTATATCTACACTAATATATCTTCTCCCAAAAATTCACAAGAATACCAAAATATCACCTGGTCAACGATTTATTTCAGGGTCTTCGGGTGTAAGGGATCTTCTATTGGAACTACTAGAATTCACATTAACTCAATTTTTTTGTTTTTAAGGGGTTCTTCCTGCAGCTCCAGGAATCAGCCATGGGAGCTGCTTTTGAACCCATCCTATGCCAATCTGTTCCTGGGGCTGTGGGAAAGAGACCTCTTCCTGTCAGACAGGCATCTATGGACCATGTCCCTTTTTGGATGCGATACATTGATGACATCCTCTTGGTCTGGCAGGGCACAGCTATTGACCTGCAGGAGTTCATATCAAGCCTGATCAGCAGTGACCTCAACATTCATCTCACTGTTGGATGGGATCCTAATAAGATTGAACAAAACCCACTGGATCTTTCCTAATAGTGACATCTAAGAATTCAGACTGATATTTTTAGGAAAGCTACTTCTACTAATATGCTGCTGAATGCCTCCTTCTGTCACCCTAGACATATGAGAAAATCGTTCCCACGGGTCAGTTCCTCCGCCGGATCGGTTCTACATATTTTGAGACAGGCGGAGGAACTCAAAATGCATTTTTTATAGCGTAATGTGGATATAGCCAATGTAGGTTATTTCCATCAGCCCTATGGATGTTTAGCAGCCGTGTAGGAACCACCCCTGCGGCTGACTCAACCCCCATGATGATGTATATGAGATTACGGCAAAATACATCTGGTTAATTTCAATCACCTCTGCTGGTGTCTTTCACTCGTGTGGCTGAATAACAGAGGGAAAGCAGTTTGCCACAGGTCCAGACACAAACGCAGAGTTTAAATCAACTATTTCCGGATGCTCCAACTGAATGCAGGAAACACTTCACAATGAACCGGTGAGTAGAAGACATTAGCCGGCCACATAGAGACATGAATGTACCTTTTAACAGGGTTTTACGCCTGTAGATCAGGTGACTGGTTTTATTGCTCATGTCCCCACAGGCACCCACGAACACCACTTACATGCCCCATATGCATGGTAACCAAATATCTGTCCACACATCTGAGAAGGGTATGCCTGAGGTCCCAGAGTGATTGAGATAAAAACTGCCATAGCTTCAGCCAAGTATCAACTTAAATGTATTGCCACAAAGGGGGCAACTATCCAATTCAGAGAGCTCAAGCCTCCAATCCTTTGAGGAGTCATCGCCTTTTTAGAAGGTCACAACTTTTTAATAGCAAAGAAGCCTAGGCTTGAGTCACAAAACACACCTTTCCTTTTACGGCCTGTAGAGATTCTTGAGTGAGACCCATGCACAGCGCCTGAGCACACAGGAAGCATTTCTGACTGCATAGACGATGAGGAGGTCATGGTTGGCAGTGATTTAAGGATTCAAAAAAGGAAATGGAAAGACAAAAACAGTACAGAAACAGAGGCCGCCGGATTGTATAAGCGTCACTCAATGAATCATCCTGTGCTAAAGGGGTTCCGCTCATATCTAACAGTTACCCATGGAGTCCCAGACTCATCAGGAGGTATCAAATGTAGCAAGGTTTCTTTTCATTATGAACCCAAGATTTGTAACTCTGGAGTACCTCTTAAAACCAACTAAGGTTATTTTTTTTTTTTTTAAACTTGGCAAAGTCCATCTATCAAGTATGCTAAAGCATATACAAAGATTCACCATCTATCAAATGAAGGCCACCAAGCTGAGAATAGAGAAACCTCAACTTTACAAGGACTGTAAGGTATTCATTAATTTTACAGCACACCTCCAGAAAACATTGTACAAGGGAGTCTGCAGAGAGTCAGTTAGCAAAGGTACACCATTCAAAAGATCCAATATTCGGGTTGATTTTTACCAAACCTTGGATGTTGGTTAATTGCATTTCTTTTTCCCCCACAGGTAAGATATACTGATGAAGCCCTCAAAGTCACCCAAGGTCTGCCAGATCATACTGGAGGAGGCAAGGCCAACATTTCTAGCTAGCATAGAGGCTGTGTGAGATGGTGGATCAGAAGAAGAGTGCAGGGAAGTCGTACTGTACCTCGAGGCCCTTCTGATTCTAAAACCTCTCCAAAGACCAGGTGCTGTTCGTAACATGACGGTAAGTCGTCAGACCCTGTGGGTCAGCAGTGTTTGCTGAATCAGTTCAGAGTTTAGGTTTCAGAGTGGAATGAGAGGATCCATCACAAGTACCGCAGCAGACGTAAGACGATTGTCAGTGTGAAGACTCACAAGTGCCCCTCCACTCAAGTAGCAACTTTCGTACTTTCAGAGGAAGAGGAATCAGTAAGGGTTTCTCCAGGCCAGGGAACCCAGGCAACCCCACTCCACATGAGGAGCAAACCCCTCTCTTGTCCCCATGTAAAACCTGTTGGAGGGGTACCCACTGGCTGGAGGTTAACTTATTTTTTTCTTTTTCAGTGGTTCAAAGTGCATGCAGAACATATCAGACCTGTCTTTACCGCTGGCAGAGATGATCACAAACTTTGTGACATGTACCTGGATGTCACAGTAAATCCATCCATGGGCCTCAGACGATACCATTCAAGGTAAGACGGCCACAAGACAAGTGACCCACAGCCAAATGTAGTAACAGGTACCGACGATATGCTTTCCTCCATAGCTACAACCTCCCAAACATCACCAGCCACCTTGTATGACCAGTATGCGAGAAGTGGACTATGTCACAATACACTGATTGCAAAAAGCGCCTGTACGCTACTTGGCACATACAAATGACGTGGCTGAGAGAGTTTACTGGGAAAAACCCTAACAGATGTGTCATGCCCACGAGTTTGTGGAAAATGCAGGAAAGAGTGATGCATCCGAGATTCAGTCACCAGTAATGGCTTCAACCAGTGAATCTGAGAACGAACAGGAAGACAGCATGGAAATGGTTACTGAGGCACCCAAGGCTCATCCCAGTCAGGATAACCAAGCCCCTTTGAAACTGTCAAATATGAACAACCATTAAAATCAGTCATCAGGGATTCTGCTGCCACATTCTGCCAGGTAATTAACGACCGGAACATGTGTAATATACATTTTTTAAATTCCTGATTTAAAGGCATATTACACAAGTATTAAGCATCTCTAGTATGCTCCGTATCGTTGCCTTGATACTTTTATGCAGATTATATATTGTCTGGATACCAGGCCGTGGATCCCTTCCATGATGGCTAACAGCTATATATTAGACTGTTGTATTACCGCATGTTTGGTCTCACCTGCCCTCCGCACTGCATGGCTGTACGTTTGTCCACCTTTGTAACTTCGTCTGTTACTGCTTGTTCATGTGATCAATAGTGTTGAGCATTCCGATACAGCAAATATCGGCCGATACCCGATACTTGCGGTATCGGAATTCCGATACCGAGATCCGATACTGTTGTGGTATCGGGAATCGGTATCGATATTAGTGTGTAAAATAAAGAATAAAAATAAAAAATATTGATATACTCACCCTCTGACGCACCCTGGTTGTAACCGCCAGCCTCTGTTCATAAGAATGAGCGCTTGACAGACCTTAGATTACGTCACGGCTTGTGATTGGTCGCGTTGTGGTCACGTGACCGCTCCGCGACCAATCACAGGCCGCGACGTCATCTAAGGACTTTCAAGCGCTCATTCTTATGAACGGAGGCTGGCGGTTACAACCAGGGCGCGTCAGAGGGTGAGTATATCAATATTTTTTATTTTTATTCTTTATTTTACACATTAATATGGATCCCAGGGCCTGAAGGGGAGTTTCCTCTCCTTCAGACCCTGGGAACCATCAGGATACCTTCCGATACTTGGTGTCCCATTGACTTGTATTGGTATCGGGTATCGGTATCGGCGATATCCGATACTTTTCGGGTATCGGCCGATACTATCCGATACCGATACTTTCAAGTATCGGACGGTATCGCTCAACACTAGTGATCAATAGTTATTCTGCATTTATACATATGAACTATAGAATTGTGTTTTTGGTTCTTCCCTCCCCTTGTTATGAAGGCATAAATAGAATAGTGTGAAAAAAAAAAAAGTTTTTATTTAAAAAAATTTTTTTTAACATACAGTTGAATTTCATGCTATAGTTCGTTCTATTTGTTATAGTTGTTGTAGTTCTAGTTATCAAAGCACAAATTTGTACTTTCTGTGCAGAATGCAATAAGGCTGGGTAACCTTATTCAAAACAAAATAAAGAAAAAGTTTATTTGATTATGACCAACCATGTTCACAATACAGTTTAAGTGTATTATTTTAATACCCATGGCATTATTAAAGCTAAAAACACGACTAAGGTCTGGTCAAAAATGAACGGAACAGTACAAGAGTATAGTTGACCCAAACAGCAGGGTTAAGAATCCTCATCACACAGCGCTGTATTTCTCCACTAATGAGGCCGGACTTTTATTCATCTCACTAAATATTTATAACCCAAGTAACCATTTTCTAGCTCCTAAATCTCATCTGCTTAATTTTTAGGTCTTAGGAACATCTAAATTCTATAAAATATGATGTTCCTTTAGAAGGCATCACTCCACTACCTTCTAAGGAAATTTTTCTACCAAATCAGTTTACCATCACCACAGTCATCCGCCCACCTCCTATCACTGAAGGCCATCACCTACACAAGACATTACAGGAAATGTAGAAAGGAAAAGTCTGAATCCATCGTATTAACCTCTACTACATGACTATATACACGCCCTGGAGCAACAACCACATATAGCCACATATCACATATACAAAGTTTTTACCTCAATCATATCTTCTCTATGACCCCTATATACAGTAGTGACTATACTGCAAAAATTATTATTTTATTTGAACCTTTATCTGAAATTTAATTTTAATTTCAGGTACTGAAAGATCCACACAAGCCTCAGGCCAACGGAAACTTCTGGACAATGGAGGAGAGTCGGATTCCTCCTGAGGCCCTGAAGAGAACACAGCGGTCAACAGACAGGACATCTACGCCACTGACCTGGCCCCATTTATTCATAGTCATCCCTTCAGGTCTATGGATTATCATCAAATCCGTCTGAACCTGCTTCTCTCTCCATCTGTTCATCTACAGACCCCACATCCTGTTTTCCAATGATTCTATGGAACCTTCCAACATCTTCAAGATACATGGCTGCCACTCCCAGTACATAGTGATGTGAAAGTGTTTGCATCCTTATTGATTTCTTATTCTTCTGCATGTTTGTCACAATTACATGTTTCAGATCAAACAAATTTAAATAAAGTAAACACGTAAATTAAGAGAAAAAGGAAAATCCAAACCTACACGGTCCTATGTGAAAAAGTGATGGCCCATCTTAATCTATGGTTTATCACATCTTTGGAAAGCGGAGTTCAATTTCCCTACCCACACCCAGGCCTGATTACTGCCACACCTGTTCTCAATTAAGAAATCACTTAAATAGGACCTGCCTGACAAAGTGAAGTAGACCAAAAGATCCTTAAAACCTAGACATCATGCTGCGATCTAAAGAAATTCTAGAACAAATGAGAAACAAAGTAATTGAGATCCAACAGGCTGAAAAATGTTATAAAGCCATTTCAGAAGTTTTGGGACTCCAGCAAACCACAGTGAGAGCCATTAGTCACAAAAGGCAAAAACATGGAACAGTGGTGAACCTTCTCAGGAGTGGCCAGCCGGTTGACCAAAATTACCCCATCAGCACAGTAATGACTCATCCAAGAGATCACAAAACACCCAACAACATTCAAAGTACTGCAGGCCTTTAAAGAAAGCCCCCCCAAAAAAAAACAAGAAAACCCCAATAACAGCACTCACCAGACCCTTAACAATTATAGCTGGCAAGTGGAGATGACAGCAACACAGATCTCTGTACAAGAGCCCTTCTGTCAGGTCCCTTGATGTTCCAGCTACACTGCAGCTCACAACCACACAGATCGGTTCCCAGTATCTCAGCTCTCAATGATACCACGCAAATTAAACAGTTTCTTTCCAGCTGAGGGAGCCAACCGCTGCAGAATGCAGAGAGACCACAGTGACAGATTTATATGTGAGCCCATTCACTTGCCAACTCTATTGTTTAGGGTGGAGGAGTGTCTGCTTTCTTTTGGGGGTGAACAATCCACTTGGGTAGGTGGCCACTAGAGAATGGCCACCTACCCAAGTGGATTCAGAATGTCCCTTATGCTCAAAATTGGTGGATACGTAAAAACTGTACACACGACTGATTTCCATAGGGAAGCTAAAATCTTGGATCACAGGTTTGAACAAAGCGGTTACCCTAAAAAACTTGTTAGGGATGCTTATCAGAGAGCAAAATCCTTGACACAGAAGGATTGTATTGATAGTATGAAGATGAAATCGATGGAGCCACCTACCTCTAGGACATCATACAGCAGGTGGAGTTTCAATACCACCTATAACCAGTCTCATGTAATGGTTAAAAAACGCTTATCAAAATACTGGTTCATTCTTAAAGGGGATCCAGTACTTTCAAGCCACTTAACCTCCCATAACAATTTTTCATAGGAACCAGACCCTAGGTAATAAGATTGCACCCAGCAACACGACAATAGTTCCTATTCATCCGGGACCTTGTGTGTCTCCTAATTCTGGTTGTTTTTCATGCGGGAATACTAAGTGTCTTTGTTGCATCTCCATTGGGGAGGGTGCACGTAATTTCAAATCGAATACGACAGGTACTATTTTTTAAATCAATTCTTCTGTTAATTGCAAATCTACTTCCGTAGTATACTTGATCGAATGTGGCTGCGGACTACAATATGTGGGCCGCTCCATACAAACGATGCACGCTAGTTTAAATAAACATCGACAGAATATAAAAAATGGCTTCCCGCTACATAGCCTGTCCAAACACTAATTGATTTCCAATTTTTTGGGTGCACCAATAAACTGATAATTATCGGTCATATACCTGATAATGTGACAGACCACCTAAGCACTTAAATATCCAAAAGCTTTTCTTTTTTTTTTAATTAAAGTTGGGCATATTGGCCCCTGAAGGATTGAACCTTGTGATTGAGAAAGTGACTATTTAGAAGTCGACATTTTTATTGTCTTTCTTTTTACTTATTTTTATTTTTTATGATTATTTTTACCATTTTATTTATTTATCTTGGGTTGTCTTTTATTATGTTTTTATTATGTTCCCTTTCTGGGAGGTCTCGGGTTTTAAAATGTTCTAATAAATGGCGCTTTCCCTCCCCCTTTTTTTTTTTCATTGTAATCATATATTTTTGCATATGTAATTACAACTGTTCAGTGATTCGTTGTCTCTGGTTTAAATACTGCTTCCCTGTTATGACTAATAAATATCCACCTGAAGAAGGCGGCACATGCCGTTGAAACGCGTTGTGGTTCTACCTAGACTGGTGTCTGTGTCCTTAATCCGGCACTCCGGAGACCGGTCTTTTTTGCCTATATCTGCAAGCAATATCCCCCATCGGGGGTATCCGGTTGGAGCTGCGGGGACTCGGGTGCCTACCTCCTCCTTCCTCGGACTGCCGCTAGTGCTCCATGCACAAACCGCTAACCATTGTTCTATATTTAATTTTGTATCATACTTCAAATTTACTGAATGCATATTGATATGTCCGTGCTCCCCGCACCTAACCCCATCCTTCCGTCTTATTCTGCCTCTTTCTTCAGCTTTGATGGTAGTCAAATGTTCTATTAACTGCAATCTGTTAATTGCTCCCTGCTGTGAACCGTCCTCCTGCTCCCTCCTCCCTCCCTCTCACCTGGTTTCATTTCATGGACACTTGAATGGTATGAGTTGAATGGAGCAGGTCAGATGTGACCTCGGTCAGATGTGACATCTTTAAAGTGTAACATCACAAATAGTCCAGAAATAGGTCAGAAGGTAAGCCTAGTTAGTCACTGTCTTCTAATTTTACTTACCTTTTCTTTTCTTACCCTGCTCTTTAACCATGCTCACATTTGCCCTTACAATTTTTGCTCAAGTAATCCTCACGCTCCTTCACTATCCCAAAGCCCCTGCACCCTCGAACCAAATAGCTAACCATCTCCCACTCTGTTAACCCCTACCTCACTTCATCTGCAGACCTGCTCCTTAATATCAGACCTCTCCTACTAAAATAGAATATAAGCCAGTCAGTCTCATTCACTCACCTGCTTTCCCTTTCTCGGCTTCTCACTGCTGGTGACATATCCCCCAATCCTGGCCCCCCCGCCTCCTACATCCCACTAATCCTCACATCTATATTTCTCACAGTAAGAGAAACTAACGCAATCCCTCACACTTAAAATCTGTGCCCGACCCCCCTGCTTACTCTCTCTGGAGCACTTTGGAATGCCCACTCCGTCGGCAACAAGCTCCACAGTCTCTACTTCAAAGGAGGACTAAGGGTATTCAGAGCATACAACGCATACCCTCCAATACATCAATCTTATCACTCAGTGAGCGGCCAGACATATCATCCACATCTATGACTACATGGTCAGCTACCAATAATATTAAAACATGTGAGTATATCTATCATCCCTATAGGAGACTGAGGTCAGTTCACCAGACCTTAAAAGATAACAAGGTAATTAACCTTAGTCAACATATCCTATCCAATGCTGACCTTATTTTACTCCGTAAAGGTTTATCATTTTCACCCATGTCAAGGTTTGATACCTTGACGGCTGTGAAGGATCTGCACATATTTGCGAGGTCATTGCTGTTCAGGTAACTTTTTTAATGATGATTTAAATAAATGGTTTCCCACAGAATAGGAAAAAACATTGCACTGAAGACGTTGGAAGATTTGGCCAATGAACACACATAAAGGAGGTAAGTTACCTCCCTCTATCTGTCCAGGCTCCAAGAAGCTCCCTCCCCTATCATCATATTCCAACATTGACCTTTTCATCCAGGTGGTGATTAAAGATCTTTTGAACATACCTCAGTATATCCAACAGGATAACATAACCAAGGAGGAACGTATACGTCTACAACATTTACATTTTTTTACTTGATGTAGTGCTGAAGCCTGCAGACAAAAGGGGTAACATTGTCCTATGGCCCAAAACTATGTATGAGAGAGAAACATTTCGTCAGTTGAACAATACCACCTGTTATAGAACGTTGACATACAACCCCATCTGCCTACAGGGCCCAACTTGAAACTAGTAATATCATGCTCAATAGCCTGTTTAAGAATAAAAGATCTGGCTTCAGCACTCATGGTCGTAGAACCCACTATATCTACACTAATATATCTTCTCCCAAAAATTCACAAGAATACCAAAATACCACCTGGTCAATTATTTCAGGGTCTTCGGGTGTAAGGGATCTTTTATTGGAACTACTAGAATTCACATTAACTCAGTTTTTTTGTTTTTAAGGGGTTCTTCCTGCAGCTCCAGGAATCAGCCATGGGAGCTGCTTTTGAACCCATCCTATGCCAATCTGTTCCTGGGGCTGTGGGAAAGGGAGCTCTTCCTGTCAGAGACAGGCATCTATGGACCATGTCCCTTTTTGGATGCGATACATTGATGACATCCTCTTGGTCTGGCAGGGCACAGCTATTGACCTGCAAGAGTTCATATCGAGCTTGATCAGCAGTTACCTCAACATTCATCTCACTGTTGGATGGGATCCTAATAAGATTGAATTCCTAGATGTCACTATTAGGAAAGATCCAGAGGGTATTGTTCAGACTGATATTTTTAGGAAAGCTACTTCTACTAATATGCTGCTGAATGTCTCCTTCTGTCACCCTAGACATATGATAAAATCGTTCCCCACAGGTCAGTTCCTCCACCGGATCTGTTCTACATATTTTGAGACAGGCGTAGGAACTCAAAATGCATTTTTTAGAGTGTAATGTGGATATAGCCAATGTAGGTTATTTCCATCAGCCCTATGGATGGTTAGCAGCCGGGTAGGAGCCACCCCTGCGGCTGACTCAACCCCCATGATGATGTATATGAGATTACGGCAAAATACATCCGGTTAATTTCAATCACCTCTGCCGGCGTCTTTCACCTGTGTGGCTGAGTAACGCAGAGGAAAAGCAGTTTGCCACAGGTCCAGACACAGAAACGCAGCATTTAAATCAACTATTTCCGAATGCTCCAATTGAATGCAGGAAACACTTCACAATGAACTGGTGAGTAGAAGACATTACCGGCCACATAGAGACATGAATGTACCTTTTAACAAGGTTTTACGCCTGTAGATCAGGTGACTGGTTTTATTGCTCGTGTCCCCACAGGCACCCACGAACACCACTTACGTGCCCCATATGCCACATGGTAACCAAATATCTGCCCACACATCTGAGAAGGGTATGCCTGAGGTCCCAGAGTGATTTTGAGATAAAAACTGCCATAGCTTCAGCCAAGTATCAACTTAAATGTATTGCCACAAAGGGGGCAACTATCCAATTCAGAGAGCTCAAGCCTCCAATCCTTTGAGGAGTCATCGTTTTTTTTTAGAAGGTCACAACTTTTTAATAGCAAACAAGCCTAGGCTTGAGTCACAAAACACACCTTTCCTTTTACCGCCTGTAGAGATTCTTGAGTGAGACCCATGCACAGAGCCTGGGCACACAGGAAGCATTTCTGACTGCCATCCATGACCTCCTCATCGTCTATGCAGTGATTTAAGGATTCAAAAAAGGAAATGGAAAGACAAAAACAGTACAGAAACAGAGGCCGCCGGATTGTATAAGCGTCACTCAATGAATCATCCTGTGCTAAAGGGGTTCCGCTCATATCTAACAGTTACCCATGGAGTCCCAGACTGTCAACAGAAGGTATCAAATGTAGCAAGGTTTCTTTTCATTATGAACCCAAGATTTGTAACTCTGGAGTACCTCTTAAAACCAACCAAGGATATATATATATATATATATATATATATATATATATATATATATATATATATATATATATATATATATATATATATATATATATATATATATATATATATATATATATATATATATATATATATATATATATATATTTTTTTTTTTTTTTTTTAAACTTGGCAAACTCCATCTATCAAGTATGCTAAAGCATATACGGAGATTCACCATCTATCAAATGAAGGCCACCAAGCTGAGAATAGAGAAACCTCAACTTTACAAGGACTGTAAGGTATTCATGAATTTTACAGCACAGAAAACATTGTACAAGGGAGCCTGCAGAGTCAGTTAGCAAAGGTACACCATTCAAAAGATCCAATATTCGGGTTGATTTTTACCAAACCTTGGATGATGGTTAATTGCATTTTTTTCCCCACAGGTAAGATATACTGATGAAGCCCTCAGTCACCCAAGGTCTGCCAGATCATACTGAAGGAGGCAAGGCCAACATTTCTAGCTAGCATAGAGGCTGTGTGAGATGGTGGATCAGAAGAAGTACGCAGGGAAGTCGTACTGTACCATGAGGCCCTTCTGATTCTAAAACATCTCCAAAAGACCAGGTGTTCGATGACCCACAGGGTCTGACGACTTACCGTCATGTTACGGTCTTTGCTGAACCAGTTCAATAATTTTCCACCTTATTCACATCTTAGGTTTCAGAGTGGAATCTGAGGATCCATCACAAGTACCGCGGTAGACGCAAGACGGTTGCCGGTGTGAAGACTCACAACTGCTCCTCCACTCAAGTAGCAACTTTCGTACTTTCAGAGGAAGAGGAATAGGTAAGGGTTTCTCCAGGCCAGGGAACCCAGGCAACCCCACTCCACATGGGAAGCAAACCTCTCTTGTCCCAATGTAAAACCTTTTGGAGGGGTTCCCACTGGCTGAGGTTAACTTATTTTTCTTTTTCAGTGGTACAAAGTGTATGCAGAACACATCAGACCTGTCTTTACCGCAGGCCGAGAGATGACCAAACTTTTTTTTGACGTGTACCAGGAAGGTCATAGTAAATCCATCCATGGGCCTCAGACGATACCATTCAAGGTAAGACGGCCACAAGTCAAGTGACCCACAGTCATAGGTAGTAACAAGTACCAACGATATGCTTTCCTCCATAGCTACAACCTCCCAAACACCAGCCACATTGTATGATGGGTACGCGAGACATGGACTGTGTCACAATACACTGATTGCAAAAAGCGCCTGTTTGCACGCTACTTGGCACATACAAATGACGTGGCTGAGAGAGTTTACTGGGAAAAGACCCTGACAAATGTGTCACGCCCACAAATTGGTGGTAAATGCAGGAAAGAGTGATGCATCCGAAATTCAAACCACCAGTAATGGCTTCAACCAGTGAATCAGAGAACAAGCAGGGAGACAGCACGGAAATAGTTACTGAGGCACCCAAGCCTACTAAGAAGCAAAGCCTCAGCAATATTCTGCTCATCCCAATCAGGATAACCATTAATAAAATCATTCAAAACCCCGCCTGGAAGTCTGAATCAAGTCAGAAATTTTTGTAAGTCCAAAAATCACTTTTGGGGAAATTTTTTTTCCACCCATGAACCACAAACTTCACCCCACTTTGGAGACTATCTTGGGGTGTTCTACAACATATATTGAAGCCCCTCTGGAGTGGAAGAAGGGGAAATGTGATTTTTGCAGAGAACCTTCCCCAGGGCCCTGGAAATGTCCTCGGTACAACGGTTGAGATTTCCCCTTCCTAGAAGTCTGACAAGTCACTTTTTAAAAAAAATTTCCACCCATCAGACACATTACCCCCACAAGTGAGCCACCGTGCTGCGATTGAGACAGATTGGTCCAGTTAGAATCCCATTTATTAAAGCTAGGGATGCTCGGCAGCCGTGTAGGCACCACCTCTGTGGCCGAGTCATCCCCTGTGATGCCGTATAGGCGATTATGACCGATGGACCCATGGAATGATAAGAGCACAAAATAGGGATAAACATTCATCCTGCAACACTTTACATTAGAACATTGAGGGTAATGATAACCTTAAAGTAGATATGCAAGTTAGTTTCATTACCAACTATTATTCCCATTCTAGACAGGTACGGGAAGCCCTGCAGAGAGCTTGGACGATAACTTAAAGTTGACCCAATTATTGAGAAATTTATATCCGATAGACCGGTCATCACCATTAGACGTGCAAGGAATCTACATGACACCTCACCCATAGCCACTATGTAGGCGAACGGAGGGTTACCTTTTTGGACAATTTTGAGTGTAGGGATGCATGTGTCCCATGTGGTCACTGTGTAGCCTGTCCCAACGTGGACTGAATTTTTTGTACCACTAGTCCACAAAAGAATTACATAACAAAATCAATTACATGTACAACCAGGCATGTTTGTTATGCCACTTGTCCATGGGGTCTGATCAAAATTGATCACAACACATGACAATTTAAAGTTTGCATAAGGGAGCACGTGCTGGATATTCAGGCTACAGTTGACTACACGGACACATCAACCCTTAAAACTTTGCCACATCACTTTAAGACCTTCCACCAATGTGATAGTACATTGCTACAGGTGAGGCATCGATTCCTTGGAAATTGGAATCGGTGGTGGCCAACTGTCTCAGCGCTTGGGTCAAATGGAGACCCGGTGGATTTGGACCCTACAGACTACTCATCCACAAGGATTGAACGGAAATCTTAGTTTTATTCCCGTTTTGTGATCGCCCCACTGCTGTGCTTTGTATGGTGTTCAATATGCATCCTTGTCTTTTTTATTAGTTTTTAAGTGTCTATTACTCATATGTTTTTTTTTTTTAAATATATATTTAGGTCATATCCATCCTCCCATGTATCTATCTATGGCTTCATATGG
Organism: Ranitomeya variabilis; assembly: GCF_051348905.1. NCBI lineage: Eukaryota > Metazoa > Chordata > Amphibia > Anura > Dendrobatidae > Ranitomeya > Ranitomeya variabilis. The sequence goes on along the minus strand of NC_135237.1, from coordinate 565,848,505 downwards.
TCTGTGGACCAGGAACTCGTTTTGGACTGTTCACTTAGCTGGTACTGATGACAATGGCCGGTTTTCTATGATCTCCCTCTAATGTACACAATATACGTTGATATCTATTATGTTTGGTTGCATCCATATTTGTTCCACTTTTATGTGCACCTTGTTCCTTAAAAGACAAATTCTATCAAGATGGTCACTTACGTGGTTTACATATTAGTGCAATGTAAATTTTGGCATTGGCCCTTGTGTCCTTTGGACACAGTATATAAAATAAATACATGGCAATAGACTTTTTTCTTACATTATATATCTGGGTACAGTTGTGCCATTTTGATGTACCACATTCTGTCATGTGACATCCGTGACACATATGGAGTCACGTGTGCACACCTTGTTTTGGATTTTGTGTACACATTCACAGTAATATGTGGGTGTGCACACGCACCTCTTATATCAATAGGTCCAAATGACCTATGCAATTATGGTTTTCGGCCTAAACTATTTAAACCCCAATACCCCATTTAAACTTGACTTTTGGTGACACTAACTATGACCTCTGAGGAAGGAGTATTCCGAAACGTGCGTAGAGCCGACGGGTCGACCACCGGGGATTCTGCTGCCACATTCTGCCAGGTAATTAACGACTGGAACATATGCAATATACATTTTTTAAACTCCTGATTTAAAGGCATATTACCCAAGTGTTAAGCATTATCTAGTATGCTCCGTATCGTTGCCTTGATACTTTTATGCAGATTTTATATTGTCTGGATACCAGGCAGTGGATCCCTTCCATGATGGCGAACAGCTACATATTAGACTGTTGTATTACTGCATGTTTGGTCTCACCTGCCCTCCGCACTGCATGGCTGTATGTTTGTCCACCTTTTTAACTTCGTCTATCCCTGTTTAGTCATGTAATCAATAAAATTATTCTGCATTTATACATATGAACTATATGATTGTGTTTTTGGTACTTCCCTCCCCTTGTTATGAATGCATAAATAGAACAGTGTGAATTTTTTTGCTTAAAATGTTTACATACAGTTGAATTTCAAGTTCTAGTTAGCTATAGTCATATTTGTTATAGTTGTTGTAGTTATAGTTTTCAAAGCACATTCGTAATTTCTGGGCAGAATGCAATAAGGCTGGGTAACCTTATTCAAAGATAAAAGGAAATAAGAAAAGTTCATTCTTTAATTTGATAATGACCAACCATGTTCACATTACAGTTTAAGTGTATTACTTGAATAACTGTTGCATTATTAAAATAGCTAAAAACACTTGTACTGTTCCGTTTAATAGGTCCGGTCAATAATAAAGTGTATAGTTGACCCGAACAGCAGGGTTAATAATCCTCATCACACAGCGCTGTATTTCTCCACTAATCAGGCCGGACTTTTATTCATCTCACTAAATATTTATAACCCAAGTAACAATTTTCTAGCTCCTAAATCTCATCTGCTTAATTTTAGGTCCGATTTCATCATATTTTATAGAATTTTATGTTCCTTTAGAAGGTATCACTACTACATAGGATTGGGAACTATTTTCTGAAAATCTAATCTAATATAATTAATAAATAATCCGTCCTTAAGACCCTCTATAACAATGCGAAATCTCAGAATTTTCTACCTTGGTAAAATAAAAAAATTTTTCCTTAGAAATCAGTTTACCATCGCAACAGTCATCCGCCCACCTCCTATCACTGAAGGCCATCACCTACACAAGACATTACAGAAAATGTAGAAAGGAAAAGTCTGAATCCATTGTATTAACCTCTACTACATGTAGCCACATTTCACATATACAAAGTTTTACCTCAATCATTTCTTTTCTATGACCCCTATATACAGTAGAGACTATACTACAAAAATTAACATTATTAGAACCTTTATCTGAATTTATTTAATCTGAATTTCAGGTACTTCTGGACAGTGGATGTGAGTCGGATTTCTCCTGAGGCCATGAAGCGTCAGAACACAGCGGTCAACAGACAGGACATCTACGCACCTGACCTGGCCCCATTTATTCATGGACATCCCTTCAGTTTTATGGATTTTATTCAAATCAGTCCTGAACCTGCTTCTCTGGCCATCTGTTCATCTACAGACCCCACATCCTGTTTTCCAATGATTCTATGGAACCTTCCAACACATCTTCAAGATATATGGCTGCCACTCACAGTACATAGTGGTGTGAAAGTGTTTGCATCCTTATTGACTTCTTATTCTTTTGCACTTTTGTCACATATTTCAGATCACAAAACAAATTCAATAAGAAAGTAATTGTAACAAAAAGAGCAGTTTTTAAACAAAAAATCTGAATTAAAGGGAAAAGGAAAATCCAAACCTACAGGGTCCTGTCTGAGAAAGTGATGGCCCCTCTTAATCTATGGTTTATCACATCTTTGGAAAGCGGAGTTCAATTTCCCTACCCACACCCAGGCCTGATTACTGCCACACCTGTTCTCACTTAAGAAACCACTTAAATAGGACCTGCCTGACAAAGTGAAGTAGACCAAAAGATCCTTAAAACCTAGACATCATGCTGCGATCCAAAGAAATTCTGGAACAAATAAGAAAAAGTAATTGAGGTCTAACAGGCTGAAAAAGGTTATAAAGCCATTTCCAAAACTTTGGGACTCCAGTGAACCACAGTGCGAGCCATTATCCAGAAAAGGCAAACATAGAACAGTGGTGAACCTTCTCAGGAGTGGCCAGCTGGTTGACCAAAATTACTCCATGAGCACAGTGATGACTCATCCAAGAGGTCACAAAACACCCAACAACATTCAAAGTACTGCAGGCCTTTAAAGAAAGTGCTCCCCCCTCCAAAAAACAAACAAACAAAAAAAAACAGCACTCACCAGACCTTAACCCGACCTTAAACAATTATAGCTGACAAGTGGAGACGGCAGAAGGGCTCTCGTACAGAGATCGGTGTTGCTGTCAGGTCCCTCGACGTTCCAGCTGCACTGCAGTTCGCACACAGATCGGTTCCCAGTATCTCAGCTCTCAATGATACCGCGCCAATGAAACGGTGTCCGGCCAGCGGGGGGGGGGGCAGCCGCTGCGGAATGCAGAGACCCCACAGTGACAGATTTATATGTGAGCCCATTCACTTGCCAACTCTATTGTTTAGGGTGGAGGAGCATCTGCTTTCTTTTGGGGGCTAACAGTAGATCAAGAATAATAAATTTAAAAATGGAAAATAAAATCTAAGTACCGTATATATTGATCCAGTAGATGGCACCACACAATAAATAAGGACCGATCTGACCATAAATCACTATTAACTCTGAGTTGAGTATTCAAATAATGTATAGCCATGAATAAATGATAAAATATCTTTACTACTTGTTGCTTTTTAACATTTCGTGATTTATAATTTGTTAATGACTGTACCTCAGTGGTGAACACCAGATCCGTTTTTTTTTTTTTTTTTTTTATTTTACATGTACCATATACCTGTGCGGTAACTGCCTGGATATCTTACAGATTCTTTTCTTGGTTTATAGACATCGACCCTTTACTGTGGTACAGTACCATATGTACCAATAAACCGAGGAACAAGAAATATACCATAAATCATACCGGCATTTTGGCAATTTGTCTGAATAGAACTAAAGCTGCACCTCTAATAATTACCAAGGGCAAGAAGGAGAAGCTTGAACATGCTTCAGGTATTTATATTCATGAAACAAATAGACAAATCTGGTGCACCCAAGTCGTTACGAGGAAATAGGATGATAAAATGCTGCCGCTTGCTTTATGAGGAGGCCAAAGAAACCTGCCAATATGGGATCCAGTTCACACTGCGCTAATGACTTGCAGAACTTCCTTCATGAGAGAAAAGTAGATAAAATAATGATTCCCACAGGAATGACTGCCTGTCTCCAGACTCTTGATAATGCAATAAACATGCCATCCAAGGACCATTTCGTATGGAAATTAATGACTACATTAAAATTAGCCAAACACTGGCCGATTCTCCTCACTATGGCCGGGATCACACATTCGCGAGATACGGCCGAATCTCGCAGGTGAAAACCCAGCTTTGGCGCCGGCACTCCGGAGCGGAGCGTGCAGCCGCACAGCAATACATGGAGCCACATGCTCCGCTCCGGAGTGCCGGCGCCAGAGCTGGGTTTTCACCTGCGAGACTCGCGCGTATCTCACGTATGTGTGATCCCGGCCTAATAGAGACCTTCGAGATCAACTAGCCAAACAACCTCTGATGACATGGCGTAGTTCTCGTACGCTTGGACACATGCTCAGAAGAAGCCATTACGTCACCTCCAACAACAGTTATCTTTTTGACAGCAAGGCCCCCACCCCAAGGCTGCTTCCCATGTGAAAGATGCTGTCTGTGCTCTCAACAATGATGAAATATACAAAATAGTCCACCATATTTCCTGCAAGACAGAAGCGGTTATTTATCACCTCTGCTATCCATGTGGACTGATCTATATCAGCATGACTACAAGAGCCCTTAAAATACACATCAAAAACATGTACTCCTCTTCCTCTGTTCTATCTGGTACGTCTGAACCATCTCTTAATCCAGAATATCCACTGCACCCCAGAATCCCATGTACTCCTCTTCCTCTGTTCTGATACGCATGAACTCTCTTAATCCAGAATCCTATGTATTCTTCCAATGTCCTAACTGTTATGCTGCTGCTTCTTCCCTGACATTCTTTGTATCATACTTCAAATTTACTGAATGCATATTGATATGTCCATGCTCGTCATACCTAGCCCCATCTTTCCATCTTATTTTCTTTCTCCGGCTTTGATGCTAGTCAAATGTTTTATTAACTACAATCTGTTAATTGCTACCTGCTGTGAACTCTCCTCCTGCTCCCTCCTCTCCTCCCTCTCTCACCTGGCTTCATTTCATGGACATTTGAATGGTATGAGTTGAATGGAGCTGGTCTGCGAGGCTTTGACATCTTTAAAGTGTAACATCAGAAATACCAGAAATAGTCCAGAAATTGTTCAGAAGGTAAGACTTACCACTGTCTTCTAATTGTACTTACCTTCTTTTAGTTTTCCTTTTTTTTTTCTATATACCTGCCACAGTGCACAGCCATTAATTATTTAAGGGACTTCAAGCAGGTCGGGAGAATGTGGATACCTATTACAGTGCTCAGTGCGAGCAGCAAGACACAGTTCCCCCCCCCCCCCCCCCCCCCCCAAGTACAAAAACTTTAGAATTCAAATTAATGAGTCTTGCAGAAATAAATTACGTTATTCTGGACTAACAATTCATTAAAATCGTATGCAGATTGTGGCAGAGTCCCCATGGACTGAGAGTTCATAAGGATTTGTCGCAGTTTATGGACAACCCTGTATTCAAAATCAAATGGGAACAATTCATTTTAAAATGTTTCCAAGAACTTTTGCAAATTGTTTTGAAATGTACTACCACCAATTGTGAGGAACTTCGTAAAGACATAATGAAAACTAAGGAAGAATTGAAAACATGACTAACTGAACAACAATGGACCTTGTTTACCAAAAAATGGACTATTAACAAATCCTCGTTCAGGCAGAAACCAAGCAAAAAAAAAAACAAAAAAACGGGACAAGTTTATAACGGATAAGAGTAACATTTTTGATTGGAACAAGTCGACCTCAGGCTATGGCAGTCAAAAGCTTGGTTAGGTTCAACTTACAAGAAATAAAAAAAAAGCACTACAAAAAAAATCCCAATAAAAAAGACTATTTAACCATAAATTCTGACTCCAGCCTAGGCGAGGACCCACCTAGCAAGGGTGGACTGTTAGATGTGTCCAATCGCAATGACAGCAGCTCTACATCTGCCCAAGCCCCTTTAGGTGGATAACCAGGCGCAGGGGCAAGCGGAGGAAGTTTCTCGTCCCAGCGCGAGAGGAAAACTTTTGTGGAACCAGAGAGTTCACACCAAAGCCTTAGTGATACATTTGACTGACCATACCTTGGGTCCAGCACATGTGTCTCTTGTCTAAGGGGCTTGGTCATTGTATCCCAAAATAATTTGATTTTGTGGATTTTAAAATTGACCTATTCAAAGCAATTAGGAAAATTCATTTGCATAAGTCCTTTATATCCAAACAGGAGACCAGTACTCCAGTACACAGGGAGAGCCATGCACTGTTTTCCCTCTTGGTTTTCTCGCCAACACCAGTGCATTTGCTGATGTTAACAGTCAACGCAATGACGCTAAGAAACTTGACTGATACATACAATGACTGATGTGGACATGAGGACAAATATCAACCCTCCAATATTGGAACCATTTACAGGAGGAGGTGTAAAATCTTTATACATGTCTCAGGTTTCCCCAGGAAATGTGATAGATTTGTTTGAAACGTTGGTGGTAAAAGATATGGAGGCTTTAATTTATAAGAAATCCACTCGTAAGCTGACATTCTGAGACGGGCTTTAGCAGACATCACCAGCTGGTCGGACACTTATTAGAGCCGCCGACAAGGGTGATTACACAGTGTTGCTACACAAAATGCAGTATCAGGCTGAGGCTAATAGACAGCTTTCTGACACTAACATATTCCAAACTCCATCATGATCCCACATATAAGTATAAAAATGCTCTTCATTCTTTACTTAGGAAAAATGTTGAATTGGGCACTAACAAAACAGAGGGCTGAGAAGCTTCTACAGAGTTCCCCAAAAAAGTGCACTGGTATTACATTCCCAAGGTACACAAGTCCATGTCCTGTCCACCAGACCGCCCCATTGTATCTGGGATTGGGTCTCTCACCGAGCCCCTGTCCCAGTACATGGATTGGCTGTTGAGACCACTCCTCAAGGAGATCCCATCATACATAAAGGATAGTAATAACTATTAAAACAAGAGATATCTCATGGCAGCCCGGCTTCTCCTTGGTCTCCATAGATGTGGAGAATTTGTATACAAAAATCCCCCAAGACATGTGTGGATGTCATTAGGGAAGTGTTGAGTATGACGGAAAAATCATCATTTTATTAATTTTGTATGTGAAGGGAGTCTGTTGAAACACAACGCATTCAAGTTTCAGGATGCATGGTACTTGCAGAATGTTGGGACCGCCATGGGTACTCCGGTAGCTTGCACTTTCGCTAATCTTTTCCTAGTGTCATTTGAAAATAAATATGTCTATTTTACGGCTAATAAATCTCAGACATATTAAATTGTAAATTAGATATGTGGATGACATCTTTATAGTGCAGGATGGGTCCTGTTGTGAATTCCGTTCTTGGACTCCCTCCTGTGGTCATGAATGGTACTTTGGTTGGTTCTGCTCTTGGACTCCCTCTGGTGGCTTCGAGCGGAACTGCTGGTCACTGAGGTTGGCTTTATCAGCTGCTCTCGTTTATTGCCATGCTGCTTCCCTATTTAACTCCACTCAGATCGTTACTTCATGCCAGCTGTCATTGTTTCAGTATTGGTTCAGATCTCTCTTGGACTTCTCTGAGGACCTGTCTACTCCAGCAGAAGCTAAGTCTTTGCTAGTTCATTTGTTACTGCTAATTTCTAGTCCAGCTTGCTAGCATGATATTCCCTTGCTAGCTGGAAGCTCTGGGGTGCAGAGTGGCACCTCCACACCGTGAGTCGGTGTGGGGGGTCTTTTTGCTTACTCTGCGTGGTTTTTTGTAGTCTTTTGTGCTGACCGCATAGATCCCTTTTCTATCCTCTGACTATTTAGTGAAATCTGGCCTCCTTTGCTAAAACCGGTTTCATCCCTGTGTTTGTGACTTTCCTCTTAACTCACAGTCAATATATGTGGGGTCTGCCTTTACCTTTGGGGAATTTCTCTGAGGCAAGGTAAGGCTTCTATTTCTATCTTTAGGTGTAGTTAGCTCTTAGGCTGTGAAGAGGCGTCTACGGAGAGTTAGGTACGCTCCACGGCTATTTCGCTAGGTCTGTCACCATTGGTACTGTACAGCCTAAATTTCTTTTGTCTGTTACTCTGATTTGCTCTTTGTCGTCCTACTCGGTTATGGCATTTGTGGATTCAGGCGCTGCCCTGAATTTGATGGACTTGGAGTTTGCCAGGCGCTGTGGTTTTTTCTTGGAGCCTTTGCAGTATCCTATTCCATTAAGGGGAATTGATGCCACGCCGTTGGCCAAGAATAAACCTCAGTACTGGACTCAGTTGACCATGTGCATGGCTCCTGCACATCAGGAAGATATTCGCTTTTTGGTGTTGCATAATTTGCATGATGTGGTCGTGTTGGGTTTGCCATGGCTACAGGTTCATAATCCAGTATTGGATTGGAAATCAATGTCTGAGTCTAGTTGGGGTTGTCAAGGGGTACATGGCAATGTTCCGTTGGTGTCAATTTCTGCTTCCACTCCTTCTGAAGTCCCTGAGTCTGTCGGATTACCAGGATGTATTTGATGAGCCCAAATCCAGTGTCCTACCCCCTCATAGGGATTGTGATTGTGCTATAAATTTGATTCCTGGTAGTAAGTTTCCTAAGGGCCGACTTTTCAATTTATCTGTGCCAGAGCACGCCCCTATGCGGAGTTATATAAAGGAGTCCTTGGAGAAAGGGCATATTCGCCCGTCTTCATCACCGTTGGGAGCAGGGTTCTTTTTTGTAGCCAAGAAGGATGGTTCTCTGAGACCCTGTATAGATTACCGCCTTCTCAATAAAATCACGGTCAAATTTCAGTACCCTTTGCCTCTGCTGTCTGATTTGTTTGCTCAGATTAAGGGGGCTAGTTGGTTCACCAAGATAGATCTTCGAGGGGCATATAACCTTGTGCGTATTAAACAGGGCGATGAATGGAAAACAGCATTTAATACGCCCGAGGGCCATTTTGAGTACCTGGTAATGCAATTCGGGCTTTCAAATGCTCCATCTGTGTTTCAGTCCTTTATGCATGACATCTTCCGAAAGTATCTGGATAGATTCAGGATTGTATATTTGGATGATATTTTGGTCTTTTCGGATGATTGGGAGTCTCATGTGAAACAGGACAGGATGGTATTCCAGGTCCTTCGTGCTAATTCCTTGTTTGTGAAGGGGTCTAAATGTCTCTTTGGAGTTCAGAAGGTTTCCTTTTTGGGCTTCATTTTATCCCCCTTCTACTATCGAGATGGATCCTGTTAAAGTTCAGGCCATTTATGATTGGACTCAACCTACATCTGTGAAGAGTCTCCAGAAATTCCTGGGGTTTGCTAATTTTTACCGTCGCTTCATCACTAATTTTTCTAGTGTGGTTAAACCTTTGACTGATTTGACAAAGAAAGGTGCTGATGTGGTGAATTGGTCCTCTGCGGCCGTTGAGGCTTTTCAGGAGCTGAAACGTCGTTTTTCTTTGGCCCCTGTGTTGCGTCAGCCAGATGTTTCGCTCCCTTTTCAGGTCGAGGTTGATGCTTCCGAGATTGGAGCAGGGGCTGTTTTGTCTCAAAGAAGTTCTGATGGCTCTGTGATGAAGCCATGTGCCTTCTTTTCTAGAAAGTTTTCGCCTGCTGAGCGTAATTATGATGTTGGCAATCGGGAGCTGCTAGCTATGAAGTGGGCATTCGAGGAGTGGCGACATTGGCTTGAGGGAGCCAAGCACCGCGTGGTGGTCTTGACGGATCACAAAAATCTGACTTATCTCGAGTCTGCCAAGCGGTTGAATCCTAGACAGGCTCGATGGTCGCTGTTTTTCTCCCGGTTCGATTTTGTGGTCTCATACCTTCCAGGTTCTAAGAATGTGAAGGCTGATGCCCTTTCTAGGAGTTTTGTGCCTGATTCTCCGGGAGTTCCTGAGCCGGCTGGTATTCTCAAAGAGGGGGTAATTCTGTCTGCCATCTCCCCTGATTTGTGGCGCGTGCTGCAGGAGTTTCAGGCTGATAGACCTGACCGTTGTCCAGCGGAGAAATTGTTTGTCCCTGATAGATGGACTAGCAGAGTTATTTCTGAGGTTCATGGCTCGGTGTTGGCTGGTCATCCTGGGATTTTTGGTACCAGAGATTTGGTGGCTAGGTCCTTTTGGTGGCCTTCCTTGTCACGGGATGTGCATTCTTTTGTGCAGTCCTGTGGGACTTGTGCTCGGGCTAAGCCCTGCTGTTCTCGTGCCAGTGGATTGCTTTTGCCCTTGCCAGTCTCGAAAAGGCCTTGGACGCATGTTTCCATGGATTTTATTTCAGATCTTCCAGTCTCTCAAAGGATGTCTCATCTGGGTGGTTTGTGATCGCTTTTCTAAAATGGTCCATTTGGTACCCTTGCCTAAATTACCTTCTTCCTCTGATTTGGTGCCATTATTTTATCAACATGTGGTTCGTTTGCATGGCATTCCGGAGAACATTGTGTCGGACAGAGGTTCCCAGTTTGTCTCTAGGTTTTGGCGGTCCTTTTGTGCTAAGATGGGTATTGATTTGTCTTTTTCTTCGGCTTTCCATCCTCAGACAAATGACCAAACCGAACGAACCAACCAGACTTTGGAAACCTATCTGAGATGCTTTGTTTCTGCTGATCAGGATGATTGGGTGACCTTCTTGCCATTGGCTGAGTTCGCCCTTAATAATCGGGCTAGTTCGGCTACTTTGGTTTCGCCTTTTTTTTGCAATTCTGGTTTTCATCCTCGTTTTTCTTCGGGGCAGGTTGAGCCTTCTGACTGTCCTGGTGTGGATTCTGTGGTGGACAGGTTGCAGCAAATTTGGACTCACGTAGTGGACAATCTGACGTTGTCCCAGGAGAAGGCTCAACGTTTCGGTAACCGCCGTCGTTGTGTTGGTCCCCGACTTCGTGTTGGGGATTTGGTTTGGTTGTCTTCTCGTTATGTTCCTATGAAGGTTTCTTCTCCTAAGTTTAAGCCTCGTTTCATTGGTCCTTATAAGATTTCTGAAATTCTCAACCCTGTGTCATTTCGTTTGGTCCTTCCAGCTTCTTTTGCCATCCATAATGTGTTCCATAGGTCGTTGTTGCGGAGGTACGTGGCGCCTATGGTTGCCTCCTTTGATCCTCCTGCTCCGGTGTTAGTTGAGGGGGAGTTGGAGTATGTGGTGGAAAAAATTTTGGATTCTCGTATTTCGAGACGGAAGCTTCAGTACCTGGTTAAGTGGAAGGGCTATGGTCAGGAGGATAATTCCTGGGTTGTTGCCTCCAATGTCCATGCTGCCGATTTAGTTCGTGCCTTTCATTTGGCTCGTCCTGATCGGCCTGGGGGCCCTGGTGAGGGTTCGGTGACCCCTCCTCAAGGGGGGGGGTACTGTTGTGAATTCCGTTCTCGGACTCCCTCCTGTGGTCATGAATGGTACTTTGGTTGGTTCTGCTCTTGGACTCCCTCTGGTGGCTTCGAGCGGAACTGCTGGTAACTGAGGTTGGCTTTATCAGCTGCTCTCGTTTATTGCCATGCTGCTTCCCTATTTAACTCCACTCAGATCGTTACTTCATGCCAGCTGTCATTGTTTCAGTATTGGTTCAGATCTCTCTTGGACTTCTGAGGACCTGTCTACTCCAGCAGAAGCTAAGTCTTTGCAAGTTCATTTGTTACTGCTAATTTCTAGTCCAGCTTGCTATCATGATATTCCCTTGCTAGCTGGAAGCTTTGGGGTGCAGAGTGGCACCTCCACACCGTGAGTCGGTGTGGGGAGTCTTTTTGCTTACTCTGCGTGGTTTTTTGTAGTCTTTTGTGCTGACCGCATAGATCCCTTTTCTATCCTCTGACTATTTAGTGAAATCTGGCCTCCTTTGCTAAAACCTGTTTCATCCCTGTGTTTGTGACTTTCCTCTTAACTCACAGTAAATATATGTGGGGTCTGCCTTTACCTTTGGGGAATTTCTCTGAGGCAAGGTAAGGCTTCTATTTCTATCTTTAGGTGTAGTTAGCTCTTAGGCTGTGAAGAGGCGTCTACGGAGAGTTAGGTACGCTCCACGGCTATTTTTTGTGTGTGTGTGATAGGAGTAGGGTTTGCGGTCAGCAGAGTTCCCACTTACCCAGAGCTTGTCCCGATTTTGAATTTACTCATCAGGTCATTCCGGGTGCTCCTAACCACCAGGTCCATAACAGGGTCCAAGGAATGTTTCGCTGCTTTTGTAGAGTACCTCAATATATCCAACAATATGAACATGTCAATCACAAAGTTTGAAGAAACCTCATTAGAATTTTTGGATGTAATGGTGGAGATCAAGGATGACAGGTTATGCACATCAATATACAGAAGACAGACATCAATTCTATGCTACAATATCATAGTTACCATCCAATATATACCAAACGCTCCATGCCATACGGTCAATTTCTTGGGGTAAAAAGGGTTAATAACACTGCATCAGGCTATGAGAAACAGTTAAGGGATTTGTTTAGGAGGTTCGAAGAGAGGGGTTACCCCAGACCTTTATTAAACAAGACACTTGAAAGGGTCAAACAGATTCCACTAACACGTATCTAGGGATACTAAAAACAAATATACGTAGGCTACTTACCGGTAGCGGTGTTTTTCAGGAGTCTAACAAATAACATTTGTTAGAGTTGTTATAGTTGTAGTTACAGTTATAGTTATCAAAGCACAAATTTGTAATTTATGTGCAGAATTCATTAAGGCCGTGTAACCTTATTCAAAACAAAAATTACATTTTTTATTTGATAACAACCAACCATGTTCACATTACAGTTTAAGTGTATTATTTGAATACCTGTTGCAATATTAAAGTAGCAAAACGCAATTGTACTGTTCCGTTTATTTTTGACCGGACCTATTAAAGTGTATAGAGTGACCCGAACAGCAGGGTTAATAATCCTCATCACACAGCGCTGTATTTCTCCACTAATGAGGCCGGACTTTTATTCATCTCACTAAATATAACCCAAGCAACAATTTTCTAGCTCCTAAATCTCATCTGCTTAATTTTAGGTCTTATATGACATCATATTTTATAGAATTTGATGTTCCTTCAGAAGGTATCACTACTACATAGGATTGGGAAATATGTTCTGAAAATCTAATCTAATTAATAAATAATCAGTCCTAAAGACCCTCTATAACAATGTGAAATCTCAGAATTTTCTACCTTGGTAAAAAAATTTCATGACTTCACATGACTATCTATATATACCCCCTGGCAACAATCCACATATAGCCGCCTTTCACAGAACCTTTATCTGAATTTATTTCATCTGAATTTCAGGTACGGAAAGATCCACACAAACCTCAGGCCAAAAGGAAACTTCTGGACAATGGATGTGAGTCGGATTCCTCCTGAGGCCATGAAGCATCAGAACACAGCGGTCAACAGACAGGAAATCTACGCACCTGACCTGGCCCCATTTATTCATTGACATCCCTTCAGCTTTATGGATTTTCTTCAAATCAATCCTGAACCTGCTTGTCTCTCCATCTGTTCATCTACAGACCCCACATCCTGTTTTCCAATGATTCTATGGAACCTTCCAACACATCTTCAAGATGCGTGGCTGCCACTCCCAGTACATAGTGGTGTGAAAGTGTTTGCATCCTTATTGATTTCTTATTCTTCTGCATGTTTGTCACAATTACTGTGATGGTGAGAGATGTTATGTGGGTATCATTTTTGTGTATATTTATATTTTACTGATTATCATGGTGTTCTTTTGTAGTATGAGTTATTTGCCATCTGATATCAGCCCCCACATTCCTGTACTGTTATCTCTCCACAGGGTCAGTGAATAAACCTGTTTGCTAATATGCTAACGACATATTTAACTAGATTGTTGAAACAATGACCCTCTGTAGAGCCTTAATCCACCAGGCACCTTTGTCAGGTGTGGGAGACCTGAAAACCACCCCAACCTGTCTGACTACTTCTGGACATAAGGAGAGGACAGGAGCTGGGGGGAATTCAGATCCTGTGTGGAACCATGAAGTGAAGAGGATATCAGAGAGAAAGAAGAGTATATGAACTATGCTATCCTTGGCTGGATTGTTGGACTTTTATCCTGTTACTGAACTGCATTCGTGTTCTGGACTATTGTATCTTTAGTGTGGTGGATCGTGTATATGGACCTTTTGTATTTTTGCGTAAAAAAAGGTTCTTGGATCTTTTCACTCATCTCTCACTCTGTTGATTGTGTGATACTGGAGAAGGAACCCGTGACAATTACATCTTTCAGATCAAACAAATTTAAATAAAGTAACACGTAATCACAAAATGCAGTTTTTAAATGAAGGTCTGTATTAAGGGAAAATGAAAATCCAAACCTACAGGGCCCTATGTGAAAAAGTGATGGCTCCTCTTAATCTATGGTTTATCACATCTTTGGAAAGCAGAGTTCAATTTCCCTACCCACACCCATGCCTGATTACTGCCACACCCGTTCTCAATTAAGAAATCACTTAAATAGGACCTGCCTGACAAAGTGAAGTAGACTAAAAGACCCTTAAAACCTAGACATCATGCTATGATCCAAAGAAATTCTAGAACACATGACAAAAAGTAATTGAGATCCAACAGGCTGAAAAAGGTTATAAAGCCATTTCCGAAGCTTTTGGGGGTAAACAGTAGATCAAGAATAATAAATTTAAAAATGAAAAGTAAAATATAAATACTGTATATATTGATCCAGTAGATGACACCACACAAATAAGGACCGATATGAACATAAATCACTGTATTAACTCTGTTCAGTATTCATCAAATAATGTATAGCCATGAATAAATGATAAAATATTTTTACTACTTGTAGCTTTTTAACCTTTTGTGACTTATAATTTATAATTTATTCATGGCTATACCTCAGTTGTGAACACCGATCCGTTGACCTTTTTTTTAACATGTACCATATACCTGTGCGGTAACTAAATGGTGGATGTCTATACACAGAAGAAGAATCTGTAAAGTATCCAGGCACTGTGGTACAGTACCGTCTGAACCAGTAAACCGAGGAACAAGAAATATACCTTATATCACGCTGACATTTTGATGCACAGACAAAATGAATTGAAAAAGGAAGAGCTGTACCAGAGTATGAGACCGGAATCGTGAAGAACTCCCCAGGCACAAATCTTACAGCTTTCCGCAACAACAAGATGTTGGATATCCGACTGGTCGGAAAAGGTGAGAAGAGAACAAGAAACTCAATCAACAGGTGTGCAAGAGGAATGCCAAGAAGTGAATGTGTCAGCATCCATTATTTCCTGGGCTAGAAGACAATCTGAGTGGGTTTCTGAAAGGAGAGCAGAGGCTTTGGTTGTGTTCAGGGCCGATATTCAAGAATGTGGCCTCACAATGGACCCACAATTAGAAGAATTCCCAGAAGATTTCACAGCATCCCAACACTGTCTGGATGGCTTTCCTCAGCTATGTGAACTGTCTAGAAGATCAACAACAATGTTTACGTGGGAAGATGCTGAAGTTCTTAAATGTGCACTTTTATTCAAGTCCTTTGTTGATTGCATCGACTTCTCAAAACCAACTTTCCAAAATGATCGCTATGGATGAAACGGCCAGATTTTTGGGACCAAGGATCACAAACAACAATTGATCAGCTGGTGCCTCGTCAGTCTATGTTGCCTCCACTGGTTATAAAAGTGCACGTGTTACTTGTATTTTGGCAATTTGTCTGGATGGAATAAAAAGCCGCACCTCCTAATCATTACTGAGGGCAAGAAGGAGAAGAAGGAATGTGCTTCAGGTATTTATATTCATGAAACGAAAAAGGCCTGGTGCCCACAAGCAGTTATAAGGAAATGAGACGATATAATGCTGCTGGTGGCCAAGGAAGCCTGCCAATATGGGACCCAGTTCACACTGTGCTAAAGAAATTAAGAATTTACTTCATGAGAGAAAAGTAGATGCAATAATGATTCCCGCAGGAATGACTGCCTGTCTCCAGACACTGGATGGCACGTTTATTGCATTATCAAATGACCATTTTGTATGGAAATTAATGACTACATTGACATTAGAATGGAGAGAAATCAGCATGGCAACTCTGTGAAGCCTAAACAGCAGGAGGTTGTGACTTAGTCCGTGATTTTTCTCCCATGAATGTTTCACCCAACGTGTTGCCAATGCTCTACAAGCGGATTACATGGACAAGAGGCGCTCATTTAAGGATAGCACTATTGATAGACAAGAGGAATTGGGGCCAAACAGTCTAACGGCAAAAGAGTCACAAGAAATTCATCATATTCAGGATTTGGAAAGTTATGATGTTATAGAATATGACGACATGATGGACTAGATGTGGATTTTTGTTCATGAATACCATTTAATGTACAGTTAGGTCCATATATATTTGGACAGAGACAACATTTTTCTCATTTTGGTTATAGACATTACCACAATTTAATTTTAAACAAAACAATTCAGATGCAGTTGAAGTTCAGACTTTCAGCTTTCATTTGAGGGTATCCATATTAAAATTGGATGAAGAGTTTAGGAGTTTCAGCTCCTTAACCTGTGCCACCCTGTTTTTAAATGGACCAAAAGTAATTGGACAATTGACTCCAAGGCTATTTCATGGACAGATGTGGGCAATCCCTTCATTATGTCATTCTCAACTAAGCAGATAAAAGGCCTGGAGTTGATTTGAGGTGTGGTGCTGCATTTGGAAGGTTTTCCTATGAAGTAAACATGCGGTCAAAGGAGCTCTCCATGCAGGTGAAACAAGCCATCCTTAAGCTGCGAAAACAGAAAAAACCCATCCGAGAAATTGCTACAATATTAGGAGTGGCAAAATCTACAGTTTGGTACATCCTGAGAAAGAAAGAAAGCACTGGTGAACTCATCAATGCAAAAAGACCTGGGCGTCCACGGAAGACAACAGTGGTGGATGATCGCAGAATAATCTCCATGGTGAAGAGAAATCCATTCACAACAGCCAACCAAGTGACCAACACTCTCCAGGAGGTCGGCGTATCAATATCCAAATCTATCATAAAGAGAAGACTGCATGAAAGTAAATACAGAGGGTTCACTGCACGGTGCAAGCCACTCATAAGTGTCAAGAATAAAAAGGCTAAAAACATCTAAAAAAGCCAGCACAGTTCTGGAAGAACATTCTTTGGACCGATGAAACCAAGATCAACCTCTACCAGAATGATGGAAAGAGAAAAGTATGGCGAAGGCGTGGTGCAGCTCATGATCCAAAGCATACCACATCATCTGTAACCACGGCGGAGGCGGTGTGATGGCTTGGGCATGCATGGCTGCCAGTGGCACTGGGTCACTAGTGTTTATTGATGATGTGACACAGGAATGAATTCTGAGGTATTCAGAGCCGCCATACTGTGTGCTCAGATCCAGCCAAATGCAGCCAAACTGATTGGTCGTCGTTTCATACTACAGATGGACAATGACCCAAAACATGAAGCCAAAACAACCCAGGAGTTTATTAAAGCAAAGAAGTGGAATATTCTGGAATGGCCAAGTCAGTCACCTGATCTCAACCCAATTGAGCAGCATTTCACTTGTTAAACACTAAACTTCAGACAGAAAGGCCACAAACAAACAGCAACTGAAAACCACTGCAGTGAAGGCCTGGCAGAGCATCAAAAAGGAGGAAACACAGCGTCTGGTGATGTCCATGAGTTCAAGACTTCAGGCAGTCATTGCCAACAAAGGGTTTTCAACCAAGTACTAGAAATGAACATTTTATTTAAAATTATTGAATCTGTCCAATTACTTTTGGTCCCTTTAAAAACAGGGTGGCACATGTTAAGGAGCTGAAACTCCTAAACCTGTCATCCAATTTTAATGTGGATACCCTCAAATGAAAGCTGAAAGTCTGAACTTCAACTGCATCTGAATTGTTTTGTTTAAAATTCATTGTGGTATTGTCTATAACCAAAATGAGAAAAATGTTGTCTGTCCAAATATATATGGACCTAACTGTAGATTGTTGTACATGGGAAGGGAAATTCTGTAGGATCTCAAGAAATTTGTGATGGAATTCAAGGTTTGGAAAGTTGATGATGATATAGAATGAGATATGATTATATTTAAATTAATATTTTGTTTAATAATGAATGGATTGTTGATCATGGAAATATTAAGACATCCACTGAAAATAAGCCCTAGCGCATTTTTCAGACCAAAAAATATTATAAGACCCTGTCTAATTTTCAGGGAAACAATGTAATTCACTCATTACTAATACTACTTTGATGGAATATGTGAAATTAGGAGGATACAAAAAAAAAAAAAAAAAAAAAAGTAAAAACCATACTGACATGAAATTTTTACCATCCGGTATATTTAGCATATTTGCATTTAAAAAAAAAAGCAGCTCATTTTGTTCTGTTGGTCAGTAGGCTTGTTCTGGCAATAATTATGTACATATTTTAGTAAAAAAAAAAAAATAGAAACTTTTACACAAATAACTATACTGTATATACACATAAAAAGAATAAAATAATGTGCCACTAAATCCACAAGGTTTGAGTACAGGCCTCAATCTACTGGCTGCATAGATAATAAAGAAAAGTTTTGGCTCCCAAACTGAGCCTTTCAGATCAGCATTGAATCCTAGAATGTCGGAAGGGACCTCCAGGGTCATCGTGTCCAACACCCCGCTCAATGCAGGAGTCACTAAACCAGCTCAGACATGTCTGTCCAGCCTCTGAAGACTTCCATTGAAGGAGAACTCACCACCTCTCGTGGCCACCTGTTCCACTCATTGATCATCCTTCACTGTCAAGAAGCTTTTTCTAATCTCTAATCTGTATCTTCTCCCTTTCAGCTTCATTCTATTGCTTTCCGTTTGTCCATGTACATAAAGGTAGATAATCTCAAATCTGTCCACCTTCGCATTTATTAAAGCGGACATGTATTCCATTCGGCGAATATCAACTATGCTGTATTATAAAAGCATAGGAGGGGAGGGTGAGGCTCCGCACAACCATCCAGGTAAGAGCAAAA
The DNA here is from genome assembly GCF_051348905.1 of Ranitomeya variabilis. Lineage (NCBI taxonomy): Eukaryota > Metazoa > Chordata > Amphibia > Anura > Dendrobatidae > Ranitomeya > Ranitomeya variabilis. Next base: position 565,829,687 of record NC_135237.1, on the reverse strand, counting down.
GTTTTTAGGTTTTGTTTTTGATTTTTGCCATTCACCTGACGAGTTTCTGGCACGTCAGTGCGCTTATTCATAGGATACTTGTATTTTTTACATCGTTCCTCGTGCGGTATAAGTGATTAGGTGACTTTATTATTCAGGTCGGTGTGATTATAGAGATACCAGATTTATAATTTTTTTATGTTTGGCTGCTATCACTTGCAAAAACTTGTTTTCGCAATAAAAAGCATCTTTTAGCATCACCATATTTAGACCACTATAATTTTTCCATATTTCCACCGACAGTCATGTGATGGCTTGTTTTTTTGCGGGACGAGTTGACATTTTTATTGGTACCATTTTCGGGCACATGACATTTTTTGATCACTTTTTATTCTGACTTTTTGGGAGGCAGAATTAACAAAAACCAGCAATTCAAAAATTGCTTTGTTTCTTTATACCGTTCCGCATGCGGTAAAATTGGTAAGGCCGCTTGATTCAGGTCAGTACGATTACAGCGATGCTCCGTGTGTATATTTTTATGTTTTGACGCTTTTACACAATAAAAACTATTTTATAGAGAACATTTTTGCATCGCTTTATTCTGAGAGCTTTAACTTATTTTTCTGCTGATGGAAACATAGGGTGGTTTGTTTTTTGCAGGACAAGATGAAGTTGTCAGTGGTACCATTTTCGTTTTTCCATTCATCTTTCTCATCCTGATTTATTGTACTTTGTTTGTCGGTATGATAAAGTATTGTTTTTTGCCTTTTTTTTTTACGCTGTTCACTGAAGGGCTTAACTAGTGGGACAGTGTTATAGAGCGGTTTGTTACGGACGCGGCGATACCAAATGTGTAGTTTTGTTTATTTTTTCATTTATATAAACGTATTTGTAAAAAATATAGAAGACAAATTTTTCCAACACTTCTTTTTTACTTTCTCCACATTGTCCCAAGATGGGATACCCCTGTACAGTACCAGATCGCTTATCTGATGCTCTACAGTGCAGAAGCATTGCAGAGTATCGGAGTAGCTTTTGACAGGCAGGGAAGAAGGCATCTCAGGTCCTGCTCTGAGCAGACACTCACACGCCACCTTCCCTGAAGGACCCCACGGCCATCTGGTGGCCGGGGAGGGGGGGCTCCATGGAGACCATCAGGACAAGACTATCACGTTGTCTTGATTGAAACACAGGGAAACCATTCCCTGTGCGATGCTCCTAGATGTCGTGGTCACTATTGACCTCGGCATCAGAGGGGTTAATGCTCGCGATCTGTGCTTGTACCGATAGTAGGCATTGCTGCAGGGGGTCAGCTCACACAGGGATTTATGCCCGATCGGGTCAGTCCTAGGCCCACTTCCGGAGGACACAATACTAGCCACAATGGATCTAAAGTTTCTCTATTCCAACATTCCTTATGAGGATGGGATTGCGGCATGGAATTATTTTCTTCATAAAAACAATCTAGCCAAAGAATAAACACTGCAATTTATTACGTTTGTGCTCCATCACAACCATTTATCTTTTGGGAACAATTTATACCAATAGTGTATGGGCAGCGCCATGGGAAGCAGAATGTTCCCACAATATGCTAATTTATTTATGGCTAAAATAGGAGGAGTTTGTCATCTTGATATAGTAAACCTCTCGCATACTTCCACTACATTGATGATCTGCTAATAATCTGGACAGGCTCAAAAGAGGACCAGCTTACCTTCCACGATAACTTCAACAAGTTCCACCCAACCATCAAGCTCACCCTCAACTTCTCAAAGCCTCAAATACATTTTCTGGACACGACCATATACATCAAGAACAACTCCATACAAACATCCATTTACCATAAGCACACAGGATTTCTTGGATTTTTTTTTGTCTTAGATGGAACAGCTTTCATCCATCTACAGTTAGGCTCTGAGGTACATCCAAATTTGTTCAGACAGTAAAGACAGAAGGCTACAGCTGCCATCACTGAGGAATACATTCCTACAACAAGGATACCATCCACTGGTAATAGATGAACAGATCTACAGAGCTACAAGGATCCCAAGAAATTGAGAAATTTATTGATTAAGGGCTTGGATGGCGGGTTAATTAATAAACAGGAATTTGAATATACAGGTCCTTCTCAAAAAATTAGCATATAGTGTTTAATTGTAATCATTACATTATGGTAAATAATGAAATTTAACTTTCATATATTATAGATTCATTATCCACCAACTGAAATTTGTCAGGTCTTTTATTGTTTTAATACTGATGATTTTGGCATACAACTCCTGATAACCCAAAAAACCTGTCTCAATAAATTAGCATATCAAGAAAAGGTTCTCTAAACGACCTATTACCCTAATCTTATGAATCAACTAATTAACTCTAAACACATGCAAAAGATACCTGAGGCTTTTAAAAACTCCCTGCCTGGTTCATTACTCAAAACCCCCATCATGGGTAAGACTAGCGACCTGACAGATGTCAAGAAGGCCATCATTGACACCCTGAAGCAAGAGGGTAAGACCCAGAAAGAAATTTCTCAACAAATAGGCTGTTCCCAGAGTGCTGTATCAAGGCACCTCAATGGTAAGTCTGTTGGAAGGAAACAATGTGGCAGAAAACGCTGTACAACGAGAAGAGGTGACCGGACCCTGAGGAAGATTGTGGAGAAGGACCGATTCCAGACCTTGGGGAACCTGAGGAAGCAGTGGACTGAGTCTGGTGTGGAAACATCCAGAGCCACCGTGCACAGGCGTGTGCAGGAAATGGGCTACAGGTGCCGCATTCCCCAGGTAAAGCCACTTTTGAACCATAAACAGCGGCAGAAGCGCCTGACCTGGGCTACAGAGAAGCAGCACTGGACTGTTGCTAAGTGGTCCCAAGTACTTTTTTCTGATGAAAGCAAATTTTGCATGTCATTCGGAAATCAAGGTGCCAGAGTCTGGAGGAAGACTGGGGAGAAGGAAATGCCAAAATGCCTGAAGTCCAGTGTCAAGTACCCACAGTCAGTGATGGTGTGGGGTGCCATGTCAGCTGCTGGTGTTGGTCCACTGTGTTTCATCAAGGGCAGGGTCAATGCAGCTAGCTATCAGGAGATTTTGGAGCACTTCATGCTTCCATCGGCTGAAATGCTTTATGGAGATGAAGATTTCATTTTTCAGCACGACCTGGCACCTGCTCACAGTGCCAAAACCACTGGTAAATGGTTTACTGACCATGGTATTACTGTGCTCAATTGGCCTGCCAACTCTCCTGACCTGAACCCCATAGAGAATCTGTGGGATATTGTGAAGAGAAAGTTGAGAGACGCAAGACCCAACACTCTGGATGAGCTTAAGGCCGCTATTGAAGCATCCTGGGCCTCCATAACATCTCAGCAGTGTCACAGGCTGATTGCCTCCATGCCACGCCGCATTGAAGCAGTCATTTCTGCCAAAGGATTCCCGACCAAGTATTGAGTGCATAACTGAACATTATTATTTGATGGTTTTTTTGTTTGTTATTAAAAAACACTTTTATTTGATTGGCCAGGTGAAATATGCTAATTTATTGAGACAGGTTTTTTGGGGTATCAGGAGTTGTATGCCAAAATCATCAGTATTAAAACAATAAAAGACCTGACAAATTTCAGTTGGTGGATAATGAATCTATAATATATGAAAGTTTAATTGTAATCATTACATTATGGTAAATAATGAAATTTAACACTATATGCTAATTTTTTGAGAAGGACCTGTATCTATACACCACATCCTAGGATGGCGGTATTTTACCATCTCCCCAAAATCCATAAGGACCTCAAGAATCCACCTGGTCGGCCCATCATTTCGGGTATTGGAAATTTAACGTCTAACCTATCACATTATGTTGATTGCTTTCTACAGAAACTAACTCCCTCTCTACCAGCCTACCTGAAAGACAGTAAGCATATATTACAGATATAATTTTCCTGCCATTTAAAATTTTCTAATATTTTAGGCACACTTGATATTGCATCATTGTACACTGTGATACAACACGATAAAGGGACGGAAGCAATGGGATACTTTTTAAATATGTCACAAAATTTATCATATGAGAAGGTGGATTTTATTAAAGAATGCGCAACTTTTATTCTGACCCATAATTTTTTTAAATATGGGAAGAACTACTACACCCAGCAATGGGGTACAGCCATGGGGACCAGATTCGCACCCAGCTACGCAAACCTCTACGTTGGCAGGTGGGAAGGTCTCCACATCAACCACGGGGGCGTGCTGCACGCGGGTCTGGTCCTCTGGCTTCGCTTTGTAGAGGATATCTTTTTTATTTGGGATAAGGGTGAGCAGGCTCTAGAACAATTTTTAATAGACAAAAATGAATTTTATCTTCAATTTTCGGCAAGCACTAGCAAAGAGTGTACATTTTTTAGATCTTAATATTTCGGTTAGTGAAGGACAGCTACACACCTGCACATATCAAACCAACTGACTCAAATAGTTTTATTTCTATGAACAGTTGTCACCTACCACGGTGGTTACTGAATGTTCCCCGTAGCCAGTTCATTAGGTCAAACTGTAACTCCACAAATACATCTGACTATGATAGGGAGGCAGATAACCTTTTCTAATAAATTTGTTGATAAGGTTATGATAAAAAATATTTGATCTTAACAAAAAATACTGTAAAAGAAATCCCTCGAACAAAACTCCTTGCCGATAGTAAAAAAGAGGAACAGGATCCCTTTAACCAGCAATTCCAGATACTGATACCTATTATTACTCAATATAATTCAAATACTCAAATATTGAGAAAAATCGTAAATAAACATTGGGATCTTCTGAAAGAGGACAAAATAATAGGAGATAAACTATCTGAACGCCCACGCTTTGTTTTTAGGAAAGCGCGCAATTTAGGCTTATTAATTGCCCCTACTGTGCGTAATCCAAATCCCCCAAGTAAAACAAAGGGCCCTTTCAAACAAAGAATTCAGGGCTTTTTTCCGTGTCAAAAATGTAAAATGTGTAAATCACTAAAACTGACCAAACAAACAAGTGGTAGCACGGAATGGTTTAGAAATTCCTATCACTGACTACATAACGTATATCACTCCTTTCGTCGTGCAGGTTATCGAATGTGCATGTGGGAAACAATATGAGGGACGTACTAAACGCACTTTGTGTAAAAGAATTAATGAGCATCTCAGAAACATACAGAACAAATACACCGAACACCCACTATCTAAACATTTCCTAATTCACCATGAGGGACATTCTCAAGGTGCAAAAGTAATGGGCATTAAGGTAGTGCAACATGATTGGCGTAACGGGGACTTCATAAGACAAATGTCCCATGAGGAGACTAAATACATCTTTGAAATGGACACTTTGAGACCTAGAGGCCTGAACAATGAGGTGGAATTGTTTGCATTCGATTAATCCTATGGGAAACAAACCACAGGTATATAGAGCATATACAGCCATCTAACGCAGGGGGATCCAACCCTGATGAAGGAATCCACGTTATTCCGAAACGCGTCGGTTTTTTGGCTCCCACTGCGATCCGTAGTATCTTCAGGGGCACCACGTGACTGACGATCACGTGACCCGAACGTCACAGCAGGTCCTGCACAGCATCGCATCAGGATCTTCAAGCATAGGCCGTGCGAGCGCCTGCCACCGGCCGGGACGGCGCTCGCATAAGCCACCTGGAAAACACCACCAGCAACATTCTCCTAAAGCTAAGTAACCTGCAACATTACTTCCTACGAACTATGGACAATCTATAAGCAATTTTTGTATACTACAGGTATTTAACTGAGACTGTATATTTAATCAGAATCTCCGCACCTAAGCATACTCACCTGTTCGGTATACTACTGGGGCTCGGTTTGGGTAGTCCACTGGTGTTTTATTAGTTGAGACTTATCATAGGGTTGTTTCACTACACATTTTATTTTTAAAGAGTTTATTAACTGGTAGCGTCATTGCACTCCCTGGGGTACAGGGAAGTGTCACAGCAGTATCATAGTATCCCAGAGAAAGCATTTATTGAGACCATTTTTTTCTCTTTTTTAAACATATATTTCTATTTCCACCCGATCTGGTTTGTGAACCATACACACTTCTCATTGAGCAATTTGAATACGTCCCTCACCTAACAGGTAAAAACACGCGCTGTGTTTGTTTGATTAATGTGTTTATAGCTTGTAGCGCAGGTAAAACATATTATATATATCATTTAAGGATCCCAAGAAGCAGCCTCCTGGATCACAGACTGAGGGAGGACAACAGTCACCTCTTGTGGTCACATACAACCCCCACATGAGCATCCTAAAGAAAAATGGTGCAGATATGGTTCTAAGGGTCTAACATTCTGTCACAAACAACTTGACATGGCTCAGTTCTGTAGTGATGGAAGAATTTTTAACCTTAATCTGTGGAAGAATTCCTCTATGACCACACAGATAATACATCACTAATCAGTGAGAAGGACACAAAAAAAAAAAAATGAATAAAAAAGGACAAACTGGATCCCACAGCCTGGGCACAACCAAACTCTGGACCACTACATAGAATGTTTTGTCCAAAATGTTAGATTTTATTTTTTGCGGAAACACCTCCAAAAGTACCACACAATATCAGCATGGAAGAAAGAAGAGCCATAACATCCTTAACATTCAACAATATCATTAAACCAGTAGATAAAGGAGGAGCTGTAGTAATTATGGATATGTCAGATTACATCCAGGAAGCACACAGACAACTCCCGGACAAAAAAAACAAAACAAAAAACAAAACACTACACCCCCCTTCAGGAAGGTCCCACCAATGGGTTTGACTGCCATCCTTCCCACTGCCCTGATACCAGGCAACCCCCAAATAGGTACCTTCTACGTGTTACCTAAAATACATAAAGGTGGTAATCCAGGGAGACCCATCATCTCTGGTATTGGGACATTAACAGAATATCTCTGGCTGGGTGGAGAACATTTTAAAACCCTTGGTGAAGCAAACACCCAGCTACAATCATACCGTGTAAACACACTTGCTAATTATCAAAGAGAGTGTGCGGTGAATCTCTACTAGTACTTGTGGGGCTATCATAGTCCATTCCACCTGCACCTCATTCCACCATTCTCTCCTTATCGTGGATTTTTTCTTGGTGGTTGCACGGGTCAATCCAATGTCTTCAGAGACACTTGCATATGACACCGCAACCAGTACTAGCATTCTTTCACAAGTTTCTAGTGCTAATGACTTTTTAAAAACTCCTGCACAGGAGTTGAGAACCAGAGACTATGAGAAAGAAAGACGTAAGCTAATATATGACTTGCACTGTAAAACCTTGTCTGAATACCACAAACAGGGTAAGAATCCAGGGGTCTCAGGTGTAATCTACGCCCAACCCTTTTTTCCGATAACCAGGATTTCTGTGAGAAGTACAAGAAGATCTTGAACAAATGCTCTCTAGATATCATTCTAACTATTGAATTTCTACAGAAGTCAATCGCCGAAACCCAAAAAAGTATTAAGGCCATTGAAACTCAGCTTACTTCAACCCTATCATCTGCTGAATGGACTAAACTTAAAGATAAAACTGATAAAGTTCTCACAGATCATCAGAAGTTCTTACAAGAAAGGAAACGTCTCAAATTTCAGCGAGATAACGACGACTACGCTAATAACAGGATCTATAGATGGAGCGATTCTACCGGACCAAACAGCTGGCGTCGCCAACCACATCAACGCAGATCCTACAGTACAGAAAGCGATTCTTCCACAGGTTCTAACAGGTCCCATTTTTTATCGTAAGGCCGCAGGGGAGGCTACCAGCGCACCGACCGACGAGAAGATTCAGGAGAAAAGATGACAACCCGTTCCCAGGTAAGACACCGAACCTAGTGATCAACACCTCCAGCTACACACTATCCCCTGCCGAATTGGCTCTGCTCCAAAAAGGATTTTCATTCTGTGCTACTCCCAACTGGGATGCCTTCCAGTTGGAGAGGGACCTCCAGCGGTTTTACCGCACAGTGAGACTAAAGACTCACTTCGGGACTCTTTCGGGGACTTCCGAGAGCAGAGTGTCTCCCACAGGGGACGTCTCTGTTGCGGAAATCCCCCTAGCCTCTCTGGGTCTACGTAACCCCAGCACATTTAGTCCGCCTGAGACTTTTCATGCCACTGAAATGTTTATCTCTTTTATTGATCGTGAAGTGAAAGAACTATCACATCAACAACACCTTGGTTTCTTTCCTACACACACCAATCTTACATTAGCAGAAAAACAGGCGCTTACATCCCTTCAGAACAAATCCATAATCATAAAACCCGCCGATAAAGGTGGCGCCATTGTAATCATGGACCGCACCATGTATTCCAATGAAGTTCAACGCCAACTTTCTGACTCCAATACCTATAGAGTTATCCCAAGAGACCCCACTTTTGACATTGTCCAAGTAGGTCCTAATGAGGTTTTTAATTTTTTTGTCAATCACACTATCGACCAGAACACAGCAAAGTTTCTCTCCAACCCAAACCCTATAATGCCAGTTTTCTACATCCTCCCGAAAGTCCATAAATCACTTACCAATCCAACTGGAAGACCCATCGTAGCATCCACGGATGCCATATGGTTACCCCTATCCATTTAGCTCAAAAGAATACTCACACTACTTGTTAAGACCACTAAGTCTTTCTTGTTAGACACTGGACATTTTTTGAGCCTCATTAAAGAGTACGACAAAACCAGCGGACGGCCTCCTAGTTACACTAGAAGTTAACAGCCTGTATACGTCCATTTCACATGAGAAAGGAATCTCAGCCACGAAAACACTTCTCCAGACCTCCAACATGTCTGATAACTATCCAACTCTGATTGGATCTCCTTGAGCTTGTTCTATATGAGAATTTTTTCCTATGAGGACATTTATTACATATGCAGCGCCCCAGAGTCCTGGTCGTTGCAGTACTGTGGCTCCGCCGCTGTGGGGAGCTATGGTACGTCTGATTGCACTAAGGAGTTTCTCTGACCAGGTACACTCACACCACACTTCACACTCCGGCCACCAGGGGGGGTGGTTCTATCTACTAGGCCACTCCTCACACTTTGGTAAAACTGGGGGTTGGACAGGAAGAGAGGGAGAAGTAGCTGGGAAGAGCTAGTGAGAGGACCTGTCAGGGATGGGATCCTGGCAGACTCCTCAGAACAGAACTAACCAGTGCACAACGGGAATACAGTAAAGAAGTATTGGGACCAGAAGGAGTCGTGCTGTTAGACCGAGGCAACATCCTTCTGAGGCGCAAACAGTCGGTGGCCGGAACGCCGAGCAAGTAAGAGACTTTAAGTACACTGCAAACCACGGCCGGACAGCTAATTACAGGTTGGCTGTCTCACTTAACACCTAAGCAGACAACGGAGGCAGCTGTGGGAGAGGGGCGACTCTAGGGTCCCGGAAGAACTCCAGGCCTACCCAGTCATACGGGTGCGTCCTACCATATCATCTGGGGGACGGAGAGAACGAACATCAGAGACAGACAGAAACAGTTGTGAGGACTATCCCGGGAGCTCCGCAGGGAAGAACTACAACATCCAGCACTAGAAGGTAGACACTGATTCCCACCTGTAAAGAGAACTCCTGATGTGCCTTTGGACCGGCCGGTCTCTGACAACCCAGTTAACAGCGCTCTGGACTGAGGTCTCCAAAACCTTCAGTAAAGAGGTAAAGAGACTGCAACCTGGTGTCTTCGTTATTTACCGCGACTTGCACCCCACAACTGCACCATCATCATCACTTATTCTACCGGACGTCCCCCACTGACAGACAGGGCCACGGACCGGGTCTAGCCACCGTGACAACCCCAGGACTGAGACCCAGAGGCCCGCTGCCGGGTACCCCTAGGCCCTGCGGTGGTGTGGGGGCGCTCCACATACAATGCTGCGGAACCGCGATGGGCTCAAACGTCGCACCGGTGTATGCAAAAGCATTCATGAGCTACTTTGAGGATAATCATTTATCCAGGGGAATTGTTTAACCAGCATGTCAGATGCCATCATTAGTACATTGATGATATCTTCCTTGTTTGGACAGGGTCGTCCAAACTATTATTGACTTAACTAAATTTACCTTTAGTTCCCATGCACTATCAACTAATGAAATTTCTCTCCTACAAAAAGGACTTAAGTTTGCACCAACGAAACAGGCAAAGCCATTTAATTTATATATAAGCATGAAAAAATACCTGAGGAACTTGGCCCTTTCTTTAAAAAATATTTTTTAAGGGCCAACATCCACGAATCACAATTCTAATGATGCATCTAGATATGTACATACCTCTCTAGCAAATCCATCAGCATTTAATCCGATTCAGGAGTATTCAAACACTTTTCATGCTTTTGACTCATTGGTTTCGCAGGACATCAGGAAACTAAGTCAAAGTAACTATAAATATGTGCCACAAAATTTAACCTCGCAAGAGAGAAAAGCAATAAAGGACTTACAGTCTAACAATGACATCATAGTGCGTCCCGCAGACAAAGGTGGGGGGATTGTGGTACTAAATCATACCATGTACCATCAGGAGTCCATGAGACTTTTAGATGATCATATTACATATAAAAAACTAAGTCATGATCCCACCAATCATTTTATCAGTAAACTGAACATTTTGGCTCAAAAAGGTAAAACTGAAGGGATTATAAACAAAAAGGAATATGGTTACATTTTGAATAAAAATCCCAGTATAGCCATTTTCTATCACATACCTAAATTACATAAAAATACAACCAATCCCCCAGGTAGACCTATAATATCTGGTATTAATAGTTTAACAGCTAACCTATCCAGATATGTTGATGTTCATCTGCAAAAATGTATGCACCTGATTCCAGCTTACTTGAAGGACACAAGCCACACACTGAAATTTTTGGAGAAGACTATGTGGAAACAAAACTATATAATGGGCACCCTCGACATTAAGTCATTATATACAGTTATAAATCATGAGAAGGGGTGTCAGGCGGCAGAATATTTCCTCCAAGGTTTGGATATATGCATAGAGACACAGATACAATATATCTTGGATTGTATTAAATTTATATTACAACATAATTATTTTTTATATGAGGGTCAGTTTTATATCCAAACGTGGGGTACCGCGATGGGGACGAGGTTTGCGCCAAGTTGCGCAAACACCTACGTAGCCAGGTGGGAATCCCTACACATCTATAAGGAAGGGGTGTTACATCCAGGCCTAATGGTTTGGCGTCGCTTTATAGAAGATATTTTTTTTCATATGGGAGGGTTCCCACGAAGACCTGAATGCCTTTATTATGGGGGTCAATAACAACCAATTTGGTCTGGAGTTCACTGCCAACATTAGCTCTACTGAAGTGAACTTCCTAGACCTAAATATCTATGTTGAATGTAACCAACTGTATACCAGGTGCTATCGGAAAGAAGTAGACTCAAATAGCTTTATAAATATAACTAGTTGCCATTTGCCAGTGTGGCTAACATACCTAAAAGCCAATACACCAGAATCTGACGAAATTGCTCAAGGATGGTAGATTTTCATAAAGAAGCGGAGCATTTAACCCAACAGTTTCTGGAAAAAGGGTATTCTGAACCATTATTAATAAAAACAAAAAATGAAATAGCAGAAGTATCCAGAAAATCTATTACAAAGTAGAAATAAAGCTGTGAACATAGGAGATGGGACTTTGGAACAGCAAATCCGCAATCTACCGCTTATAACCCAATTTCACGCTGGACACAAAAAGTTTGTTAACATTATACATAGACATTGGGCAGTCTTGCAAAATGATAAGGTGGTTGGTGAACATCTCCACAGTAATCCTAGGTTAATCTATAGAAAAGCCCAGTCCCTGGGTCAACTAATAGCTCCTACAACCAGAATGGTCATTACGGACAAAATAGGGGCCAAGTCTATTATGAATCCATCAAAGGTTGGTTTTCTACCTTGTGGGGGATGCTATGGGTGTACACACTTCTTTTAGGAAAACTAGGCAATTAACATTTGCAGATTCCGATGGGTCAAAAGAGTTCCCTATTAAGGACAGTATGTCATGCTATACCACCGGAGTAATTTATGTGATTCAATGTCCATGTAGGCCGCACCAAGAGGCAATTAAGGGTGCGTATTAAAGAACACTTTAGAAATATTCAAAAAGGGCTCCTAGAACATCCCCTTTCACGGCATTTTAAGGAAAAACATGGGAAATCACTAAAAGGAACAATTTTCTATGGTATACAGGTTGTACGCCCGAACAAAAGAGGGGGCGATTTTTTACAACAGATGTCCAGACTGGAATCCCAATGGATTTTTACTTTAGATAGTTTGAAACCTAAGGGTCTCAACTGTGAATTGGAACTATACGCTTTTTAATGTCATTTGGTGTGTAGTTATTTTATATATATTTTTTACCTACCCAGGAGGGGGTGGGCATTAGTGGTTTTATAGGACCACCATAATAACTGACAATAGGATGTAGTGATCAATAACCTGTGACGGTTTATCCACTAGATGACTGCATTATCAGTAAGCTGTAAAGGATTAAATATAGTATTCTGGATAGTTACGGGTCTAAAATCACCATCAAGTTGTCATAAAGCGAGCCACACTAAATAGTTAGTAGGGTGGTCTAGTCATATTTTAATGTAAATACAACATCTCAATCTATGCTAAAGGTTTTTTACGGATTTTTATATATTTATGATCTTTAATAAAAGTAAACTTATTTTGTATGAGTGGTTTTAGATTATATTTTACATTTGTGGGTGCAAGAACCGATCTAGCATAATGTGTATGGGGTCCATGGCTGTTATGAACTGGTGGCCTAGGAGCAGCATGGACGAGCTCTGGAGTAGGTGGCCTCTATACTGACCGCAGACCCTGAACTTAGGAACATCCCACGGCTGCTTCTAGTTGATGTGTTGTCACTCCCTAGACACCTCGTCACGGCCGGAGGACTAATTACACCTAAAGAAAGAAACAGGAATACTATCTTGCCTCAGAGAAAAATACCCAAAGGAAAGACAGCCCCCCACAAATATTGACTGAGAGGAGAGGGAAATTACAAACGCAGACTGAAAACAGAATTTAGCAAAGGAGGCCACGCTACCTGGAAAGAAAAGACAAGAAAGTACTGTGCGGTCAGTATAAAAAATACTACAAAATCCACCACAGAGAATACAAAAATCTCCACACCTAACTAAAGGCATGGAGGGTAACTCTCTGACTCCAGAGCTTCCAACTTGGCTGAGTAAATCTTAACACAGACAAAGCTGGACAAGAAAAAACATAGCAATTCACAGAACAATTAAGTCCATCGCATGTGGACTGCAAAAACAGAGCCAGGACTTATCTTTGATGATTTGGACAATCCAGAAGGAGAAACCAAGCAGAGATGTGGATCCCTAGAAAACAATGGACAACTGGCACTCACTAAAGGAAGAAGCCAGACTAAATAGCCCCGTCCAAAGTGGAAGCAGCTGATGACTGTTGTGAAGGACAAACAGCAGCACTACCACTTATAACCACCGGAGGGAGCCCAAGAGCAGAACCCACAACAGAATTCACAACACATGGCTCCCAAATAAGTGACTATGTTGGCAATTAGTCCTGAACAATGTATGCAGGTTCATCGAAAAGAAACCTCTTATGGTATTAGTTAGCTATTTATTGTTCCTCTTAATTAGAGAGTTAAGTCATTGGTACTATGTATGTGCCTGCTGTCACAAATAGGTGTGAGAGGAAAAAAGTGGGGTGAATCAAATCTAGGGCGGGACACATGTGGAGCCTTTATATACTGAGCACTGGGTAATGGGCGGTAACCCTGATGAAGGAGTGCGTTACACTCTGAAACGCGTCGGTTAGAATTGACCCTACCTAGTCTCCATAGGCCAGTGACGTCACACGCTGCTTGTCAGCGTCGGCCATCTTTCCTCGTGCATCCAGGGACGTCTCCGGCCGGGACGTCTCTGGCGCTGCACGTAGCTCCACAAAGCCTCCGTCAGCAATCCCCGCTAGCGGTACCCGCTCCTATACACGCCGGCACACGCACGCCCAGGCTTTGGTGTGAACGAGGTTTGTCCCCAGCCACAAGCGAGCACCGCCATTTACGGCCAATTGAGCCTTTTGTGGGTCCTGCATCTTAGCTCCCTGAGAGGTAACCAGCAGTCCGGCACCTGTCACATACCTCCATACAGTGGATAGGTAAGCTAATCCACGTTCCACAGGCACTGTTAACTGTTTTACTAGTATCGCATGTTTCAGCTGTGCACAGCACCAGCGGGTGGATGTTATAGGGGGTTGGCGCTGTTTTATTCATTATATTATTTCTTTCCTCTCCTGCTTCATACATCATAAGTATTAAGTGGGGTCTTAACTCAATAACACTGTGCAGTAGGTGGTATTTGCAACCTCTGTAGACGGATAGGTGTGGTGTTATCACATACGGATTGTTTCTAGGTTCTGGTTTGACACTTGTAGCGCGGTATTCTACGTTATCCTATTATTGACTTTTCACCAACTTCTGAATTCAGTTTATCCCGAACTGCAATTTACCATTCACTATGATGTAAATCACATTTCATTTCTAGATACAATGATACACAAGGACCAACTTGGGAAACTTGCAACTGACCTGTTTACTAAACCCACGGACTGCAACAGCCTCCTACATTATTCCAGTAGTCATCCAAAGGCCACCAAGAATAGCCTACCCCAGTCTCAGTTCACAAGGGTAGCCAAGATTGTGTCTGATCCAACCTTACTTCCAACACGTTTAGACCACATGTCCTAAAAATTCAGAGACAGGAACTATCCAGCACGATTATTAGAACTAGAAAGAAGTCATGTTTTTAGTCCACAATCTCCCCGTCTACAACTAACCAACAAAGATTGTGTCCCCTTCGTACATACCCATCATCCCCTGATGCCCAAAGTTCAATCAATCATTAGAAAACACTGGCCACTACTTTCCAGAGAATATCCAAAAATTGACTGTTTTACTTCACCAGTTCTCATGTGCAATAGGAGAACTCCCAACATCAGGGATAAATTAGTACTGGCAGACATTGGCAGTTCGCGTCCCACTACAACCCAGAGTCTCCTGACCACATGCAGACAGGGCACGTTTCCCTGCCCGAGTTGTGCCTCATGCTCCAATGTTATTAAATCGGACAATGTCACCCATCCCAGGACAGGCAAATCTTACCCCATTCAGGAATACCACACCTGCAATTCCAATTTTGTGGTATATCTGATCAAATGTCCCTGTGGTCTCTTATACGTTGGTGAAACCACCCAACATGTCAGGGACCACATTGCCAGCCACAAATCGACCATATGTTGCGGTAAGACTTGGCTACCTATACCAGACCACTTTGTTAAATTTAAACAAACGGTGGCCCAACTTAAATACCAGGTGATTGAACATGTACCTAGACCAAGAAGAGGAGGCAACCACATTAAATTACTCAAAACCAGGGAAACCTATTGAATACATAAACTGGACACACTGACCCCAAGAGGTCTCAATAGGGAAATCAACTGGTTAATATGATGTTATTAACTCTGTCCTTTCTTTCCCCAGACACGTTAATCACCAACTACATTAGGTGAGTTCCCCTTCTATCCGGCTTCTAGGATTGGTACTGCCGGCTATAAGATTCCACTAACATGCAATGTTAGACTGGTGTGACTTCATTATTGCTCCCACAGGACCAATACGTCTACCTCTCCGTTCCATTACGCAACTATGTCCTTGCTCCAATAAGTCCCAGGGCTACATTGTACCACAGGGCTATCACGCCACATGCATCTATATACTGTTACCATTCATTACTGCCCCCCACATGACCTATACATCTATCTCTCCACCATATGTTCTCTAAAACATTAGTGTCCTTGCTGTAATAGGTCCCAGGGCTGCGCTGCATCACAGGACTATTACGCCGCATGCATCTACGTTTACACCGCTAATAGCTGTGCCTTTCATCACCATCGCAATATGTGTCCTGTTTACACACCAGCGGCGCGTCACTTCTGGTCCAGACGATGCACTTCCGGTCCAGCGGTCTGCGCCATAGCATTTAAAACACTGACATTCCCCCTTACCACGCCAAGCAGCCTCACACCTTGCAGTGCGCGGGAGCGCCGCTTATCAGCCACAACGCCACGAGCAGGTAATCATACCCATATCTATGGGACTATATTCACTACCAATTACCACAATCTTGGGTCCTTTAATCTCTATGTCCTTGGCAAACAGCCACTTACAAACTGTGGCAGCCTTACCTTTCAGTACATACTGGCTACGGCTATACTATAATCAGTATCCTCTGTACTCATTGCCCCTATAGGTGCATAAGGACTCAATTCCCTATTTTATACTTCGGGCATACCTTTGGCTTTACCTATCCCATGATAACATCCTCATCATTCATTGCAGCCTCTGGATTCTTGACACCAAGGGTCCCTCTTTATATTCTTCACCTTCTACTTTTACATCTGAAACCAAGGTAATACATGCTTGTCTTATTTTTATTTCTTTATTATGCACTATTGTACATTGTTGCTGCATTTTGTAAAACCATACAATGTTGTACAACGTCTATTACTGGTTGCCCTTTGTTTATTGTATGCTCCCTTTTTGGCAATCTGACTTTGCGACCAGGCTTCCTTTGATACCTTGCGTTCTATTTTATATGGTATATAATGTATATAATGTCTTTATACTTTGTTTTCTTATCTCTATAGTAACCCCATGACTAAGATCCAGGGTCGAAACGTTGGGTTTTGAATTAAGACTATAGTTCTTCACTGCTTGTGGCTTGTATATTTTTTTTCTGATATTAACTTTGGAATACATTGTGTAAACACACTTGCAAATTATCAAAGTGTGCGGTGAATCTCTACTACTACTTGTGGGGCCATCATAGTCCGTTCCACCTGCACCTCATATTCGAGACCTGAGTGCACACCATTCTCTCCTTATCAACAACCATACCATAAACATGGTCTGCAAATCGTCAGCCCTGGGTCCACTACCAGAAGATACAATATTGGCCACCATGGATGTAGAGTCCCTATACTCCAACATTGCTCGCAAAGATGGGATTGCTGCATGCAAATATTTCCTCCAAATAGCAATCTGACCACGGAACCAGCCTTGCAATTTCATCAGGTTTGTGCTCCACCACAATTATTTTTTCCTTTGGGAATAAAATGTACCAACAATGTATGGGCAGCACCATGGGGTGCAGAATGTCACCACAGCATGCTAACCTGTTTATGGTTAAACTAGAACAAGACTTTTTGGCATCCTGCACCAAACGTCTAGCATACATCCGCTACATTGATGACCTACTAATAATCTGGACAGGCTCAAAGGAGGCTCTGCTTACCTTCCACAAAAATTTCAAGTCCCACCCAACCATCAAGCTCACCCTCAACTTTTCAAACTCCCAAATTCATTTTCTAGACATGATCGTATACAAAGACAATACCGTACAAACGTCTATTTACCATAAACCCACAGGACGATCGGCATACCTGAGATGGAACAGCTTTCATCCAAGACAAAAAAAAATTTACAGTCAAGCTCTAAGATACATTCAGATCTGTTCAGACAATGAGGATAGAAAACTACACCTACTATCACTGAGGAAAACATTCCCTTGTTCTTGGAATCATCCACTTGGGATCTTTGTAGCTTTGTAGATCTGTTCATCAATTACAAGAAGCTGCCTCCTGGATCACAAACAAAAGAACAGGGCACCTCTTGTGGCCACATACAACCCTCACATGAGCATCTTAAGGAAAACTGGTGCTGACCGGCAACCTATATTCCACAGAGACCACAGACTGAAAGACATATTCCCAGAACTGCCACTGCTCTCCTACGAACAGCCTCCTAACCTAAGGAATATCCTTTTTAGAAGTGTCCTCATCACCAGAGATGGGCACAGTCTCCTGTAACAGTAAGAAATACAAGACCTGTACCCACATATCACCTACAGATAAAATCCCCATACCCAACACTAAGATCATGGACTTTTTCATGTACATCCTCCAATGTGGTGTACATGATACAGTGTACAAGGTGCAATGCAGGGACGTACATCGGGGAAACAAAACAAAACTACAAACAAGGATGAATCTGCATAGACATACAATAAAAAAAAAAATGAGCTGGACACACCTGTAGGAATACACTTCTCTAGACCTGGACACGGTATGGCAGATCTAAAAGTCCTAATATTGAAAGGTCATTTTAACAGTGACAGAAAGAAAAATCTGGGAGTTCAAGTTGATAAATATGTTTCAATCAATAACAATAGGACTCATGGATTCATGACTCATTACATGGACACAGATCTGAAGACCTTCTTGCGGAGGTGTGAGCTAATAGGACACTTCCACCCCATCTGCATGTATAACAAAAAACCTTAATTTGATCTCCTTGGCCCATCTCTAGCAAGCATCCCTTCATGTCCTTGTGTAATTCCTATTTAAATGATGCCATCTTTTCTCATTATGCAAATTGTCTCTACAGAGAGGAAAAGAACTATAACTCAAGTGCCACCTATTGGAAGTAGCAATGTCAATATCGACCCTTTAACGAGCCTTGTCGCATGCCTTACGATAATAGCAAAACCAGAATCTCAATTTGCAGACAGTGTTTCGGGGTACTGCCTGTTGTGAATTCTGCTTTTGGGCTCCCTCCGGTGGTTGTAGGTGATAATGCAGTTGTCCCTGAGTTGCAGTCCTGGTCAGGTGTATCTGCTGATTGCAGTTCTGACTGGGGTATTTAGGCGTGCAGGATGCATTAGTCCTTGCCAGTTGTCCATGGTTGTTGGGAGGTTTTGGTCCTGGTTTGCTTCCATCTGCCTTCTGCCAAATCAGCAAAGATAAGTGTCT
Source organism: Ranitomeya variabilis (assembly GCF_051348905.1). Classification (NCBI taxonomy): domain Eukaryota; kingdom Metazoa; phylum Chordata; class Amphibia; order Anura; family Dendrobatidae; genus Ranitomeya; species Ranitomeya variabilis. The sequence continues at coordinate 565,810,785 of NC_135237.1, read as the reverse complement.
GGTTTTGTTTCTGTGGCACACATGCTGTGTGCTTAATAATTCTGTGCTATTCAGTGTTTTTTTGTCCAGCTTTGATTGTCAGTATTTTCTCAGTCTTGTTGGATTCTCTGGAGTGGCAGATATACATTCCATGTCTTTAGTTAGATTGTGGAACTTTTTGTATTATCTGCTGTGGATATTTTTGGAAGGGTTTTAATACTGACCGCTTAGTATCATGTCCTATCTTTCCCTACTTAGCTAGAGTGGCCTCTTTTGCGGAATCCTGTTTTCTGCCTGCGTGTGTCTTTCCTCTCCTACTCACAGTCAATATTCGTGGGGGGCTGCCTATCCTTTGGGGTTCTGCTCTGAAGCAAGGTAGTATTCCTATTTCCATCTATAGGGGTATTTAGTCCTCCGGCTGTGTCGAGGTGTCTAGGGTTTGTTAGGCACACCCCACGGCTACTTCTAGTTGCGGTGTTAGTTTAGGTATTGTGGTCAGTACAGTTTCCACCTACTCCAGAGAAAGTTCATGCGGCTCCAAAGTCACCGGATCATAACCGCCCCTCGTCAGTGCAAAGTGGAGATCTGGTTTGGCTGTGAGAGGCGCCCGACATCTTTTCTCAGTAATTCACTTGTAATAAGCCTGATGAAGGGGCCTTTTGAGCTCTAAAAGCTTGCAAATGTAATTTCTCTGGTAAGCCAATAAATGTATCACTCCTTTAATACATTTCTCAATTTTTTGGAACATATCGTATATGGGTGGTCGGTGTAAATACATATCTTCCTCTGAGATCTGGCTTTGGTCATAACCCTCTCTTTAGTCTCAATCCAGTAGACAGCAAATATCACGAGAGTGAAGTATAGAATCTTTGGGCTGCAGGGCCAGATATGCCCTGTCAAACTTAATTGGCGTGGAAGGAGGATCACCTAGGACAGAGTTAAAAATAGTTTGAAGCATTAATTCTTCCTGATCCTTGGTCTCCAGAATACCCCTTACTCTGATATTACATCTCTTGACCCCATTATCAAGATCTTGCAATTGGACATGAAAGTCTTTTACAGGTCTTGCTGTGAACCCACTAACTAGTGCAGATCCGCTACATGAGATCTAGTGGTGTTGTGACCCCCTTCTAGGGTATCAATACGGCCCATGAGATTCTGTTGCTCTTTTGTTAGACATGTGCAGGGGTATTCACTATACCCGAATTCCAGGAGAGCCAAGTGGCTGGTTTTAGTGAGGTAAAGCTGTATTAAAAAGAGGTGCCCGGTAGGAGCTGTTAATCCACGTCTACTCAGCAAGGCATCCTGGACAAGCCCCCCTGTGCAATAGGTTTAATTATTTAACTTATTACAAAATTCTAGTACACTAGCAGCTCAGGCTTCACCACAGTGGGAAACCCTATTGTCAGTTTTAGATAAATTTAAACCATCACCCTTATGAGGATTATAACAAGTTCCCTTTAGACTAAAAAGGGAATTAGCTGAGGGGAAGGCAAATAAATTAAAACGTGATCAGAATTCTCAGAGGAATTAAATTGCCTCCAGACGTGTCAGGTATAAATCTTACCATTTAAAGAACGCCTTAAGACAACCATTGACTTATTTGAAAAAGAGGTTATCAAAAGGTGAAAAACAAAAGTTCCAGCGTGATAAATTGGACTGACCATCTATACATCCTTTGATTGTCAAATCATGGCAATAGGAGGAGGGTAGATACGGTCCCTACAAGAGATGCTGCACATGTTGCAGCTATCGAACCAGTTTCAAGTGATTTTTTTATCCTCCGATGTAACCGAGGTAGAAGGCGTACTAGGAGGGGTAGACTTAAGCCCCACGAATACCAAAAGGAGGGGAGGAGGCACAGGGACTGGTCCCCCACCTTCAGGAGGAATACGAGGAGGAACAACAGGAATCTCTAAAATATCCTATGAAAACTGATGCCCGGAGTATGGGTGAGGTACAAATAATCAACTTATCTCCCTATGTACTCTCCTCTGATGAAATGTCTATTGTCTAAAGGCCTCTCTTTCTCACAGACTAAAGGTACCGTCACACTAAGCGACGCTGCAGCGATATCGACAACGATGCCGATCGCTGCAGCGTCGCTGTGTGGTCGCTGGAGAGCTGTCACACAGACAGCTCTCCAGCGACCAACGATGCCAAAGTCCCCGGGTAACCATCGGGTTGCTAAGCGCAGGGCCGCGCTTAGTAACCAGATGTTTACCCTGGTTACCAGTGTTAAATGTAAAAAAACAAACACTACATACTTACGTTCGCGTCCCCCGGCGTCCGCTTCCCTGCACTGTGTGAGCGCCGGCCCTAACTGCAGAGCGGTGACGTCACCGCTGTGCTTTGCTTTCCGGCCGGCACTGACACTCAGTGCAGGAAGCTCTGAGCAGCAGCGCGGACGCCGGGGGACGTGACACATCAGAAGGTGAGTATGCACTGTTTTTTTTTTTTTACTTTTACAATGGTAACCAGGGTAAATATCGGGTTACTAAGCACGGCCCTGCGCTTAGTAACCCGATATTTACCCTTGTTAGCATTGTAAAACATCGCTGGCATTGTTGCTTTGGCTGTCAAACACGAAGATACACGCCGATCTGACGACCAAATAAAGTTCTGAACTTTCAGCAATGACCAGCGATATCACAGCGGGATCCAGCTGCTGCGTGTCAAACAACGATATCGCTATCCAGGAAGCTGCAACGTCATTGATCGCTATCGTTATCGCTGCAAAGTCGTTTAGTGTGAAGGTGCCTTTACTCACTGGATAAATTTGAGTTTACAAAGCACCTGTATCTTTTCTGTAGACAGCTTACCTTCAAACTTTTACATCAGCCATCTGTGATTGACACTCCCTGATAGTGACACAAGTTTTCCGTGACCTGTTGGAATTGCTAGAGGAAAAGGAGGATGGCCCTGGTACATCTTCTAGATTCACTGGTCCAAGCCACTCCCACCTTGTCTTTATTTCTAGCAGTACAAATTGTTTTTTTAAACTGTCATTAAGGATATTGATAAATTTAGACTAAAAGTAGGTCCCCCAAAAAATCTGACTAAAGGAGAGACCCGGGCCTTGCGACAACAGGACTCCTTTGTTATTAAGGAGGCAGATAAAGGAGGAAATATAGTATCTGGCCCAAGGACATGTATACTAGGGAGGTCATGCGACAATTGGATAACTTCTCATTATCAGGTTTTGCTTTCCGATCCAACGGCGGTTTTCAATACAGTTTGACCAATTGATTTCAGCTGCCTACTACCATGGTATCATCGACAAGAAAAAAAAAAAGTTTGTCTCTACTAAGCATCCAAGGGTAGCAACACTGTACATTTTACCAAAAGTTCACAAATCCCTAGAGAACTCGCTAGGCAGGCCGATCATTTCTGGTATCGGTGGCCTGTTTGTATGAAATAGTCCAGATAAATACAAGGTCTTTCAACCTTTTGTTTGCCCCTTATGTTCTTTTGTCAGGGACTTGTTCTTCCAAAAGTTAAATTATACTGTATCTGCCAACTTATCATACCAGCCAGCACTATTGTATCCCATGATATGGAATCACTACACCATAAATGCGCACCATTTGGGTATCCATGCAGTGGCCTTTTTTCTGGATAAGGGCCTGGGTAGGGATAGAAAGCATGGCTTTCATTTTGGAACTTTTGAAAATACTAGAAAAAAAACTCATTTGACAGTTTGGTTTTTTTACAGGCAGGGCTCTGGGACCGCAATGGGTGCCAGATGTGCGCCTTTATATGCAAATCTCTTCATGGGATGGTGGGAGGACATCCACATGCAACATCTGGCACCCTTCCAGCATTTTGTATTCAGATGGTATCAGTATATCAATGATATACGGCTTTTCTGGACTGGGCCTTTTGAGGACTAATCGCTTTATAGACGATCTCAATAGTAATCCATAGAATATCCATGAACATATATTTACCAGAAAAAAGCCAAAAGTATAAAGCTCTATCACATTATAATATATTTCCCCAAAGAAAAAAGGGAGTCAGAGCAAAATATTAAAATAAAATATATTTTATTATAATCATTAAAAATCCATAGCAACAACACAAAGTATAAAATAATTCCCCCCGAGGAAGCATTGACAGCAAAACCTGCGTCGGGGCCTCTCCTTCGCTCAGCATTTAGGTCTGTATAATCTTCATTATGTTTTAGTACCTTGTAATACTTATGGCTATACCCACTGTGGATATTGGGGTTACCATCTGCTTATACTTATGACTCTTGCATTATGTGTAGGCTATTTTGAGTGGACTTATTTGTATTATGTACTAGCTAGCTATCTGTAGCAGTTGCGCACTGGTGTATACAGGCCACTATTTTAGGTCATGCATATGCTAAACTTAGTTACCCCCAGCCTTATGGGCTTATCTGTTTGAAACTACGTGGTACTATATATTTTGTTGAGCATTGATCATTTGGTGTCACTATCCCTATTTTATACTTTATTGTGTTGTTGCTATGGATTTTTAATGATTATTAAAATATTATATTTTATTATATTTTGCTCTGTGACTCACTTTTTTCTTTGGGGAGACCTATTTACAAGACTACAAGACAAGAATTAAAGAGGGAAGGGAGACTTATGGTATGCCCACTGTATATAAAATCAGATTGTGCCTATTGGTATGAACTAATATACACTGAGTCTGGATATATGGTACATATTTGTGCAAACTATTATGGGAGCCATTATATGTATTGTGTGCACAAAGGAACTTTGAACACAAGTAACCCTGAACATACTGTGTTGGTTTTTTGAATTCTGCTATTTTGAGGTATCGGTGCACATATGAATCTAGTTATTAGACTCTGATGAAGACCCAATAGAGACCTTGATTGGGGCCCATCTGTGAAAACGTTTTCTAGGCTCAATATTATGAGGTGAGAATTTAAACTGACACCTCTAAGGTGGCACTGACCCCACCATTTATTGACAGCACACCCAGTATCTTGGGTACTACGAGATAAGTTCTTGATACGCTCTGAGACATGGATTGTCTCCCCACTAGGGGTATTTTTTCGTGTGTGTGTATTTTTTGTGTGTCATTTCCTTTTGGTATGTTAGGGTGATATAGGGAATCTAGGGATACCGACGTTGAGCGGGGCGCCATATCGTCAACAACTAGGGTGCCAACTTCCGCAGTCAGATAGGGAATCATTTAGAACCTACCAGGGCGAAAATAGTCTCCCTTCCCTCTTTAAAAGACGTCAAATGACTAAGAATTGTTAAATACATGCGAGTCCCTTGATTGTCACTAAGGTTGACATTTTTAAATATATTAATAAAAGGTATATGTTAAGGGTTTTTGTTTTGAGGTGTTTAAGTTGAAAAAAAAACTCAAAAGAAAAAATATGAGGGTTCTAAATCATTAGACACCACCATTTTCCCCAAAAAAAATTTTGGGAAAAAAAAGTGCATCTTAAAATACAAAAAAAATACTGTAAAATAATTTTTCAGCGTAAAGCCTGCAAAATTCCATTTTTATACATTTATCTTATCCAATGATTATGAGAAGGTCCATTTGCATTTTTTTAAATGTAATTACTGCAATGAGGTTTTCAATTTTATTTTTGTGCATATAAACCTCGTGTCAAGGAACCGAATATTTGTCAGGACTTTCTTAATCCCACAAATCTCTGATATCACTGGCCGGGAAGGTCACGAGTACCACCTATGATTTTTGGAGTGAACAGCTCTCTGCTGCCTCTTATCGTCCGGACAATTACATGATTGGCCAAAGATCAACAGAGAAGGCCGCAGCCTGTACGCACCACTAGGCCGGTTATCGGAAAATTAGCGTTGGAATCTGGAGGTGTATATGCCATACGTTCAACACAGGGAATGTGTACACACCCCAGTACGATCACAGCTAACTGACAACCCCAGACTACTCTGTTCATTCAACCGAAACAGAGTGGTGGTGGCACAGTTAAGGAAGCTTATGTCATCGAGGCGTAGTTTACAGAACAGAAGGAACAGAACTATTAAATTTTATATTTAATCGAAAAGAAAGGCAGTGCTTATGAGAAATACACAAAATATTTTACAAGGGGGCCAAAACAATAAAGCATAAACTGTTACAGAAAATAAAAGGGATTAACAGGAGAACCTACTACACCGATCGCAGAGACTATTCAGTTTAGCCGAAGGAGAGCGCTTCGATTTGGCCAAACGGGGTCCCTACATACATGAAAATGTAACTCTTGTACGAATACTGATCATAATGGGGATCGATCATTTATCAGACCCCGAGTCCCACCCACACCTCCCTCTACTATGACCTCACAAGGTCCCGGTTGTGGGCTGGACTCAGTGCTTCAGAATCTTAGGAAATTCCAATTTATGTAATAACTGCTCATAGAGTGATCTCACAATAGATGACATCTGTCTCGACCTTCTATCAGGATTTTAGTTACGCTTAGAGACCAAACATGGCTTATCTGCTGGTGGCTATCTGGCCCCTATGGCTTTGGGGACTTTTGCTGGGGGTTATGATAAAATGAGTAGGATTGCCCAGTTATCCCGGTGCCGACAATACACGTCTCATTAACCCCCGGAGCTTTTTTTCAGTTTTGCAGTTTTGTTTTTCACTCCACTCCTTCCCAGAGCCATAACTTTTTTATTTTTCTTTCAATATGGCCATGTGAGGGCTTGTTTTTTGCAGGACGAGTTTTACTTTTGAACGACATCATTGGTTTCACCATGTAGTGTACTAGAAAAACAGGAAAAAAAATTTCCAAGTGCGGTGAAATTGCAAAAAAAGTGCAATCCCACACTTGCTTTTTGTTTGACTTTTTGCTAGGTTCACTAAATGCTAAAACTGATCTGCCACTATGATTCTCCAGGTCATTAGGAGTTCATAGACACCAAACATGTCTGGGTCATTATTTTATATAAGTGGGGGGGGGGGGAATCCAAGCTTTGCTTAAAAAAAAAATGCGCAATTTTCCAAGACCCATAGCGTCTCCACTTTTGGGGATCTCTGGTTGGTCGAGGGCTCATTTTTTGCGTGCCGAGCTGATGTTTTTAATGATACCACTTTTGTGCAGATAAGTTCTTTTGATCGCCCGTTATTGCATTTTAATGCAATGTCGCGGTGACCAAAAAAAGGTCATTCTGGCGTTTTGAATTTTTTACTCACTATACCGTTTAGCGATCAGGTTAATGCTTTTTTTGTTCATAGATCGGGCAATTCTGAACGTGGCGATACCCAATACATTTAGGTTTTATTTTTTTATGGTTTTATTTTGATTAAGGCAAAAGGGGGTGATTTGAAATTATAAAAAATTTTTTAAAAACTTTTTTACTTTTGCCATGCTTCAGTAGTGTCCATGGGAGGCTAGAAGCTGGCATAGCTTGATCAGCTCTGCTACATAGAGGCGATGCTCAGATCGCTCCTAATTAGTAAAATTACTGCATTGCTATAAGCGCTGATCACAAGGTCGCGCTCACAGCAATCTGGCATCAACAACCATAGAGGTCTTCAGGAGACTTCTGGTTGTTATGCCAATGCACCGCTGACCCCCCATCACATGACGGGGCTCACCGGTGAGCGCATTTCCAGCTGTAAGAGCTTGTTTAATGCCGCTGTCAGATTGACAGTGGCATTTAATTAGTTAATAGCGATGGGTGGATCACGATTGTGGGCACATGTCAGCTGTACAAAACAGCTGACATGTCCCTGCTTTGATGTGGTCTCACCGCCGGAGCCTGCATCAATGCAGGGGATCTGCCAGACGTACTATTCCGTCCGATGGCAGAAAGGTGTTAATATCGGATAGATAGCAATTCCGATATACCATATTTTCACCCAGAGACGTACTGTCTGCTGTCTCATTAGACTGCAGACACCACAGCTATGGGTAAAGGTGTCAGATTTTCTTTGATCTACCCTAATCTTGTCTTTTCCTTTTTCTCTGTGGGGACAATACACAGTCTTCAGTCACTTAGACATCAGAGGGATCCTCACATTTTAATTAAAGGCTTCACATCTCTGTACCCTGATATTTTACACTAACAGCATAGAGTGCACGCTATCTTGTCATATCAAATGGCACACAAAAGAAAGGGGGGGGCATGAGGGATCCCAAGGATTTTTTTATATATTTTCTATGACACCTCCCAACAAATTAAAACAAAACAACAAAAAAAATAGTTAAAGAAATTATTTTTGCGTTTCACCTCTGGAGCATTAACTAAAAATTCCAAATCAAATACATTTTATTATGCTTTATATGTGTTTCTCTAAGAGCATCATTTAGTCTTTTGTTAATCTAAAAATGTAAAGAAATTATATTTTAAAATTAAAACTACTACAAATTACAAATCCGTTTCTAAAAATTTAAAGTTAGAAAATGAGCTCCTCCCTCGGTTCTCAAACATTCGAGCATGCATACATCATACATATCTTCTTATTAACTGCAGGCCCACATACACACCAGACTCCTGTCGCCCGCACTTGCAGTTTTCACCTGGTTCAGACAAAAAATTCACAATGTATTTTTGTGTGTATGAAGAACCAACTAATTCTCAGGGGGAGATGGCAGTCCGATATAGAACATGCCCGATTGACATTTGCTTTGTTCTCCCAGAGAAGCAGTCGGTGGAGATGTCTGTCTGCAGCTTCTCAGAGAACACAAGTGCTGGGCTGAACAAGTGTTCCTGCGTACGGGAGAGCGCCTGCACAATCAGCCACCTAATGTGTATGGGACCTCAGATTAACTATAATCTATTGTCTCACCAAAATATGGTTTCCTCCAATTCCTAATCGACAAATGATTGATGAAAAAACAGATCGATAATACTGGATACTTTTTGAGGCTGATAAGCATGGACTACATCGTCCAAACATAGGATAATACGGTCAATTGTTCTTTTGAACAAACATTCATACAACTGAGAAATGATGTAACATTTGCCTCCTTCAGACTTGGCACAAGACGCTCCGTCTGGCAGAATCCAGAGAAATCCCAATACCCTTTAACCCCTGTACAGGGATCTGGTTTTACAATAGGACCCAGTGGAATTCTACCATGGAAGGGCTGCCATTTAGAGGTAGGAAAGGTCGTCAAGCAGGGTGAGCGCCAAGAGGTCACGTCAAGAATAAAAATCAGGATCTGTAAGAATTATCAGAAACAAGCCGTGGTCAAAAACAGGAATAAACTTAACCAAACAGGAGCAGAAGACCCAAAACTAGCCAGGGAAATACTAAGCTATATCTGGCATCTTCCAGCAGCAAGCACCGTCCACACAGTGACTACGGTGGCACCTGTCGACCGAAGCAGAAGATGGAGGAGCAGGTTCTGGTGGAGACGTGACAAATCATCATTCTGCAGCCCACCTTTGTCTGATGTGTATGCGGGACTTCACAGTGGTCAAATAGCAATGATCATAATTTGTTATGATGGCAGAGTTACCAGCCGGCTGTAATCTCCTCTACTTATACACCTAGGAAAAGTTATTAAAAAGTATTACAGCGTCATTAAGATTGTGGAACGTAGAATTCATGAAATGTTTTACCTTCTACAGACAGACAAGAATCTGGATATTTTCTTGTGAATTAGGTGCCTACAAGAAAAGGAAACGCTCCTCGTATATTCAAGCGTAGGGGGGGGGGGGTAGTTTTTAGGAACACCCTATTCCCTTGTATTAGCCATAGTAACAGCCCACTGTAGGGTTCAGGGTAACCAATCACATGGTCACCAATCACATGGTCCATGAATAGATTCCCTCACTGTATATAAAGGAGTAGGTAGGTGCATTACAGACTACTGATGTGTGAGCAAGGGACTTACAAAATCTAATATGGAAAAGGAACAAATCAAACCATCAGAGCACCTCCCATATGTATAGAGACATTTATATTGAAACGTTAAGTGTCAGCCCGTAGATGGAGGCCTCAATAACACAGGGCCAAATAATTAACTTTACAGTCGTTTTCAAGGGAGGAATATGCTGTTTTGCAGAAGGGGCTCAATTTTTTAACAAATTCCTTTAATTGCTTCAACTGGGTAAGAGATGTCAATCTATTTGGGCGTAATTTGAAATGGAAATTATTCTTTTAAAAACATGACTGGGAACAATGTAAGGAACAAGGACTCACAGAAGAGGATCTTGAGGGCTATCAGGCCCTGGTAGGTCTTTTGGAAGAAAATGATAGGGGTAGGGGTCAAGGACCGTTTACTAGTTTGAAAAGAAAAAGTACAAGAATGCCACCAAATAGTGATGTCACGAGCGTAGATATATTCATTAAGCTGGTAGAGGCCGATCGGTGTAAAATTTCGAATGCAGGCCCAGAAAAATATAGTGATAGTGATAATCTAACAGCAGGGGAGTCCCAAGCTTTAAAAAGATTGGAAAAGGATACAAATTTAATTTTTAAGGCATCAGATAAAGGTGGCAACCTAGTGATCATGGATCATCCGAAATATCTGGAAATGTGTGGTTCAATTCTTAAGGATATACAAACGTATGAAGTACTATCAGGGGACCCAACAAAGGGATTTATTGATGACTTGATGAATATTTTGAATCCAGCACGTGATAAGGGTCTATTATCACAAAATGAGTTTTCTTTTCTTGCCCCTGTCACCCCAGTTATACCATCTTTTTACGCCCTTCCCAAAATTCACAAAGGTCTAACCCCCCCTTAAGGGATGACCAATTGTGGCTGGAATTGACTCCCTCTCACAGAATGTTGGTGTGTATATTGACAACATTTTGAGACCTTTTGTATTGTCTTTACCATCTTATGTCCTCATGTCAGAGATACCTCATCTGCTGGGCCTGCTTGAGGATGTTGCGGTGGAACCACACATCAGGTTGGCATCTATAGATGTAGAGGCGCTATACAGCAGCATCCCACATGACCATGGCGTCAGTGCAGCAGATCATTTTCTAAAAACTAGAGCTGTGGAATGCCTGGAGCATATCAAATTTATTAAACAACTCCTCCTCTTTACTCTCACCAGAAATTACTTTATTTTTAATGGTAAATACTTCCGCCAGCTCAGGGGCACGGCTATGGGGAGCCACTTATGCCAATCTGTTCCTGGGCTGGTGGGAGGAAACCATTAAATTCCCAGAGGAAGAAAAATTGTGGCAACCATCTATCTGCCTCTGGGCCAGACACATTGATGATATCTTGATTCTGTGGTCTGGCCCAGAGGCAGCTTTTACTCGGTTCATTGAGGAGATTAATGTCAACAGTTTAGGTCTAAAATTAACATCTCAATGCCAGGAGCAGAGTATTGCATTTTTGGACCTCACAATTACAAAGAGCCGAGAGGGTAGTTTTAACACACATACCTATCGAAAACCAACTCGACAAATAGTCTTTGGCAGTGGAAAAGCCACCATCCAATACTGCTTAAACGTGGAATACTGAAAGGGCAGTTCCTCCGTATTAGAAGGAACTGCTCAGACACTGAAATGTTTAAGAAACAGGCAAGGGATCCGTATGGTAGATTTAGGGAGAGAGGATACCCTATGGGTATTTTTCATAAGAGCATCATTGTATGATTTTTTTCAACAGGTCAGCTCTCCTCAGGGAAAAAAATTACTCCAGGGGATACTCTGGGCCCAGTTAGGATGATAGGTGTTATGATGAGCTAGTGGTTAGGAGCACTAGAATTGACCAGATGAGCAAACTAGTAATACAGGACGAGCTCTGGGAAGTGGGAGCTCTGCTGAACGCAACCCCTAATCCTATCACAACAACTAGAAATAGCCGTGGAGCGTTCCTGACTCTGCCTAGACGCCTCTTCACAGCCTAAGAGCTAACTACCCCTAAAGATAGAAAATACAGCCTACCTTGCCTCAGAGTAATTCCCCAAAGAAATAGGCAGCCTCCCACACATATTGACTGAGTTAAGATGGAAGTCACAAACACAGGAATGAAATAGGTTTCAGCAAAGGAGGCCAGACTTTAAACAGACTGAGGATAGAAAAGGTATCTTTGCGGTCAGCATAAAAAACTAACAAAAAACCACGCAGAGTGTGCAAAAGAAACCACCGCACCGACTCACGGCGCGGTGGTGCCACTCTGCATCCCAGAGCTTCCAGCTAACAGGACAAAATCATGATAGCAAGCTGGACAAAAAGCAGTGGTAACAAATAAGCTAGCAGGGACTTTACTTCAGCAAAAGCTGACAGGTCATCTGAAAGATCCAAGAGAACTGAACCAGTACTAGGACATTGACAGATGGCATCAAGTAACGATCTGAGTGGAGTTAAATAGAGCAGCCAGCCAAGGCCTAAACGAGGTCAGCTGGAGAAGGAACCTCAGAACCAGCAGCTCCACTCACAGCCACCAGAGGGAGTCCATGAACAGAACTCGCCGAAGTACCATTCACAACCACAGGGGGAAGTTCGAGAACAGAATTCACAACAGATAGGGACTTATGACAACTAATCGGAGAGGGTGTATCAGATCATAAAAAAAAACACTGGGGCATTTTACGGGCAGATCCAGGTCTTAAGGACTTCATCTCACCAACACCAAGTATTACATATAGGAGGGGTAAATCCATTGGTGACAGACTGGTGCACAGTCTATATCAGAAACCCCAAAAAACAGGCACATGGCTGGATGGGAAACCAATTGTTTTTTTAGATGTGGAAATTGCTCCAGATGCCGTTATATGATACAGTGCAAGTGGTTCTCCAGTGCGGCCAATAAAAAACGTTTACATCTGGGACTTTGGCAATTGCAGATCCACAGGCGTGGTTTATAAGGCTACTTGTTTATGTCCCCTGGATTACATTGGAAAAACAGGTAGAGAACTAAGAATTAGGGTTGGTGAGCACCTGGGGGACATTAGGAACAAGAGGGACACTGCCATTGCCCATCACATCAATGAAAGACATGGGGGTCACCTTGAAGAGATCTCCTTTTGTATGATTGAGTTGATAAGAAAAACCAAGAGGGGGGGGACCTTGATAAGGAAATTTTGAAACGTGAGGCGGAGCGGATTTTCAGGATGCAATCTGTGACCCCAGGGGGGTTAAATGAATCCCTTACATATACATGCTTCCTATAGAATGGCTATTCTGTATTTTTCCACTTGTTTGGGGATGCTATTGATGTGTTGTGGGTAGCCCTGTGGCTTAGATGGGGGACCCGTTTCCAGATTGACCGCCCTAATCTTGATAATATTTAAAGTACTAATTATAGGATACAATATAAGTATCTTAATTCCTAGATTGAATAATTATTTTTTTGACTGGATATACCTGTGTGCGGTTATATGGAGCCCTGATTGAGTTATTGTTGTCCAATATTGATATTTGGCAGAGGATGAGGTATTATTACCAAATGATGCCAATTCTCTTCGACTTTCATCAATCCAAAAAAAGGTGTTTATTTATTTGAACACGGTATGTCTATAGATTTTCCTTTATATAGATCCCATTAAGATTTTGGATTTTTCATAAATAGTATAAAAATCTGTCCCATATAGTATTATAAAATACTGTGCCTTATTTTCATAAAAATTTGGTGACACCTTATAAGCCACTGTTAACACTGTCAAGGTACCGTCACACTCAGCGAGGCTGAAGCGATATAGACAACGAGCCGATCGCGGCAGCGTCGCTGTTTAGGTCGCTGGGGAGCTGTCACACAGACAGCTCTCTCCAGCGACCAACGATCAGGGGAACGACTTCGGCACAGTTGAAACTGTCGTCAATGATGCGAAGTCCCCCTGCAGCACCCAGGTAACCAGGGTAAACATCGGGTTACTAAGTGCAGGGCCGCGCTTAGTAACCCGATAATTACCCTGGTTACCATTGTAAAAGCAAAAAAAAAAAAAAACCACACTACATACTCACATTCTGATGTCTGCCACGTCCCCCGGCGTCCACAGGGTTACATGCTGCTGCTCAGAGCTTCCTGCACTGAATGTGTCAGTGCCGGCAGAGCACAGCGGTGACGTCACCGCTGTGCTCTGCTTTACTGCCGGCGCAGACACATTCAGTGCAGGAAGCTCTGAGCAGCAGCATGTAACCCTGTGGACGCCGGGGGACATGACAGACATCAGAATGTGAGTATGTAGTGTGTTTTTTTTTTGCTTTTACAATGGTAACCAGGGTAAATATCGGGTTACTAAGCGCGGCCCTGCACTTAGTAACCCGATATTTACCCTGGTTACAAGTGAACACATCGCTGGATCGGCGTCACACACAGTGATCAGCGACAAAATTAAGTTCTGGACTTCTAGCTCCGACCAGCGATATCACAGCGGGATCCAGATCGCTGCTGCCTGTCAAACACAACGAGATCGCTATCCAGGACGCTGCAATGTCACGGATCGTCGTCGTTCTCGCTGCAAAGTCGCTTAGTGTGAAGGTACCTTTACACTGGGGAAGGCACTGGTAAGCAGGCGTATTCACAGGCAGGCTACTTATTGTAGTGCTTGTAGACGAGTGGCTATTATGCCACTGCAACAAAGTTGTTAGACGCCTGCGGCGGAGTGTGATCTTACCTAAGGCGCACCAAGTCCCTATGGGGGCAGATGCATTAAGACATGGAGCAGTGTCTTGATCAGACGCCTGCGGTGAAGCGGTATCTGATCTACGGTGCAGGCGCACCAAGTTCTCAAGGGCGCAGGCGCACTAAGACAGCAGTGTGTGGACCTGCGGTGAAAGGTATCTTACCTATGGCGCAGGCGCACTAAGACACTGAGCAGTGTCTGGATTAGACGCTACAATATGAGACACACCTCCTCACATGACCAACATCTACGGAGGGCAGGAGGTGTTTTTACGTTCCAGGATTGGAACACAGCGCAATTACAGGGAATTGCTCCATTTAGTCTCTTAAAATTAAGAAAATGACGCTCTTAACTAGCTGCGGCGGTTGGGAATAAACTGCGGCAATGGAGATTTGAAAGATATTATTATTAAGTATAAGAGACTTACACCAATATTACACTTGGTGCAGTATGGGAAAATGGGGACGGGGATTGGATTGCTTTACTTCCTGTTGGCATATTTAAACGGGCCCAGAATGGGTCTATACAGGTCTGTCCTCTCATCAAGGCACCTCATGTCCATTGACTGGCTCTGCATCTATGGCCTCCTGATGAACCGTATGGACGGGGAAACACGTCGAGGCTGGAAGCTAAGTTTGGGCTAAACCCCAACTGTGTCTATTTATCTTTTTATCCGCTTTGTACATAGCCACAAATTGTGTAGTCATTTGCTTGTTTGCATCCAATGTGGCGGTCTTATCATGCATCAACTGTATTTGTAAAGCTAGTCATATAGCCCCTTGGTTTTTGCTTCTTAGCGTGCAGGCTCTTATTAACTAATAAAGGTCCATAAGGTATCTGTGTCAGATGGGTCCTATAAAAGCCGCCTGGTACGCAATATTTATGTACAAGGGTGTCAATAGGCACATAACCTACTCTGCTATCCAATAAGTAATATCCCTTCATCTCTTTAATTTGCTATATGTTTTCCCACCTATAGCACATCAGGGAATTATCAGGGTTAGCTGGGGACAGCCGCCGCTGAGTGGGGGTGCAAAAAAAAAAAAAAAAAAAAAAAAAAAATCGTTTTTTAGGGCACCAACCCCCCGCTGTTAGGAAGCGTCAGTAGGTCATCATAGGGTTTCTGTAGGTTATGTCAGAATATATATATATATATATATATATATATATATATATATATATATATATATATATATATATATATATATATTTGCACTGGGAGGGTGTGTTTTAAAAAAACATTTCTTATTAAAAAAAAAAAAAAAGCTAACTTTATTGAAAAAAATTACAGGATTCACATTTTTATTTTTCTTCCCTGGTACTATTTTTTCTTGATTTAACTCGGCCCATAGATGACAGACATAGTAATCCGGGTTCCCAACTGTTACACTTAAAACCCACTAACATTGTAATGAAACCTGAATAATCATGTAGATTGAAGCACGAGGAGAAAAAAAAAAAACAAAACATTGAATAAAGCAACAAGTGTAAATTATAATATTATAAATTCATATTTGTCCAAATACATTGGGAAAAGCCACAAGCATCAACGTGCAATATATCATTTCATTAATTAAATTATCTAATAGAAAGGATTGGTCATTTGGTCTAAAAGCGGCCATTTATTTACACAAACTCACAAATGTAAGCTCTTCAGTCAAGGGCTCAATTATTGTTCCTATGGGCTGTATATTTCCATCTAAGCCTCAGCATCACCAATGTGACTAATGATTGCTCATACATAAGAGGCTGCAGGGTATATACATGCTATACATGACAAAACATCTTAGGATGGATCACACCCAAGGACTGAAACTGTACTCCTACTGCTATTGTCTTTATGGATCAAGGTCTTCTATAGCAGTTGACGTGTTCGTTCCCCAGAAAAAGTTTGGTTGGGTTAATTGCAGTTATTAAAGCTGAAGGTGGGGTGATCGGTCCTTATCAAAGCTCCTTTGCTGGCCCAGGCTCACATCAGATCTAATAATGGCATCTGTGAGACATGAGCTTAAGTCTCCAGCAATGTGAAGCCATCGGTATGCCAACATCAGACATGTTCAGCATTGAGCAGATACAAAGGATTTTCCTTTTCATTGTACAAATAAACTACAGAGGGTGGGCCATTTATATGGATACACCTAAATAAAATGGGAATGGTTGGTGATATCACCTTCCTGTTAGTATATGGGATGGGAAAACTTTTCAAGATGGGTTGTGACCATGGCAGCCATTTTGAAGTTGGCCATTTTGGATTCAACTTTTTTTTTTCAATGGGTCATGTGACACAAACTTAGAGAATTTCACGAGAAAAACAATAATGTAACATAACTTTATTCTTTCCTGAGTTATTTACAAGTTTCTATTTGTTTACAGCCATTGACATGTCGCAGAGGTTCACATTTGAGGAGCGGATAAAAGTTGTGTTGATGTCTGTAGAACGCTGTACCCAGGTCACTGCAGCAGATTTCAATGAAAGACACCCTACGAGACCACCCATCTCCCATGCTACAGTTAGCAAACTGCTTGCCAAATTTTGTGAAACAGGTTCAGTGTTGGAATTGCCAAAATGTGGATGCAAGAAAACTGTAATGAAGAAACGTCAGTGTCTGTCCTAGCTTCATTCAGCAAGAGCCCACAGCGTAGCACTCGCCGCATGTCACTGGAGAGTGTTAATAGCTAATATCCGCCGAAGGGATGTGTGACTGATGCCAATTTACACCCTTACAAAATCCAGCTGCTGCAGCATCTCAACGAGGGTGACAGATCGGCACGCTGAATTTGCATAACGGGCAAATTAAAAATTGGAACAGGACCTTCAGTTTACACAGAACATTATGTTCAGTGATCAGGCAAACTTTGTGAATGGTGAAGTTAAACAAAACCACTGCTATTGGTCTGACACTAACCCACAGTGGATATATCCCTCCAAGACTGTTAGAACACAAACATTGATGGTATGGTATATGGGGTACAAAGATAGTGGGGCCATTTTTCATCAATGGAAACCTCAATGCCACTGTATATCTGAAATTGCTACATGATGTGTTGCCCTCTTTATGCACTGAAGATGGCATGTTCCCTGAGTTTTTCCAGCAAGATGGTGCAGCACCAAATTATGGGTGTCAGGTCCGAGCATTACTACATGAACAGTTTCCTGGAAAGTGGATTGGTCATCGTGGGCCAGTTGAATGGCCACCAAGGTCTCCTGATCTGACTCCATTAGACTTCTCTTTGGGGACATCTGAAGGCAATTGTCTATGCTGTGAAGATATGAGATGTGCAACATCTGAAACAATGGATACTCGAAGCCTGTGCTGGCATTTCTACTGCTGTGTTGCTATCAGTGTGTCAAGAGTGGAAGAGGGTTGCATTGGCAATCCAATACAATGGGCAGCACTTGGGGACCACATTTTATAAGTGGTCATAAACTTGTAAATAGCTCATGAAAGAATAAAGTTACATTAAAACCAAGCACACCATTGCTTTTCTTGTGAAATTCTCAATAAGCTTGATGTGTCACATGACCCTCTTCCAATTGGAAAAAATGAAGCTGGATCCAAAATGGCCGACTTCAAAATGGCCGCCATGGTCACCACCCATCTTGATTAGTAAATGGGAGGGGGAAACTTATGTGCCACAAACAGGAAGTTGATATCACCAACCATTCCCATTTTATTTAGGTGGATCCATATAAATGGCCCACCCTGTATTACATGTTATAGCAGTGGTCTACAATTGTCTATTAGAACAGATCTCACTTCCGGAACTCCAGCTTTGGCACAAGTAGTAACTTTACCCCAATCATTAGCAGATTCCAGGTTCTCATCCATAATCCTCATCACACAGCGCTGCATTTCTCCTCTAATGAGGCAGGACTTCCTCATCTCAAATATGTATAAGCTCAGTAACCATTCTCTAGCTCAAAGCTCATCTGCTTAATTTTGGGCGTCTTATTGCACCACATTTTAAAGAATTTGACATTACTTTAGAAAGTATCACTTTGCTACATAGTGTCTGAAAATCCATTTCCTTTTCTTAATATAACTGACAAAAATCCGTCATAAAAGACCTCTATAAACAATGATTCTGGACTTCTCCATCGTGGTAGAAAATTTCCTTAGAAATCAGTTTACAATCACCACCTCCAGTAACTCAAGGCCATCACCGACAATGGGCACAGAAGTGAATACAGACATTACAGTAAATATATAGAACGGAAGTCTGAGGCTCAGAGTAAACGGAGGATGAAACCTATTGTATGAACCTCTTCTCATTGACACATTAATTTTAATGTAAATCCATAGGACATGCAAAACACAATATAAAAATTTAATACAAGCAGACTCGATGTGATCAGAAGATCTTAATCATTGTTCTAAGCTTTAGAAAAGACTATCAGTCAAATAGTAGTAGTGTGTAGGGTCATATCCTATGTGCGGTTATAAGATGCTCTCCACCAACCACTCCTGAAATCCCCTTCCCCCCTAAAAACACCAGATTAAGAATAGGCAAACCTCAGTATAGTATTGGTACCTGGTTTACTACGGAGTTTTGTATGTTCTATAGATTTGTAATAAAATGGGACTTTTAAATGAAGATTTCTGGATGCTGGACTTCACTTATTCCTTTTAATACACATGATTGCTCAAACAGCAAGTCTTCAAGAAGGGGGAGCTGACATTTTCACTTTCTTCTTATTGAGTTATGAGGTCTTGCTCCTTTTCTGATTAAGTCCTAGGGGGTATACACCGTTTCACCTTTAATTTTATTAAGTTGTGTCTATCCCATATGTGGACATTTCGCATCAAGTGTCTAATGCTCCTGTGTGCACAGGTCCTGATGGTTTTTGTATTGAAGGAGGGATAGACTTCAAGGCGTAACAAAGCTGGGTCAAACCTTAATTTTATAAACTACTTTTATTTGGACCGGTGCCTTAGAAGATGCAAACAATTTTGTTCAAGCGCTTAGCAATAAATGGAGTTTGAAATTTACAACTACCTTTTTCCGCTACCTCTATTGAATTACAGGATTTGGTTCTCCATAAACAAAGAGGGGACTATTCGGACGTGGACCAATTTTAAACAGGTAGATGTCTATAGTCATCTTGATTCTACAAGTGGACATCTACCTCGTTGGTTGAAAATCATACCTTATGGCCAATTCCGTCGAATTTGGAAAAACTGTACATCTAAAGATGAATTGCAATGAATCCAGGACTAAGGAAGAGATTTGTGGACAATGGATACCCCAAACGACTTCTAAAACATGCCTTAGAGAATAAAAAAAAATAGAAGGTTGAAATAAAAAGATTTAGCCAAGATGCCTTCAAGACTTGACAAGAAAGCCTGTCTGGGGGACAATGGATTCCAATTTAGTCTTGTAACAACTTTCAACAAATGAAAAAGTATAAAAATTCTTACATATTGGATTACTTTGAGTCAATTTTTTCCATTGCATTTCCGTAACAAAGTGTTTAGATGAAATGTATATGCAAAACTGTATTGCAATAATGTGCCATCAGTATTGGAAACAGAGGACAGGAGGCCGTATAACCCCACACGTAGCACCTTTCAGGTGTAGCAGAAGTTACAGCAGTCCAGAAGCAAAGCAAGAAGCGCTGTATTTGGGATTCAGACTAACATGGGTACCAGTCAGACTAAAATCGAGCCAGTTCTATGTGCAGGATTTAGTGGCAGAGGGGGAATAACAGTATGTTACAAATGCTAAAGTCCTCCTGAAACTCACGGGATCTTCAAACCGTGGGAGGAGACTTGTGTGGGACCACAAAATCATGAAAGATGCTGAGGCAGGCAACGCAATATACAATTATATATAGCAAGGGGAATAGACCTACCCGCATATAAAGAATGTGTGTAGGTATCCGTTGTGCCCTGGGGCATGTATGATAAACCAAAAACAGTAAATTGAGAATTAGGCAAGCTTTTGTTTTGAGGTTCTCTATGCTTACGTACTATATGTACTAAGCACATTTAAAAGTAAAAAAATGTTGGAAAGTTTTTTCACTAAGTAATTTAACAATTTGTAACGGACCATGGAAGGAAATAACATGGAACCTGGAGTATTTAACGATACCACTGAGGATGGAGAGAGGATACTTGGAGACATTGAGGGCTTTCAAGTATAGAAATGAAACGCAAGTATGAAAATTATATGAAAACACTGACGAGTTTGCAATTGCATCTCACCACATTGGGACATTATAGGGAATGGAAAATCCCGAGGGGATTAAGATCCAACGTACGTCCCAATTTGTTTTTTGGAAACGCTTCTTTTTGTACAAGATTTTCAATTATTTCAAACAACAATGCCCTTGATGTTATTTTGTTGAATATTGAGTTTTTACAGCTTTAAAATTAAACAACTGCAAGCCGGCATCGAGGACTCAGAAGAAAATACAAACACGTTTAAAGGTTGATGATTGGATGGTGTTTAAAGAAAAAATACATGCGGAGATTAATAAACGCGGTAATGAATTGGAGGAGACAAAAAGGAAGAAATGGAGTAGAGATATGGAGGACTAGGAGTCTGGCCAGGTGTATACTAAGGTCGCTGAATTACGACAAAATCATTGACCATTTTGCAGCCCAAAGAGCCGTAAGAAGTTTTAAACATCTGCTTCACAGAATGCAAAGATGTGCGCAAAATGCATTTACTTTCCTTATTACCAATTGCACTGCGTCTTGCTCTATATTATTGTTAAGTAGGATTATTTATTTGCAAGACGTTTTTGAAGATAAGCAAGGTTAAAAAGAAAGCTTACAAATGCACTAGTCCTTGTTGTATATTAATATTATTGTTATTTATTGTTAATATATACACATACATATATACAGCAGCACATGGCCTAGATTCATGTACATGTGCTGCTGTGTTCTTTTTTATCTATATGATGCAGTTTGCACGTGTTCACATTAGGAGTGACATACATACATACACAGTGTATATCTATATCAATAATATATTATTGTTATTGCTATTATAATGTTGCATTGTTATTTATCATCACCTTATTGTTGCCTTTTGCACATAAACCATTTAAATAAATCCAGAAAATATCTTTTAATGATTTTAAGGCAGTCTGCCTGCAGGATTTCACCCCTTCAAACATTTTATATGTGCATGTAGCTCTTTTAAAGACAAATACCTTTTATATGGTCAGTCCCTTTCTCCCTTATTCGGAAATCAGCATTTTAATTTATATATAAAAAAATGCCTAACGACTATGGTGGATCTTAACCCTCTGTCACTCCAGCTCTATTTCCCGCAGGGTGCCACCTCCTTATGCTTCACTGACGGCCTCTTTGCTGTTTCCTTCTGGGAAAAAAAAGCCGTAAGTCAAATCAGGAAGAGGTGGCACTGAGCAGGTATAGAGCTGGAGTAACAGATCTACTCCCTCATTTGCACAGATTTCAGATGAATGGATTGAACATGTAAAAATATTGCTGGAATTGTCTTTGAAAGAGCTACATGGGCATATACATAGATTCGGACACCTTACTCAGTCCCTATGGGACTTGCAAACATGTGCGGCACTTGCGGTTTTGCACTTGCAGCAACAGGAAAAAAAAGTTGCTCGTCTCACCGCAAGTTCCACATTTGCCAGATTGCTGCAAAACCGCAATTGCCGCACATGTCCGCAAGTCCTATAGGGAATGAATGAGGCCGAACGTAGTGTTGCCGTAAGTGATCCGTTACGTGGCAGATGCGGAAAAACTGCCAGATCTGCCACGAACGGCAAAAATCGCTGATGTAAAAGTAGCCTAAGTGATTGCCGACAGTGTCTGCATCAGGCCGGAGACACACTGGTGCGAGATACGGCCGAGTCTCGCTGGTTAAAAGCAAGCTGTGGCACCGGCACTCCGGAGCGGAGCGTGCAGCTCCATGTGTTCCTATGCGGCTGCACGCTCCCCTCCACAGTGCCGGCGCCAGAGCTTGGGTTTCACATGCGAGACTCGGACGTGTTTCTCGCATGTGTGATCCCGGCCTCAGTCATACTCACCAATGGGGGGGAAGCAGCACGAAAAGTGCCTAGGGCAGCAGAAACTCTAAATAAGGCCCTGCCAGGCAGAAAGTGTGAAACCCATTTGGAAAAGAGGAGGTTATTTGGGGAACAGGACAATGGATATGAATGACTGTTTATTACATTTCTGGAGAGTATTGTGGAGGACAATGGAAACAGAAGAAGGGGAGGCAAGCGTCACTACCGTCAGCAGAAAATAAAAACAGACAAGACAAGCACAGATTCCAACCACAGAGACCGGCAACATCAAGGAAACGGGAACTGAATTAGTGATCAATATATCTGAGAAGGTACTCACAGAGCCACAAATCTGATTTAAGTAAGGGGTTGTCATTTAGCCCATGCACACTGACTGGTTCAAGTTGCAGGTTGATTTGGAACTTTTTTTTAGAAATATTAAATTAAAAGAGTGGTTTCATAATACAGAGGTACCAAAAGGGAGTAAGTAATTTTGTCCCCCCTAATAATTCAGCAGTTATTGATGCCTTTATTGAAGCAGTACAAACAGATGTGCAGAATTTGAGAAATAATTCCACAGGATCCTATAGACGCCTAAAATGTGACTAAGGATGAGTATCTGGCCCTTAAGGAACTTGCCCATGATGACGACATCGTAATAAAACCCGCTGATAAGGGGGGCACCGTCAGTCATGGACATAACTAAATATATTGCTGAAATTGCTTGACAACTCCGTGAGGATGGAGTTTATTTAAGATTGGAAGGTGATCCAAAATTTGGAATATTGAAGGAAATGAAGGAATGTTTGTTGGAAGCATTGAATATGGAAGTAATTGATCAAGACTTACATTATTACTTGTAGAATCTCCCAGGACCCCAATACTATACATTATTCCTAAGATACACAAATCTATACAATACGCTGGGGCATCCAATAGTGTCTGGGGTAGATTCTATGTTTAGTAAAATGGGCACCTTTCTGGGCAAAATTTTGAAAGCAATAGCAAAGAAAATGATGTAATCTATTCAGGATACTACTGACTTTTTGAATAGATTGAATTGATGAATCTGGAAGGAGAGGTTTTATTGGCATTTTTTGATGTTGTATCTCTACACATCCATAGAACATGACAGTGGAATAAAAGCAGTAGAAAATTCATTGAGGCAGGAGAAATTGTCACAAGAAAGTATGGGTTTTATCCTTAAGATTTTAAATATCATTTTGAGACGTAATTATTTTCTATTTGGGGAGAATTATTATTTACAGCTACGTGGTACCGCCAAGGGGGCCAAAATGGCCCCAGCTTATGCAAATTTAGTTGTGGGTGCCCTCGAGGAGGACCTAGTCTATGTATCCCACCACTTACGATATGTTTTGGTGTGGTGGAGATACATAGATGATGTCTTCCTCCTATGGAAGGGCACACCGGAGGAATTGAATCTTTTTCATGGATTTTTAAATCAAATAGATCCAACCATTAAAATTTACTCTAGTTTCTTCCAAATCAGTTACAATTTTTGGATGTTCTTTTCTATTAGAGGTTATTTGTTTGGATGTTATTTACAAAGGAAACAGATAGGAATAATCTAGTGTTATATCAGAGTCAGCATCCAAGAAGTATGGTAAAAATCAATTCCATTTAGTCAGCTGTTAAGGGTGCGTCGCATAGTAAGTGAAAGAGGAGGTGGATGATGTAGTAGCAGAGGAGTAGTGGATATCCAGAGAATCTGTTAGATATGTACAAAGGTAAGGTTTTGGAACAGGAAAGAAATACATTAATAAGAACTAGATGAAAAAAATAAGGAACTCAAAATCGAATCCAATTTGTTTCTACATTTACTGAGGAGAGCAGGGATGTAGCAAACATTAATAGACATTGGGGTATGCTGACAAAATGTCTACCGAAAATAGTGGAGTTTAAGAATGTACCATTATCTTACAGGAGGAGTAAAAATGTTAAAGATTTTGTAATTAGGTCAGATTTGGGTCCAACTAAGATCTTTACAAAAAAAAAAAAAAAAAAACTGACTGGGAGGGAAAGGAAAGGTTATTATCCCTGCCTAACCTGTATAAATTGCCAACTTATGATTAAAGGACCACATTTTCAACATCCACATACTTCAAAAACATAAAACATTAATTTCCTAACGTGTAACTCGGATTTTGTAATCTACCTTCTCCAATGCCTTTGTAACCTATATTATGTGGGGGAAACCACCTGCGAGTTTAAAACATGAATAAATCATCATAGGATGAAGAGGCTAGACCTCCCAGTTTCAAAGCATTTGACAGAATTGAATCATAAGGAGAAACAGTTCCGTTTTAGAATCATTGATACGATACCGATACAAAGGAGAGGAGGGGGATAGGATACGCCTCCTAAGGGAGAGGGATCTCAAACGGATCTTTGAATTAAAAACATTGAAACCAATGGGGTTGAATATAGACTTCAGAATTCATTCTATGTTATAAAACTAGGTTGTCCTTCACTGAGAAGCTCTGTCCTCAAGGGTATAGTTAAGGGGTTGGAATACTCCTTGATAAATAGGAAGTTTTATTCTGCTCTCTATTGGAAAATGGAGATTTTTTTTAAAGGAATATTGAATGGCGATTTACATGTTTAATATATTAATTTATTTATATATTTTTTATAGACATGTCACTTTACTCAAAGATTATTTTGTACTAAACTAATTACTCAAGAGGATACGTGACCATATGGAGGACAAAGATTATTAAGTATATATTTTTTATATTTTGTGTTATATAGGAGTACATTTTTCTTTAAAAAGAGGTTTTCCCATTGCGGCATATAGAAAAACTAAAGATGGGATGCTATATAGTGTATATGTTTCTACCCAATACAGGGGATGGAGTGTGTTGGGACGAGTGCCCTAGGACTATGTACACTGGTTGAGGGACCCATTCCAGAAGGAGTGCATACCTCCCATCAGTGACATTGACCATGGGAAGTATCCTTGGCAGGGAATTGTCCCATTAGCCAGGACTAATGAGGGCACGTATAACCCTGTGTACATAATTCCCCATATGTATGGATAAGTACATGATGGCATTTATCCCTTGAGAATGGCAAGGAAGAGTTATGTAAATCTACAATTTTCTTTGGAGTGGCGGCACCTTAAGAGAATGAAAAAAATCAAAGCCTATGGAAATCCTGATAAACTTTAATTGGAAAGGTGCGGAAGCATCTGGAATGAAAGTGTGGAAATGCAGAGTTTGAAACTAATGACATTGGGACAGGCTGCCTAAGAGAGGGCTGAAGTGGTCTGAGGGATGCGCAGTGGATTTCGGTAACTGCGCTCCGTAAAGAGTAGGAAAGAATAGATGCCACAACCAAGATGGCGCTGGAGGGTCGGTAAAGTGAAAGCACGCATGCGCAAATGGAATCTTGCCACACAACTTAAATGGCCGGCTGCAATGAGGCACTGGAACATGCTCAGTAGGTGTTTTGTATAGTGAATAATGGCGTTTTCAGCGTCCTCCATGAGGGGACTAATTTCCTGCATTGGATGAGACAGTAAAGTTCTCTAATACACAGCTGCACTAATTTATACATAATGAATGATTAAGTGACAGCTGTATTTTGTAGATTTAATATTGTTTATTCGCACAAAGCACTTTACATGTCATAATTCATTATATAATCACAGCACAATGAAGTTGATTGTAGAAAGTTGGAATTCATATGTTTAATAGTGATGAACGAATATACTCGTTACTCAAGATTTCGAGCATGCTCGGGTGACCTCCGAGTATTTTTTAGTGCTCGGAGATTGTTTTCCTCACCGCAGCTGAATGATTTACATCTGTTAGCCAGCATAAGTACATGTGGGGGGTTGCCTGGTTGCTAGGGAATCCCCACATGTACTTATGCTGGCTAACATGTAAATCATTCAGCTGCGGTTAGGAAAACAATCTCCGAGCACTAAAAAATACTCGGAGGACCCCCAAGCATGCTCGAGAAATCTCTAGTAACGAGTATATTTGCTCATCACTAATGTTTAATAATGCACTTTATGATGGAATTGTGATGAATTGAAAATTGTGAAATTATGTGTATATACTGTATACCCACCTGTAAGTGGAAGTCATTGCTTGAAAAATGGCTCATTGTGAGCAGAAACATTGCCATGCTAGATGGGTCTGACTAAAACCACATTTTTTCATCTAAAAACCTATGGAGTGCTGCCTTCTTTCTCATAAAAGAAAAAATGTTATGTACTATACCGTATGTACAATGTGACCAACCCTGTTATGTATATACACTTCATTTTATTTTGTTATTTTTTCACTTTTTATTTTCCACATTTTGTTTATTTTTTGTAGTAACTGACGAAGGTCTGAGCGACCGAAACATTTTGTATGTACTACCATTTTGGACTACATTAAAGTTCATCTCTTGCATCCAGAAGTTGAGTGCTGGCTCTATATCATATACTACTTTACGGTTTGGGAACCTACCTAGGCACCTACCTCAGTATTGCTCATGGGTGTTGATGAATGTATTCCCCTTACGTGTAGCACACTGTCAGGTCATGTCCTCTTCTGTCACTCATAATGCAGAAGAAGCCTCAAGGTCATGTCCTCTTCTGTCACTCATAATGCAGAAGAAGCCTCAAACATCCTTGCACAATGTAAGATCCCTAGTGAATTTGTGAAAGTTCCACCATGGGAAACCCGAGGTAGGGACCTGGAACGGGGACTAAAACATCCTACTAATCTAGAATTGCACTGTGTCACTCTCACAGAATACCTTAGGGTACAGAGAATCCCACGGGGTCTACGGGTACCTCTCTGCCCCACTTTCACGACTCTCCTGAGTATTTCTTGATATATTTACAGATACTAAACAAGTGTTCTTTTGATTTAATGACTAACCATTGAGCACCTGTAGAAAGCTATTGAGAGCAGCTTGGAACATAAAGACTATCGAGGCCCAATTGGCAACCACAGGCACCGCTGAGGAGCTCAATACCCTCAAGGCTCCAATCAAGAACCACGTGGACCAAGACAGAAGGGACATTGGTAAATTCCTCAGTTTTCTAATTTCAGTGTCTATAAATGGAGCACCAATCCATCCACACAAAGATTTACCTTAACAACCGGCTACAGGTCATCCACTTCGGGCTACGAACAGGAAAGAAGGACTTTCTTCAGGTTTTGGGCGTTTTTTTAGGCCAGAGACGGAGATTCACCAGATGAAAAAAAAAAACAGACAGGGGAACAGTCACTGAGTGACCCGAGCCTGGTCCAGATTTCTCAATCACAGGTAACTGTCCCCTGGTAATTAATATCTCATCTCTGACACTGGATATAGCAGAATATAATGTTCTGCAAAAGGGTCTATCATTTTGCCCAACATATAGATGCTGAACTTTTGATATGGAGATGAACTTACAAAAGGTTCTTCTGACAGCCAAGACAAAGTCTACTTCTCAAAACCCACTGTGACGGACACAGGGGTGGTGGCTACAAGTACCAAACTTCTGTCATCATCTAATCTTGGCCTATGGACTAAAAGTAATTTTAGGCTGCCCAATGGCTCCCATGCGGTAGAGACCTTTATAGGTTTCATTCAGAGTTCTTTTCATGACTAGCGGGGGGATATAGACAGGGGTAAACTCTTACACCCCCCAAACCTTAAGGCTTTAGACAGTCAGGCTCTAAAAACACTACAGGGTGACAAACATTCTTATTAAACCGGCACACAAGGGTGGGGCAAAAGTGGTCATGGATAGATCAGATTAAGGATTTCAGATAAACAACTCAATGAATCCACTATTTACTCTAAACTACAGAGGGACCCCACATGCAGTATGTCCAGAATCTGTCAGTGGATGTTCTCTAAGTTCACTGACCTTTGTGTACTTGAAGCCAAAACCTGTGAATTTCTTACCCAGACAAACCCTGTCATACCTGTATTCTATACGTTACCCAAAGTACATAAAAAATCTCTAGCACCCACCAGGTAGACCCATAGTTGCCTCCACCGAAACAATAGTCCCCTATCTCAAGGTGTCTTGAAAAAATGTTGACCCGACTAATTCAAACAAGTAGATCTTATCTTCTTGACACTGGAACTTTCTCGAAGGTAATCATGGATCTTGGTAGTATCCCAAAAGATGCTTTATTGGTGTCTTGAGGTGAAAGACTTATACACCTCTATCCCACACACTGAAGGGATCAAATCGGTACATTGTCTACTTGTAACCTTGGGCATAGACAGACTTGGACCAGATCAATTTGTGCACTGAATTTCTTACTACCAACTACTTTATGTTCCAGGATAAATTCTATTTACAGATATATGGGACCGCTATGGGCTCCAACAAGGCACCCCGTATGCTAATTGCTACATGGCTGATTACAAAGGGAGCATTATATATACACACTAGTCACTTCTATCAGTACAACATTATCCTTTGGAAATTATATATTTACGACATTTTGCATCTGTCTAGGAAATTTAGTGAAAGGGGCTATCCTAATTCTGTACTCAATAGCTCTGATACCACAGACCACAACACATGCGAGATCAGTTAACTGCATTCCCTATTTCCATTCTTTTCACCCTTATTCATAAATGATACATAAAATGATTCGTAAGCATTGGCATCTACTAGTAGCCACGGCATACACAGATACCAGAATTTGGCCAGCCCCTTCTACCATGCTTTAGTCGGGCACAGACTGAGGGATTTGTTGGTAAAGGCTGATGTTAGATCAAGTAACCCAATACAACGCCAATGTTTCCTACAGAAACCTACAATGGTAACATTCCTTTGTCTTCACTGCACACAATGCAATAATGTTCTGAAGGGCAATAAGATCTATCATTCACAAACAAGGAAAAGTTTTACAATTCGTGATTTTTTCACATGTGACACTTCATTTGTATGTGTCATCAAGTGTCCGTGCGGACTCCTTTATGTTGGAGAAAGACAGATTATCTAAGCCCAAATCCACAATCTGATGCAAGAACCTTTTTTTAAAAGGAATGGAGGCTCACGCGCGTAACACTCGTACTAAGTGTGTGGACCAGACAGTGGCTGCAGAAGAGGAGTCAATTGTCCCATATGGGCCTAATAAGGGAACTGCAGGAGAACAACCCACATGATTTCAGGAACTACCTGCGAATGTCGGAGGATTCCTTTAATGTGCTACTTGCTGCTGTGAAACCTTATATCAGGCGGCAAAATACCAGGATGCGAGCTGCTGTCCCTGTGGATGAGAGGCTGGCTGTCACGCTGCGGTTCCTGGCGACTGACAGGTCTATGCAAGACTTGCATTACTGCGCAGCTATTTCCCGATCCCTGCTCAGCGTCATCATCCCAGAGACATGTAAAGCAATCGTCTCAGCTTTACACCGCACTTACATGCCTTTCCCGGAGACCCAGGATGATTGGAAACAGATTTCCCATGGATTTCTGCAGCAATGGCAGTTCCCAAAATGCGGTGGGGCCTTGGATGGGAAACATGTCAGCATCACCCAACCACCACACTCCGGCTCATGTTTCTACAATTACAAGGGTTATTTCAGCGTTATTCTCATGGCCCTCGTTAATGCAAACTATGAATTTATAAGTGTGGCTGTAGGGATCAACAGGAGAGTATCTGATGGCGGAGTTTTGGAGCACACCGATTTTGGGGACCGCTTGAAAGAACACAAACTGGCTTTGCCGCCCAACAGCGACAACTGAAAACATGAACTTTGTGTTTGTTGGAGATTAGGCGTTCCCACTGCATCCCAACCTTCTGAAGCCCTTCTCCCAGAAAACTCTGACACCGGAGCGACGCATTTTTAATTACAGACTTTCCAGAGCTAGACGCGTTGTGGAGAATGCTTTTGGAATTATGGCAAAGTGATTTCGAGTTTTCCACACTGCACTCAACATGAAACTCTCGTCTATAGACTGTGGCGCTTGCCTATTGCGTCCTGCACAACTTTCTACGCCGCCGTGATGCCAGTGCATACAGCCCTCCACAATATGTTGACTCTGTTGACCCTGCAAACGGAGATGTAACCCAGGGTGAATGGCGTCTAGACGAGCACAGGGTTTCAGGCTTGGAAAGTATTGGATCCGGAAGGAACTCTGATGATGCGACGATTTGCAGGGAGAAGTACTGTGACTTTTTCAATGGGCCAGGGGCTGTCCCATGGCAGCATCTCCAGCAGTAGCGTAACTGTAGCCATTACTTGTACCATGTATTATGGAATACATTTTTTGGGGTTGATGTGCTCTCGTGTACTTGTACCATGTATTATGGAATACATTTTTTGGGGTTGATGTGCTCTCGTGTACCATTTTGTTGATGACCCATGCAATTCCTTTTTCTGTCTCAATGTCTATATAAATATATATCTATCTATGCACATACTCTAGTTCTGTATCAAACATGAATCCTGGGAGTCCGCAGCATCCTCTGCCGAATCCTGGGAGTCCGCAGCATCCTCTGCCCTTGCGCTTTCATGAATACATACACATACACACTAGATGGTGGCCCGATTCTAACGCATTCATTGGGTACTCTAGAATATGCATGTCCACATAGTATATTGCCCAGCCACATAGTATATTGCCCAGCCACGTATTGGGAGGGACTAATCAGACTGTGGCCGTCGCTGATTGGTCACGGCAGCTGTGACAGGCAGCTGCCGAGACCAATCAGCGAACGAATAACACTGACAGAAGGACGGAACTGACCCTTAGACAATTATGTGTATAATTAGATATGTGTATAATTATATGTATATACATATACACACACACACACACACTTATATGAAAAAGTTTGGGCACCCCTATTAATCTTAAGCTTAATGTTTTATAAAAAATTGTTTTTTGCAACAGCTAGGGTTGAGCGACTTATTTTTATAGGATCGGGTCGGGTTTCACGAAACCAGACTTTCTCAAAAGTCGGGTCGAGTGAAATCGGCCGATCCTATAAAAAAGTCGGGGGTCGGGGTCGGCCGAAACACGAAACCCAATGCAGTGCAATGGGATACTATGGTTCCCAGGGTCTGAAGGAGAGGAAACCCTCCTTCAGGCCCTGGGATCCATATTTAAGTGTAAAATAAAGGATTAAAATAAAAAGTATTGATATACTCACCCTCTGACGCGCCCTGGTAGTAATTGGCATCTTCCGTTCCTAAGAATGGCGCTTGAAAGACCTTTCGATGACGTCACGGCTTGTGATTGGTCGCGGTGGCCCACGTGACCGCTCAGCGACCAATCACAAGCCGTGACGTAATTCTCAGGTCCTAAATTCCTATAATGAGGAATTTAAGGACCTGAGAAATATGTCACGGCTTGTGATTGGTCGCTGAGCGGTCACATGGGCCGCCACGACCAATCACAAGCCGTGACGTCATCGAAAGGTCTTTCAAGCGCCATTCTTAGGAACGGAAGATGCCGGTTACCAGCGGCGATGTCCAGGCTGCGTCGGAGAGGTGAGTATATCAATATTTTTTATTTTAATTCTTTTTTACACTTAAATGTGGATTCCGATACAGATTTCCGATATCGCAAACATATCGGAACTCTATCGGAATTCCGATACCAGATTCAGAAGATCGCCGACTTCATGGCCGACCCCACACAGGGGTCGGGTCGGGTTTCATGAAACCCGACTTTGCCAAAAGTCGGCGACTTCTGAAGATGGCCGACCCGTTTCGCTCAACCCTAGCAACAGCTATTTCAGTTTCATATATCTAATAACTGTTGGACACAGTAATGTTTCTGCCTTGAAATGAGGTTTATTGTACTAACAGAAAATGTGCAATCTGCATTCAAACAAAATTTGACAGGTGCATAAGTATGGGCACCCTTATCATTTTCTTGTTTTAAATACTCCTACCTACTTTTTACTGACTTACTAAAGCACTTTTTTTGGTTTTGTAACCTCATTGAGCTTTGAACTTCATAGCCAGGTGTATGCAATCATGAGAAAAGCTACTTAAAGTGGCCACTTGCAAGTTGTTCTGTTTGAATCTCCTCTGAAGAGTGGCATCATGAGCTCCTCAAACAACTGTCAAATTATCTGAAAACGAAGATTATTCAACATAGTTGTTCAGGGGAAGGATACAAAAAGCTGTCTCAGAGATTTAACCTGTCAATTTCCACTGTGAGGAACATAGTAAGGAAATGGAAAAACACCGGTACAGTTCTTGTTAAGGCCAGAAGTGGCAGGCCAAGAAAAACATCAGAAAGGCAGAGAAGAAGAATGGTGAGATCAGTCAAGGACAATCCTCAGACCACCTCCAGAGAGCTGCAGCATCAACTTGCTGCACATGGTGTCACTGTGCATCGGTCAACTATACAACGCACTTTGCACAAGGAGAAGCTGTATGGGAGAGTGATGCGAATGAAGCCATTTCTGCAAGCACGCCACAAACAGTCGGCTGAGGTATGCAGAAGCACATTTGGAGAAGCCAATTTCTTTTTGGAAGAAGGTCCTGTGGACTGATGAAACCAAGATTGAGTTGTTTGGTCATACAAAAAGGCGCTATGCATGGTGGCAAAAAAACACAGCATTCCAAGAAAAACACTTGCTACCCACAGTAAAATTTGGTGGAGGTTACATCATGCTTTGGGGCTGTGTGGCCAATGCCGGCATCGGGAATCTTGTTAAAGTTGAGGGACGCATGGATTCCTCTCAGTATCAGCAGTGTTGTGTATCCGCTTTTTGGGCTCCCCTGGTGGTTGCTGGTGGTACTGGTGACTTGTTTGCACTTTGCTGCTTCTGTTCACCTGCTTCCATCAGTGTTTGGGAGTTTCCTATTTAGCCTTGCTCTCCAGTCATTTCCTTGCCGGTCATCATTGTAACCAGAGCCTTCGGTTGCATGTTCCTGCTACTAGTCTGCTGATCAGCTAAGTGGACTTTGTCCTTTTGTTTTGTACCTTTTGTCCAGTTTGCAGTTTTTGTAATTCTCTGTAGCTGGAAGCTCTTGCGGGCTGAAATTGCCACTCCTGTGTCATGAGTTGACACAGGAGTCTTAAAGTAATTTCAGGATGGTTTTTGAAAGGGTTTTCAGTTGACCGTGAAGTCCTCTTTTGTATCCTTCTGCTATCTAGTAAGTGGACCTCTCGTTGCTAAATCTACTTTCATACTGTGAATTAAGAGGAAAAGACATACACAGTTATTACATGTGGGGGGCTGCTATCATCTTTTGGGGTATTTCCCTAGAGGTAAGCCAGGTCTGTTTCTTCCTCTACCAGGCGTGGTTAGTCCTCCGGCTGGCGCGTGGTATATAGGAAGCCGTAGGTATGCTCCCTGGCTACTGTTAGTTGTGTGGTAGATTTAGCTCACGGTCAACTCGAGTTTCCATAACCCGAGAGCTCGTTCGTTACTTATAAATTTCTTACGTTCCCTTGCCATTGGGAACCATGACAGTATGACCGGCCTGTGTTAAACTTATTGGCAGAAGAAAGGAGAGAAAGAAGAAGTCTGTAAATTTTTTTTTTTTTTTTGTTTCCCCTATGCTTGCTCCATAGTTGGATCAGTTGTATTTCAGCTCTAATTACTGCCTTTGCCTTTCTCTCCTTATAATCCTTGAATGGCTCTGAGCTCACCTGTTTAAAGATGGATCCTCAGAGTTTGGCTGCAGGTTTAAATAATCTTGCTACGAAGGTTCAAAATTTTCAAGATTTTGTTATACATGCTCCTATTTCTGAACCTAAAATCCCTACACCAGAGGTGTTTTCCGGAGATAGATCTCGGTTTCTGAATTTCAAATATAATTGTAAATTATTCCTTTCTCTCAGACCTCACTCCTCAGGAGATCCTGTCCAGCAGGTTAAGATTGTAATCTCTTTGCTGCGAGGTGACCCTCAAAATTGGGCATTTTCATTGGCACCAGGGGATCCTGCGTTGCTCAATGTGGATGCGTTTTTCCTGGCTTTAGGGTTGCTTTATGAGGAACCTAATTTGGAGATTCAAGCTGAAAAAGCTTTGATAGCCCTATCTCAAGGGCAAGATGAAGCTGAGATATACTGCCAAAAATTTCGTAAATGGTCTGTGCTTACTCAGTGGAATGAGTGCGCCTTAGCGGCAAAT